>NC_044057.1:14059832-14202332 GCF_902167405.1 Gadus morhua
TGCTATAGAAAACGGACAGTAACAGCATTTAGTTAGTGTACATAACATAACATTTAGAACATTTAAGCATCTAATTTCAATTCAGCTTTCTTTCTTTTCAGGGATTTTGAATAATCTTGCAGTGGAGGCTATGCCACGTAGTATAAACATTTTCATGACCAATATCCTCTCCATCTGAGTTCACATGTTTTCCTGTGAAATTTTAACATTGGATGTTGCTAATAATATATCAAAAAATCGTGTGTAATTCTACATTGACGTCTGACTTCTTGACTTTTGACTTCACTAACTCGATACCTTAAATGTTGATCTCTTAACATTGTGACCAGTTAAAAGTTCATATGTACACGGTTGACATACAGTATGTTACATTTTATGTGGCAGTTGGATGGAGAGGCAGAGGGCCAGGTGCCGGAGCCGGAGGGTGAAGGCCCAGAGATAGAGCCCTCGGCTGGGGACGCAGGGGAAGGGCAGAGGGTGGCAGACCCGGAGGAACTGTGTGGGGGCCCAGGGGCAGAGCGGGAGGCCGGGGAGATCAGTACGGGAGAGAACGACGGCCCTCAGACCACATCAGAGGGAGATAAAGACGGAGCAAGGACCTCTGAGGATGTAGCCCCCGCCAGGAGCAAGGGAGGGGGAGAAACCAAAGAGGAAAGGGAGGAGTGTGAGATGAAGGGATCGGCAGAGGAGGGTCAAAATGAAAAGATGGGCAAAGCAGAGGAGGAAAGGGAAGAGAAGAAGGAGGAGAAAGGGGGGAAGGTGGGAGAAGAGGCGGGAAAGGAGAAGAAGTGTGAGAAAGTAGGAAAAGCCAAAGGGGGAAATGGAGATTCCAAGGCAGGGAAGAAAGAGCAGAACAAAGTAGGAGAGGAAGGTGGAAAGGCGAAGGAGGGGGAAAAGAGCAAGGAGTCAGATAAACAGGTGAAGACAAAAAGAAAGGCTGGCGTGAACCCACCGACCTCCTCTACTACTGCGGCCGCTGTGTCACGACCGAGGAACTCTGCCCGCTCCGGGCGAGCGTCCACTAAGAAGGACATCCTCGCCAAGTTCCAGCAAGGGGCCCCCGAGTAAGTCGCCGTTTAAATCTTCATGTACGGTTCATGCCGGCACTCTGTAGAAAGCACTGCTGAATGTTTTTATCAACACGTTTTACATAAAGAACTGTGTGCCCAGGACACCCGTGGCTTGCAACTTCAAGGTTCAGAGGTCCTCCGCGGGCTCTGCCACAGGGGCGTCTATCAAACAGAAGATGCTCCATTGGTGCCGCAGCAAGACGCGCAACTACGAGGTGAGGTCGGCGTGTAAATCCCTGACCCTTTTTTGAAACACCGTCTTTCCTTTGCTTTACTAAGGGGTTTGAACCGGAGTCATAGATATACTTCTCTCTCCCCTCCTCCAAGGGTATCAACATTGAGAACTTCTCGTCCTCCTGGTGTGACGGGCTGGCCTTCTGCGCCCTTGTCCATCGCTATTTTCCGGACGCCTTCGACTTCTCCTCCCTGAAAGCAGAGGAGCGGAGGAAGAATTTTACTCTGGCTTTCAGCACGGCCGAGTGAGTACATGCTTTCATACATGGCGAATCTTCTGTAAGCTATAGTGAGCCCTCTTAATTTGCATTTTTATTTGTTTTTATTATTCATATTATTGTTTGTATCATAATTATTATCATTATTATTATCGGTTGTATTATTATATTATTAATGATATTATTATTATGTTCTTCAACTTCACTACCATACCAATTCCAATGGTATTTGACCCAGGTCTCTGGCCGACTGCTACCCCCTGCTGGAGGTACAGGATATGATCCTGATGGGAGACAGGCCGGACCCCATGTGTGTTTTCACCTACGTCCAGGCGCTTTGCCAGACCTTTTCCAAAATAGACAAATTAAAAAAAGACAAAGAGGACCAAGAAAAAATTGTGAACGACAAAGAAGAACCGGAAGAAAACGAGGCCAACGTAACGGTGGAGACAGTTGAGAAGCAGCAGGACACAGACGCTGTAGAGAACGGGACGAAGGACACTACAGAGCCGGAGAAGGATGAGATGCACGAGGAGACTAGTACGAAGACCACTGAAGGGGAGGTGGATGCACCGACGACTCCTGCGGTTGGGTTAAACTTTAAGGAAGATGAGCAACAAAATTAGGAGCTGAAGGAGGCTAATGTATCAGAGGTTTGGGAAACATGAGTATAGCAGGCCTATAGATGGGCAAGGGGCACTGACAGACCAAATTGGCAAGGCTTATAGGTTGCTTATACAAAAGCTAGTCTTATATTATGTAAAAGCAGTCGATGCTTTATATAGTGCTTTACGCACTCACTCAGCCATGCAACACAGTCACGCGCACACATCCACACAAGATTGCGCATGTGCACGTGAATGGGTGCACATGCTTGCAAACACACACACAGGCACACGCACACACACGCACACACACACACACACACACACACACACACACACACACACACACACACACACACACACACACACACACACACACACACAGACAGACAGACAGACAGACAGACAGACACACACCAAACACACACACACACACACACACACACACACCACACACATGTAAACACACACGCACACACACACACACACACACACACACACACACACACACACACACACACACACACACACACACACACACACACACACACTGGATATAGACAAACGTTACAATGCATTAATTAATTAATTAACTGGGTGCACTATAATTTGAAATTTGTATAGTTGTATTCACTATAGTTGGTTGTATTAGATTGTTTTTCAGCAAATGTATTATTTCGCAGGCTTACGCGTGTTTCTAGCCAGGTTGTAGGTTTGATTCGAATATTGGTGGGGACTTTTTTTTTATTCACTATACTACCCACAAGTAGTGCATGTGCAGCCACACATGGACACAAACTATTAAAAACCATATGCCGCTGTTTTACAAACAAATCTATTTGCTGAGATATCTAACTTTTCAACCACTTTGAAAACAGAGTTCTCAGCCCAGAAATTGTATCAATAAGATATTGATCTCTGTGGGTGTTACATTCAAGAGCCGGAAGACAGATAGAGTTTCTTGTTAAATTTCAATAAAATAATTAAAATGTATACTGCACGTCACCAGCACCTGAAAATCAAAAGGCTGTGCACAGGCACTTCGTTCTTTTTAGCTATAGGCCTATATATATATATATATAGGCCTTTCTGGTGACGTGCAGTAAACTATATCAAGTCAAAGAAGTGTCAAATCATTGCACACTGGTATAAGCTGATTTATTAAATTCACAAAATAAATCAGCTAATCTTCTCATACCAGTGTGCGGTGATTTGACACTTCTTTGACTTGATACATTATATAGCCTATATATAATATATATTTTTTAATTTGATTAATTATGACAATTAATTAATTATTTTATTGAAATTTAAAACCAACGGTTTCTCTGGTTTCTAAGAATGATGTTCTGGTGATTACTTAGAAATTAATAAAAATGTATCATTATGGGGATTTATTGTGTCTTTTTAAACTGCCACATGTGTCTCGTCCAGTAATGGCCAAACAAAGTTTTGATTAGTCTAAGTTATAGAATATTTACGTTTATCAAGGATGTTTATGAAGGAGCATCGGTTAGGCCTAGGCCTACTACAAATCGCATGCATTGTAGCAGAATAACAATAAGTGAAGGGGTAGACTATGAGTTTAAAATTACATATCTGGAAAACCATCAAATTATGGTTTCTAAAAATAACAAAATGTATATATGGAATTTAGGCTAGGTTAATATAGGTTAATTCGTTTTGGCGTGTGTGTTCTGTTTTATCGACGTCTGTCTTTAAGTTGGATCCCTGATTCATACTCCTGTTCAGACGGGGGCGGTAATGTACCGAAACGTTTGAATTTCCAGAATGAAACCAGCAAGAAGAAGAAGTTTCATTACTGTTTATGTTGTCTCTTACTGGTGGTCGAGTAAAACATGTTAATAAAAATGTCGCCCAGCAGTTCAACTTTGGAAGAACAGCTTTCGTCCATAATGGACGTACTGGCGAAAGCGGCCGTATCTGAAATTAGCCAACTGTTCTCGGAAGGCTCGACTACCCTTCGCTTACAAATAACTCAGAGCCTGAAAGAAAACGAAGCGCTGAGGACGAGGATGAAAGTGATGAGGAGTGAGCTGTTTTCTTTGCGGCTTCAAACGAGATCAAATGCATCGCGTGCGGCAAGTCGTTTCGCCCTGGCTCGAGCCAACATCTGCAAACCACGCACTAAACCACTGGGAAATGGTGAGTTGAGTCCCGACTGTGATAGGTGGAAAACAGGACGGGGCAAGTGTTCAGGGAGGGGAGGGGGTAATTACTACACGAAATGATCTATTCATTTCTTGTAGTAATAGTAATGATAATAATAATCATGCTTAATAATTAACATGTAATAATAACAGTACAGTAGGCTACGGGTACCTAGCCTACTGATGAACACATGCCTGATCTAAATATACGTTATGCCCATTTCTGACATGCTCTTGGTATAGAATTGAATGTATTCTTCATCATCATCATCATCATCATCTTCTTCATCGTCATCTTCATCATCATCACCACCGTCAGGTTTAAAGCCCCAGTTGGACCACAAGGCGGTTGGAAATTCCCCTTTTCTCGCACCATCCAAAAGTGAGGCCTCAACCGTTACAACTCCACTAGAGGTAGGCACAGCAGACCTAATCACACACCTTTATGATTCACTGCATCGTTATGGGGGATTGAAGTATTTTCTGTGCAAATGCCAACATGTGTCTTCCTTGTGTTCCCCTCTCTATGTTGAAAGCAGGAGACCCCAGACATCATTTTTATCAAGGATGAAGAGGATATGGGTGGATGCAGGCCCGCTGTAGGTGAGCATGAAGGGTGACTGGGAACTGCGTTTCAGGCCAACGCAGGGTTAGTTATAGGTGTTTTTACAGGATAACAATATGTATTCTACTGGATGATATTATTCTAATAATGATACATCTACTTTTAATTTAGTTTGTCTATGTTCTCCTTAGTATGAAAGAATTCCTTTCTCTGAGAGTCATACAACAAGATCTGTCTTCTGGCAAGGCCAATATGCAGGTTAATGGTTTTGAGGGTTTGATAAAGGAACAGATTAAGCAGCTACTTCAATGTCTAAACGAGGCAGAGTGTTTAACTCACAATGAACACGTTTACCAAGTTAGAAATCGTCCAAAATAAAGCCTTCGGTTAACAAATATTTAATCAGTAAGACTTTAATCGTAGACTTTCTGCATGTACCCACTTTATCCCTATGTCCACATTATGTATCAATAAAATTACTTTCTCTATAACTTTCGGTTTTTCCTCTCTGCAGAAGACTGCGATGCCTTTGGAGACTGCAGCCCGCAGCGTGGCGCTACCTCGGAGAGTCTGCATGTGGACGCCCCTGGCTCCTCCCACTTGTCCAGTCACGGTGACCTGCGGATCCTGAGCGTCCACGGACAAGGGGAGGGCCCACTGGCGGTGGACGCTAATGACACCCTCTTTACCGTGTCCGAACTGGAGGCCCTGAGCTCGCTGTCCCCGGACCACAGCATCACCCACGACAGCCTCCTCAGCTTCAACAGCGGCCCCAGCGAGAGGGCCCCTTCGCAGGGGACGCAGGACAGCAGGGGGGGTCCCGGTAGAGACGGCCAAGCAGAACGGCTCCAGCGCCTCCAGGCCGCCTCTCTGTCCCTGAAGCACGCCGCGCTAGAGGCCGGCGACAAGGGAAGGCGATTGGGCAACCTCGGTGCACAGTTCCCACTGCAACACAACTTGGACTCTGAGCGGTTCTTCAGCCACAAGGAGCCCATAGTGCCCCAAACGCTCGAGCCACCCTTCTCCTGTGCCTTTTGCGGCAGGTCGTTGGCCAACAAGGCCAAGCTTACCATGCATATGCGCATCCACACCGGTGAGAAGCCGTATGGGTGCGTCCAGTGTGGGAAGCGCTTCACGCAGAGCGGCAGCCTAAAGATCCACATGAGGACTCACTCCGGGGAGAAGCCTTGCGTGTGTCTGCAGTGCAACGCCCGCTTCAGCGACCCCAGCAATTTGCGTCGCCACATGGTCAAGCACATTGGCAATGGGGTGCTTTGACACGGGGCAACGGGATGCTTCGATTAACTTCTCTATCGTGTATGTGATGAAAGGCCTGCTTTAGGTTTATTTCATCACCTGAAAAAAGTGACCCTTTCAAACTTCAAAAAACGTTTTTTATTGTTGTTTATAATCTATGTCTGTGCAGTGTTTCCCTAGAAAAAATTGGTGACGTCATCATGTGACCTGGAAGGTTTCATTTTGACGTTTTTTTTACTTCTTTCGATATTTGCCATCTGTGAAGCGTGCCGCTGCTGACTTAAAGTCGAATGTATCGAGAGTGTCTCTGCTGCTTGCAATGCGCATAGGCCTTGTGACTCTTCCTTCCCCAAGGAGGCTTCGCTGAGCAGTCATTATTAGAGCTTAGATCGGACCCAGAAAATTAAGCCCGACCCGGGGCCAAGCCCGTGCACGTTCTGTCCGAGCCCGTCCCGGCCCGACACATTAACTAATGATGAGCCCGAGCCCGATTTCAACCCGAATTTTTTTTTAATACATGTGTAACTTTGTACACATTTGTTACTTAGGCCTACTCTGCTAAATATATATGTAAGGGATAACGTATACAACACCGGCGACGTTCTATACATTATCCCGCTTATTACGTAGCTACTTGCCAAAAACGAAAAAATAACTTCACATGGTGTGTCTCTTTTCACTTTCATAGTGTTGATCAGCAGTGAAATAGTCCACCAAAGACGTTGACATTGCTTAGCAACCGAAGCGAGGGGGTTGACAAGTTACCGGACTACTACCCATGCAAGTGAACGGAGCGTTCCACGCCATTGAGAAGACCCGAGTAATAAAGGCCTATAATATTTCTGTTTATGGCATAGATTTCTCCTCAGATTAGGCCAATAAAGCAATGATTTAAAAATTAATAAAAAAAACACAAACGCTCGATAAAAGGCCCGACCCGGCTCGAGGATAGTGGTGGGAAATATCGGCCCGACCCGCATTGTTTTACATGAATTGGCTAATCAAATGACCACTATATTTTAAACACAATTCAAATTGTGCATAGAGAATTATTTCCATTGGTCATTCTCACCTGAGACATTTAGAATTTTCGGTCCTACTAATTTTTTTCCTGGTCAATGACCGGTAATTAACGGACAACGGAAACTATGCTGTCTGTGTCATTACCTTTACCTTTGTAATCACAAATTGCCTGCAAAGTTCACTTGTGGAATAGACTACTGCAATGTAACCCAACATTATTCATGATCGTGTACATTTCACTTATCTTATCATTATGTGTGCTTAATTCAAACTACCTCTTGTTTTGACTTTCTGTTTGCTGACTTCTTTCTACTGCCAGTATTTTCTAGTTCTTGGCTTGGATTGTATCACGATAGGCAATAATGGTTGAGTACTACTTCCTACAGTTAGATTATCAATTAAAAAACGTCCCTGGCTATATGTATATATCTCGGTGATACTTAAGTCAGTTTACAGTCCTCCCTCTACAATGCAGCATTATTCTAATGGGACATAGTCAGAAGATTTATATTATTGTTCATCCTTCACTTTGTCGTACAAAAGTTATATAAAGGCTGATTAACATACGTTAACTCCAAGTATAAAATATATATCAATGAATGGTATGCAAGACGATAACCCTTTTTTTATTTTTAATTAAATTGTTATCACATTGCATTCAGGAATAATATGTACATTATTATTACACAGATACTTACTAAATAAATGTATCACGTGAGACAAAATAAAAAAATATTGTTATTGATTTAAATTATAATAGGATTGCTTCCGCTAATTTATAATTGTCTCCTAGATTCGGCAGTCGGTTATTCTGAAATAACCGACGTCATTCGAATTATTCTGAAACAATCGGCCGCTGAACGTCGTAATTGATCAATCAGAATGTAGTTTTCTTCACAACCAGAAAGAAGCACACCATGGACCTATTACACACCAACAATGTTATATTTATGGTATTACGGTAACATACCGGAAGAGGAAATAGTTCGTAACTTCCTATCCCAGTGCTGCAGCCTGTAGGATGGACATCCAACGTCCAAATGGTGTCACGTGATTCCACTTGCCACCCCCCCTTGACGTCACTGGCTAATCGCGCGGGAGAGCTTCAATATCTTCACGACTACTCCGCCAAGATGACCACGATGGCAAGTCACTAAAATTAATGAATGAAACAACCAATTGTGATTGCAAAAAACATGCGTTTTTGAAATATGTTATTGATGGGTCCACTCCTTAAAGTGTAATTCCGGTGCAAACTGAACCCAGGGTCTTTGTTTTGGCATGAAAACCCATCAAATAACCCCTCCAGATACCGTTTTCATTGAAAGTCGAGTATTAGAGTTTGCCCGGCGCAATGTTTGGCGTCCATGATTTTGGCTTGGGCCATTGTGTTTCGCTTCCAAATCGGCATTTTTGAACCACTAATATTGCTAAAAAGAAATAGCACCAAACCTCTGCAGTAGCATCACTAGCGTCCCTACACATAAAACGAAGCACCAACAACTTAGTTTGCAAAACACATCTCAGGAAGTGGTGGTGCCCCACCTTGTTGTAGAATCTCCATACCGAAGGGTATAGTTCATCTGAAGCAGATGTGCTGTGAATAATAACACAACCGTAACCATGACCTACAAAAACTATGTTTGTGTGCAGTCATGGCAGACGGTTTACGGAGGAGGGCAGAGAGATGGCAGGAGGAACTCTACCCTGTCTTCCGTATCCCGAGGAAGCGCAAACAGTCCGAAATGGAGGAGACTTAATGTTTGTCTTTTCTTTCTTTCTTTATTTTTTATTGGTTTGTTTGAAGAGAAGAGCAGAAAATTAAATTGATAATAGTGGATACCAATTCCAGAAACATATTATTTGAATCGAAATGAAATCATATATTGCTGGTTATAAGCACACAATATACACCGTAAGAAAATAAAATGCAGACTTCACATTAAGAAAGACTACTGGGTGGAGTTAATTTCAAAATCAAAATAAGTTGAGCCTCTTTTTTTTCACATGAATCGGGATTCAACTGGCCTAAACTATTTTCATCGGCCAAGTCCGACCTAAGTGATTCTCATTGTTGGCGACAATCTGATTGAAATCAATACGACAAGATCGCATTGATCGATAGTTACGTATTGGAACTAGATTCGATGAGTATAGGCGCAGCCTTTTAAGGAGTTATCCCTAGGCGTGAGCCGTAGCACTGAGAAATTTGTAATCCCCGCCCACCAACAGCGTGGGCCTCAATCATGTCCGTGGGGCCTCAATCACGCCGGCGGACGTTCTGCTCCCAATCAACAGCTTTTCTTCAGCTATTTAATGGACAATGAGGCCAACACTTAAAAGGCTGCGCCTATACTCCTAGAATCTAGAGTTACAATACGTAACTATCGTTCTATGTTGTATAGGCTTCGCCTTTTAAGGCTATCGTTATTGGGTTAAAAGGGCGAAGCACGATACAGTCTATACCTCATTGGTCCCGATCAGTACCTGAAACACATCTATATACGCGCTAGTATCATGCGTCAGACGTGTCATAACATACGTCATGTGTCTAATGGCATGTCATCAACGAGCAGTTCTAATGTGTCTGATAAGACACAAGAGCTCTCAGCATGAATATTTGACTCCACCTCACATTGTTTAATATGCGAGGGGAATAGTCACACAATCACACTCACTCTGACAAAGCACCTAGAACTGAGTGTTTCTTAGAGAGGCGCGACATGTCTCATAGGTAAAACCTAATAAAAGAGCATGGGGAAGCCCAGGAGGCTGCTGTGCAGATATACCCCATAGGCATCCCTCTTTGCAGAGCGACAGAGGACGATATTCCTCTGGTCGAGTGAGCTCTGATAGTCTCAGGCGGCTCTGCCCCCGCTGACACATAAAGCCTGTATGATAGCATCACACAGCCAATGTGACAGCCGTTGTATCGTCAGGGGGAGACCCTGGGAATGTTCTGTGTAATGCACAAATAACTCTTCACATAACAGGCAAGCGCGCGTACGGGGCACAAGAAATGGGCTGTTGCCTCCTCCTCAGATTGATGAAGAGGGAGAGAGAAACCATTGAGTGTTATTACTCTCGATCTGAACGAGCTAGTCTCTTTGGTGTAAAAGCCGGGTTCGGGCGTAATATTGCCGAACTGCCGTCTCCTTGTATTCTAAGACAAGAAGGGGCTACAGAGAGTGCAGACAGGTCGATCACTCTCTTAGCTGACGTCAGGGCCAGCAGCAAAGCTGTCTTGGCTGACACAAACTTGAGGGGCACCCGGTCAAGAGGCTCAAATGGGGCTTTAACCAGTGCGCGCAGCACCAGTGTTAAATCCCATTGAGAAGTGAGAGAGCGCGTCACGGGTCTCTCTCCTCACACCTTTTAGGAAGCGCTTCATTAAGGGGTGATTAAGTTTTATCCCCGAAGCCTTCGTGGCATGATGAAACAGCAGCCACGTACGTTTTAACGGTGCTAAAAGCCAGCCCTCTTTCCATCAGTGCCCAGGGCTCCAGACTAACTTTTTCCTTGGGTGCACTGGTGCGCCTACATTTTTAATTTGGGTGCACCAGTACGTATTTATGGTGCACCTGCACGTATTTATGGTGCACCCAAATTTTGAGTTGTTGAGGGGGGGGGGGGGTTGGACCGTGCCTGCCTTGCGCTGAGTTGTTGACGGGGGGGGGGGGGGGGCAACCGGGCAGCTGCACCGGTTGCACCGTCGATATTTACGCCATTGATTAATAATATTTTGACCATTAAATAAATGCCTTAAATAAATGCCAAATCTGTATCTCTCATAAAGAATATCATCAGACAATGCCAAGGGATCGGTTCTGTGTGGTGACGCCATTATCGGAGGAGGGGCTAGGAAGCTGCGCACGCCGATATAAGTAGCCGATCTCCGGGTAGACTCGCTGAAAAGCTGCTCCCGACCAGGTTTGGTTGCGAGCGTAAGTCACCATGGTGATACAGCGACGCTTAAAGAGATTGACTTTCATGGTACAGCTAGTCTGGCTGAACGGAAGTGGACAGCGTCTATTGCCTAGCGTCGGATTTGGCCGCGACTCCTCCCCTTCCGGTTGCTGGCGTTCCCGTGTTGTGCTCCCCCTCAAACTCGGAAACTAGGCAGTATGGCGAGTTTTGAACAGGACTTTGACGGCGCTGTAAAGTTGGCATGTTTGGCTCTTTCCGTCGAAAATTGCAAAGAACTGCAAAAGATTTGCTTACAGCATTTGCTGAGGAAGAAAGATGTTCTATTTTGCATGGACACCGCTGCCGCTTCCCGGGCTTAGCCCCGCCCTAGACGATTGTGATTGGTTTAAAGAAATAAAAACAGGCCCACCCAGTTTCCCCACGGATAGACGGCTCGAGGTAGCGTGGCTCCAGACCATTCTACTTGCTGTAGTTTGGTCTGGCTTTGCGAGACTATGGTACAGCAGGCTTTCAGCTCAACATACCTCGCTAACCCTCTAATCGAGCTTCGTAGTACAGGCCCCTGGATTAGGCTTCGCGGGTTCGTTTACCGGCGTTGCTATTGTTACCGGTCTTGCGTGTTCCAACGGATTATTAGGTATTTAATAAATCGCTGTCTAATCAATACTTCATTCACTGCCTCTTCCGTGGTCATTACAATATTATGAATAGACTGCTCTGTAAAAATAAATAATAATAATAATTATACCAGATAAATTTTCAGTCGCACCGGTGCGCCCAAATAAAATATTTGGTCGCACTACCCCGAATTCTAGGCGCATGTGCGCCCAAATTAGGCGCACTCTGGAGCCCTGAGAGGAAAGAGAGCACATGTAGCAAAGGGCAGGAGATGGTGCACCATTTCTGGAAAGCCGCCCATTTAGCCGAGTAACACGCTCTGGTGGAGTCAGCTCTGGCACCCTGGATGGTCCGTACGACCTCCTGGGAGAGGCCGAGACCCAGTCTAGGCGCTCGCGTTCAGCGGCCAGGCCCACAAGCGCTGGCCGATCTCTGGGTAATCTATGATTGCTCCCCCTGCCTGTGAGAGAGCATCTCGCCGCCAAGGGAGTCCCTTCGGCAGCCCCGAAAGCAGACGCTGGAGGCAGGGAAACCACGGTGCACTCGTGCGTTGCGGTGCTATGAGAATCATATACAGCCGCTCCTCTTGGACTCGGTCCAAGACTTGGGGAATCAGAGGGACGGGTGGGAAAGCGTACAGGAGTGTGTTCGGCCACGGTCTGTGAACAAACCCATCCACCCCGAGTGGGGGATTGTCCTTCACGCTGAGAGAGAACCACAGCTCGCACTGTGTGTTCTCCCACGTGGCGAATAGGTCGACCTCTGCCTTCCCAAACTCGAGTCCAGTCTCCTGGTTGGGAACCCCCCCTCGACATTATGTCGGCCCCTCTGTTCAGGACACCGGGGATGTACGCTGCTCTGATGTAGAGCAAGTGTGTGTGCGCCCAGCATAACAGCTGTCTCGCTATGCTCAGCAGCTGTGCCGAGCGCACGCCCCCCTTGGCGAATTATGTATGCTGCTGTCGCCTTGTTGTCCGTGCAAATCATTACGTGTTGATTCGTCAACATTGGGGCAAGTGTTGGATCACTTTCAACACAGTGAGGAGCTCCAATGCGTTTATGCATGGTCACGGGGGGCGGCCAAACGCCGCCCACTACGTGAAACTCGCATGTTCCTCCCCAGCCTGACAGAGAAGCATCCGTGAACACCGAGATGTGTGACGTTGCTCTACCCAACGGCACCCCTCTCGCGAGAGTTCTGGGATCACCCCAGTGGGTCAAATCGGGGGCCCACTGATAGGGAAATGGTCACTTTGCGCCGCCGTTGGCGCTGGGAAGCAGCCCCAGCGGCACCACCGTGTGAGCGGCTGACATCATGCCCAGCAGCCTCATGACAGAGAGGGCTGTCATGACGCTGCCCGGGGAACAGCGGCGGAGGAGAGACCACAGCGTCTCCATCCTCTGCTGTGAGAGCCGTGCTCTCATTACAGCTGAATCCAGCTCTACCACCAAATACATCACACTCTATGAGGGGAGGGGGGAACTTTTCTTCCAATTTATGGCAAAGCCTAAATTCGCAGGTGAATTACCAGCTTTTTTGTTTGAATAGCTGCTTCCTCCTTGGAGCGAGCCATCAAAAGCAGATCGTCCAAGTAGAACAGTACTCTCATTCCTGTTGCGTGCAGCGGCCGGAGAGCCGTCTCCACGCATTTGGAAATCGTTCGTGGAGCTCTGCCCGAAAGGGGTGGGTGTGTGTGTCAATAACAGAGGCATGCCCTGCCTGCTCAGCTTGTGACAAGAGTGTAGCCTCCTCTCTCCTGAGCGTTGGGACGCGAGGAGGAATAACACTGTGACAGGGTAGCAGACTGCTGACACTGAACGAGCAGCGTGTCATTCGTAGACAGAGAGCTCGTTTTAGCGGCCGTCTCGCCACATGTCATGCCAGGCATGGTGTGGTGAGGGGAAAGTAATGTAGGGCTGGCTCGATCAATAATACAAGGTTTATTGACGGCCTGCCTTTATGTGGTGGGAGATGCGTGCTAAACAGTTATGGCCGGGCCGATAGGCTCCGGCATTGCCTGTTTGGGGAGAAAACAGCCGTCTTTAGTAAAGAGGTGTTTCTTGCTGTCACAAGAAAAGAAGTGTTTCTCGCAGTTCGCTCGCCCCGTAATAGCCGGCGCTTGTGGGGTGGGACATCGCCCCATGAGCCCGCTAGACGATGAGGGTCAGCCGATGAGGGTCAGCCGATGAGGGTCAGCCGCCATGTTATGTGCCCGCAGGGCGATGGTATTCATAACAGCCTCTTGCTGCATCATACACTGATGCGCTCTGTCTGTAAGCTTGGCCGTCAGCTGGTCTTTGGGAGTGGGGCAGCGGTCGCTGAGCCCCGGCTTCACTCCAGAGATAGCACACAGAGCGGGATCCAGCGGCGGTACCGCCCTGTAACCCCGGTCTGTCAGACCCTCGGTCTTCGTGACCTGGATAAATGTTTTCACCGGGGCCCCGAGCTTCCCGGGCTCCGCCGCAGCCCCATTGAAGTACGGTGTGATGGCGGGAAACATCAGCCAGATCGGGTCGAGACGGGCAGGGCGTGTCACGGCCTTGATCCCCCAGATGCCACACAGCTGGTCCGGGCGTTGGGGGGCCTGAGGCATGGGCACCACAAGGCCAAGGTCTGCAGCTGCCCTGGCGATAATGCCCGTTACCTCTGCCACCAAAGCTGAGGTGGCGGCAGAGACGGGCAATTCTGCTGCCCCGGGCCTCTCCATTCGGAGAGGGGAAGCCGGGGGAGACGCCCGGCTTCCCCTCTCCGAATGGAGAGGGGAAGCCTCTCCAGCCTTGTTGCTTGTTACTAGGAGTCGTCCGACTCCGAGCTCACGAGGAGAGAGAGGGCATCGTCGAGCGGAACAGCAAAGTCGTCGGCACATCCAGCAATGGCAGCGGCAGTGTCGGCCAGAGCGCCAAGTCGGCATGTTCATGCCCAAGGCAGCCCTCGCACACCTCATGGCCGCCATACGGCAAGATGTAACCCGTCTTACATGTCTTGCAGATGTGGATCGTCTTCAAGTCCATAATATCTATTTATTTACTTCAGTATGCTACAGGATCGTCCTGAAGAAAATGGGAGCAGAACGTCCGCCGGCGCCACGCTGTTGGTGGGCGGGGATTACAAAATTTTCAGTGCTACGGCTCACGCCTAGGGATAACCCAATAGCGAGCCCTAAAAGGCGAAGCCTATAAAACATAGAACCAAAGAGCGCTTGCTGTAGTTTGGTCTGGCTTTGCGAGACTAGTTGTAGACCAACTTCGGAAAACTGTAGTTCCACCGTAGAGACGCTAGAGGTCCGCAATACTCCCCCTCTCTCACAATGATGTCGGTTAGAAAAAGTGGAAGCACATTTTCATCTCTCCTTGACCCGATGACGTTTTCCACAAACGTTAAGTAAAGGAGGCATAAAGGTTAGGAGATTTGACTATTCATACAGGCAAGGCTGGCCCTGGGCATAGGGAGGGACGAGTTACCTTAGTTACCCACTTGATACATCATTCTGACCGGAGAGGAGAAAGCTATCTATTTGCACATCACAATGTCAAAGAAACCTAAACACTCTGGCACCCAGGGGAGGAAGAAAACGAAAGAAGAGGAGGAAAAACAGGAAAAGAAAGAAGTACAGTAACTTTAATTTGTTTATCTTTAATGTAGGCCTGGCTGGCTATGGCCAACTGGTCACTTTGTCTGGCTCTTGTTCACCTTTATGTCTTTATTTCTCTGGAGCTAACTGTTCCCTATACATAACTCCGCTTAATACATGGCTATTGGTTTAATTTATTCACTTATCGAAGCAATATGTGGTTTTAATATTTAGTAAATACAAATAATCCGCCAACAGTTGTCAGGGCGTAGCGCGTTGCCAAGCAACGTGTAAACAACTTAACCGGAGTTAACTAGTCATGCAGTGTTTGTTTTAAAAAAAAGAAAAGGAACGGCAGCTCTTTACCTAGTTGGTCCGCACGCTTCACTGAAAATCAAAACATGTCAGCTATTCAAATAGGTCCATAACAGTTTGTAACCCACAGTAAAATGGGGGTATTATCCTTAAATTATCCAATGCATTGTAGCAACCATTGTTGGAGCAGTGTTTAATTTCAAGCTGATTTGGATGATAGTTGACATATCTTACATTTCCAATATCTTCCATATAATAATATATCATTGTATTTTTACACTTCAGTTGAGTGCTTGTTTAATCTCTGGTTACAACCAAACTAGATAAACCATATTTAATTGCATTTACAATAATTTGAATCTGAACTGATATCTATTATTTTGCTTATCAATGCCTTTAGTTAACATCATTCATTTCTTTGCAGTATTTTGTGCATACCTTATTGTATGAGTGATTCATTGTCACTTGTTTTGCAAGACTTTTTTTTTACTGCAAAATGTTAAAAGTTCTAACGTCTGCAGTATTTAATGCATACCATATTGTATTTATGATTTGTTGCTTGTTACTAGGTTTGTAATACGTTTTGTGTTCACGTTTTGAGTCTCAAAGACAAAGCTTTGTAGCTTCTCTGAGTTTATAAACATTGGTAGTCGAATTTACTGCGCGATCGAAAGGGGTAGGGGGCGCCAGCAAAAATCTTGCCTAGGGCGCCAAATTGGTCAGGGCCGGCCCTGCGTACGGGTCCCCTGGGACGCAGCTAAGGAGTCTCACCGCGTCCGCCATCTTGTCGTCACGTGACAGCACTTGGACGTTGGATGTCCTACAAGCCGCAGGGAGACATTATAGGAGTCAGACGGTGGCGTTAATGCACTGAAACATATTTTGAATTTACTGAATGAAAACAAGAAAAAGAGAAGTTTAATCACAGTTTCTGTTACTTCTCGCCGGTAGTCAAATATGTTAATAAACATGTCGCCGAGCGGCTCCACTTTGGAAGAACAGCTTTCGTCCATAATGGACGTACTTGCGAAAGCGGCCGTATCTGAAATTAGCCAACTGTTCTCGGAAGGCTCGACTACCCTTCGCTTACAAATAACTCAGAGCCTGAAAGAAAACGAAGCACTTAGGACGAGGATGAAGGTGATGAGGAGTGAGCTGTTTTCTTTGCGGCTTCAAACGAGATCAAATTCATCGCGTGCGGCAAGTCGTTTCGCCCTGGCTCGAGCCAACATCTGCAAACCGAGGACTAAATCACAGGGAAATGGTGAGTTCATCTCCGGCTATATTAGGTGGAAAACAGGACGGTACAATGGCTCAGGATTTAGACGCTCATTATCCCTTAATTACGTATAGTAATAGGAAATAGTAATGATAACAATAATCATGCTTAATAATGAACACTGAATAATAACGGCACAGTAGGCTACGGGGTATCTAGCCTACTGATGAACACATGCCTGATCTAAAATTCGTTATGCCCCTTTCTGGCCCTTTGAATGCTATTGGTATGTGTTTCAATGTATTATTCGTCATTATTAGTTCTAAAGCCCCTGATGGACAACAAGGCGGTTGGAAATTCCTCTTTTCATTCCCCATCCACAAGTGAGGCTTCCACCGTTACAAATCCAGCAAAGGTAGGCACAACACACCTATATAATCACACCTTTTATGATTCAATGTTTCGTATTAATGTCTGTATGCAAATGCCAACATCTGACTTCCTTGTGTTCCCCTCTCCATGTTGAAAGCAGGAGACCCCAGACATAATATTTATCAAGGATGAGGAGGATATGGGTGGATGCAGGCCCGCTGTAGGTGAGCATGAAGGGTTACTGGGAACTGCGTTTAGTTTTTTTATAGGATAACATTATATTCCAATGTATCATATTATTCTATGCTCTCCTTAGTATGAAATAATTCCATGCTCTGAGATTCATGGTATGGGATCCCTCTTGTGGTAGTGCTTGTGTTCGGACAAAGACTCAGACCAAAAGGTCTAAGGGAAAAGTAGAATTCAGTTCAAGCAGTTTAACAACCGTGTGCCACCAGACTACCAGGGCGTGAGAGCCAACTGGCAAACGTCTCATCCTACACAAGGTTTATTTATACTTCAAAAGAGACAAACGTTAACAATGGTGACCTGTTAACATAAAACAGTCATAACCTATTAACGTTTATAGGTGGATTTATTTTGGATTACAATATATACAAATTTTCTAATCTAGTAATGATGTATCAGTTTCTACTTTTCGTTTGTTCGAAATGGTTCTTCAGGGTTCTGAATTTCTTGCGTGCTGTGCTGATCAGTTCTGGCGGTTGCATGGGGTATTTTAGATTATTTTTTATAATTGCAGTACTTTCTCTATAACTTTCAGTTTTTCCTCTCTGCAGAAGACTGCGATGCCTTTGGAGACTGCAGCACGCAGCGTGCCGCTACCTCGGAGAGTCTGCATGTGGACGCCCCTGGCTCCTCCCACATGTCCAGTCACGACGGTGACCTGCGGATCCTGAGCGTCCACGGACAAGTGGAGGGCCCACTGGCGTCGGACGGCAATGACACCCTCTTCACTGCGTCCGAACTGGAGGCCCTGAGCTTGCTATCCCCGGACCACAGCATCACCCACGACAGCCTACTCAGCCTCAACAGCGGCCCCAGCGAGAGGGCCCCTTCGCAGGGGACACAGGACAGCAGGGGAGGTCTCGTTAGAGACGGCTATGCAGAACGGCTCCAGCGCCTCCAGGCCGCCTCTCTGTCCCTGAAGCACGCCGCGCTAGAGGCCGGCGACAAGGGAAGGCGATTGGGCAACCTCGGTGCACAGTTCCCACTGCAACACAACTTGGACTCTGAGAGGTTCTTCAGCCACAAGGAGCCAATAGCGCACCAAACGCAGGAGCCACCTGCGATGGCCAACAAGGCAAAGCTTACCATGCATATGCGAATCCACTCCGGCGAGAAGCCGTACGTGTGCGTCCAGTGCGGGAAGAGCTTCGCACAGAGCCGCAGCCTGAAGATCCACATGAGGACTCACTCCGGGGAGAAGCCTTGTGTGTGTCTGCAGTGCAACGCCCGCTTCAGTGACCCCAGCAATTTGCGTCGGCACATGGTCAAACACAAGGGTGCCCGCAATTTTTCGGCTTGAGGTCTACCGTCAAAATAATCGACCTACATTAAAAAATGCTAAATGTGTATATATACTAAATGCAAACTCTGATGACTTGCACTGAATGGAGTCAGCCAGGGTTGCATAGTCCGGACAGTAGCTTCTGGTTGCTAGTCTCAATCAGGCTTCCAAATGCCATCAGTCATAGTGAAATGGTATTTATACCTAATAATCTTCATGTGGAAAAAGGCTGATTGGCATACATTTATATAGGCAAATAATGCAGTCAAGGAGGTAGCACATTTCCTCCACTTTCTATTTGCTGTCGTCTTTCTACTGCCTGTATTTTCTAGTTTTTACCTTGGGTTTTACCACAATGGGCAATAATGGTTGAGTTCTACTTTCTACAGATGGATGATCAACTAAACAATGTCACTGGTTAAATGTATAGATCTCAGTGATGCTTGAATCAGTTTACGGTCCTCCCTCTTGAGTGCAGCATTATTCTGATGGGACAAAGCCTTGTTCACCCTTCATTCCTCGTTTGTCTTTAGAAAGTTAAAATAAAAGGATGATTAACTCATCATGTTAACTTAAAGTGTCAAATATGTCAATGACTGGTATGTAAGAAGATAACTTATTTTTCAATGTTACATAAATGGTTGACACTGTTTTGGTAGGGATAATTGCATGTATTTTATCCTGCTTACAGATAGGCCTACTTACTTGAACCAATAATTTGACACAAAATGTCATCATATTGTTATAGATTTAAATATTTAGTATTGTTTCCGCTAATATATACATTTCTGCTAGATTAGACTTTGAAATAGAGTACATAGCAGTGGTAATTCTGAAATAATCGACCGCTGAATGTGATAATGGACCAATCAGAATGGAGTCAACGAAGTGGATGGTCAAAACTTGTCCCACGAGTTTTTTCCATGTTTCTTTCCCCCAGTATTACGGTAATATACAGGAAGTGGCAATTGTTCGACTTATCGGGGGTAAATCGACATCACATGAATCAGTTTGGGGAACAGTTCACCAGTGGTCGTAAACATGTTCATAAACATGTCGCCGTGCGGCTCCACTTTGGAAGAACAGCTTTCGTCCATAATGGACGTGCTTGCAAAAGCGGCCGTATCTGAAATTAGCCAACTGTTCTTGGAAGGCTCGACTACCCTTCGCTTACAAATAACTCAGAGCCTGAAAGAAAACGAAGCGCTGAGGACGAGGATGAAGGTGATGAGGAGTGAGCTGTTTTCTCTGCGGCTTCAAACGAGATCAAATGCATCGCGTGCAGCAAGTCGTTCCGCCGTGGCTCGAGCCAACAACTGCAAACCACTGACCAAATCACTGGGAAATGGTGAGTTGAGTCCCGACTGTAATAGTGTGAAACAGGACGTTACAAGTGCGTTATTGAGCACGGTCACTGTACGATTAATTACGTTCAGTGATAGGAAATGGTAAAAGCGTAAAAAGAACAATAATCAAGAGTAATAATGAGTAAAAACAGAACATCAGTCAAGCTCACAGGCCATGCCTCATCTTAATATAGGTTATGCCCATTTCCTGCACTTTTGATTTAATCTTCTTCTTCTTCATCATCATCATCATCATCATCATCATCATCATCATCATCATCATCAGGCCTAAAGCCCCTGATGGAGCACAAGGCGGTTGGAAATTCACCGTATCTTAGACCATCCAAAAGTGATGCTTCTTCTGCTACAACTCCAGCAGAGGTAGGCACAACACACACGTAGAAAGAACACCCCTTTATGATTCAATTAGTCTTAAGAAGGGATTGACAACTTTTTTGTGCAAATGCAAGATATGTATTGTGTGTTTCCTTCTTTATGTGTAAAGCAGCATACCCCAGACACCATTTTAATTATAGAAGAAGAAGATATCATTGGAGGCAAGCCCTCTGTAGGTAGGTAAAAATAAATAATGAAGTCAGGGTTAAGAATATGACTGCAATACACATTCTTAACCCTCTGTGGCAAATAATGAATAAATGCAATTACTTTCCATCTATTTTCCTTTCTGCAGAAGACTACGATTACTTTGGTGACTGCAGCACACAGCGCAGCGCCACCTCAGAGAGTCTGCATGTGGACGCCCCTGGCTCCTCCCACATGTCTAGTCACAGCGGGGAGTTGAGGATTCTGAGCGTCCACGGACAAGGGGAGGGCCCACTGGCTGTGGACGGCCATGACACCCTCTTCACGGTGTACAAACATAAGGTCTGGAGCTCGCTGTCTGTGGACCACAGCGTGGCCAAGAGCCTGGACTGCGGCGAGCGGTTGGTCTGCCGCGAGGAGCGGACTGTGCAGGTTAGAAATCCCCTTTCTAATTCCCCATCCAAAAGGGAGGCATCCTCTGTTACAACTCCAGCAGAGGTTGGCACAGCATACACATAGAAAGCACACACATTTTATGATTCAATTAGTTGATGATTGGGATTGAAAATTATTCTGTGCAAATGCAAGAATATGTCTCCTTTGTGTTTCCTTTTTTATGTGGAAAGCAGCAGACCCCAAACAGCATTTTAATCAAGGATGAAGAGGATATCAGTGGAGGCAAGCCCGCTGTAGGTGAGTAATACACATTGCAGCCATACGAGCAAGCAAACGATCTGGATCAACTGAGATTGTATTCTACCTGTGCTAAAAAGCCTGGTCCTCCTTCAAAAAGGCATCATGACCAGAGCCCTGCTAAAGCACGAGTAAAATGTGAAAGTTGCACTTCAAAGATGGTAACAGCTATGAGCCCAAAGGGTTTATCATTTTTAAACAAATAAATAAATTGCGAAAGTTCAATTTTCGCTGATCAACTTACAGGTAGCCCTTTCACGCATTCACCGTAAGCCTGACATCCATAGGTGGATTATGAGATATCGGGCACCTAGGCCCGTGGACTCCGCAGCCCCCCCCTCAAAATTAAGAAACAAATAAATGCATCTTTATTGAAACAAAACCGGATTTACAAGGGTTGCTATTTTGGGCGCCTTTAACGAATTTTGTTTGTTTATAATATTAAGAATATTCAAATATTTTTATTTTGAGGCTGTTCAATAAGAAAGTGACAGATCAGCTAATAAAGTAAACTGCGCAGGCACGGCGGCCTCAATAAAAGTTAACAGCAAATTCATTCTCTCCTTTTTTTTTTTTTTGCTGTTCCACCGTTACAACCGTTCGCCGTTGCTCCATGTTCAAATCACAGTGCCTTGTTCGTGACCTGTGAGTGACCGGCCTCAAATTCACAAACTGAAATAGTGCCCCCTATTGATCTTTTTTTTTTTTTACTCAGTAGTAATAGGCCTGCTATTGCTGTTTAGGCTTGAATTTTTGTATTTCTCTACTGATTGCTTCAACAATGCATCATTAAAAGTCACAAACAGCGACTTCACACAGAAGCTCTGGCTTAAGGCCCCCCTGAGCCCTTGGGCCCCTGGGCTTGTGCCCGGTTTGCCCGTTCGGTAATCCACCCTTGCTGACATCCTCCAGATTACACCAGGAGGGGCTGTATGTTGGAACGCAAATGTCAGAATCTGCCCCTCCGGAGTTTGCCCGGCCCGGCCCCTAGTGTGGAGGAGCGCCGGATAATTAATAATGAGAGAGTGGGAGTGTTGCTGACACGTTGATGACGTTTCTATCTTCTGCCTGGGGGTAAACCGGGAGCACATAGTCTAGCTGCTTCGTACATTTGTATAAATACAATTACTTTCTCTCTGTGTTTCTGTTTTTTTCCTCTGCAGAAGACTGTGGTGACATAGAAGACAGCAGCACGCAGCCTAGTGCCACCGCGGAGAGTCTGCATGTGGACGCCCCTGGCACCTCCTACATGACCATGCATCGGCGGAATCAGAGAGTCCACAGAAAGGGGGAGGGCCCATTGGCGGCGGACGGCCATGACACCCTCTTCAGCACGTCCGAACTGGAGGCCCTGAGCTCGTTGTCTGCGGACCACAGCGTGGCCAAGAGCCTGGACTGCGGCGGCGTGCCGCTCGTCCACCGCGAGGAGCTGACTGGGTACCGGGCCTTCCGCAAGGGCCAGCCCTGTGTCGAGTGTGGCAAGATTTTCCCCAACAATGCCAAGATGATCATCCACATGCGTAGCCACACCGGCGAGAAGCCGTACGGGTGCGAACTATGCAAGAAGCGCTTCCAGCAGAAAGGCGACCTGAAGATTCACATGAGGAGGATTCATTCCGGGGAGTGGCCCCTTGTGTGTCCCCAGTGCAACGCCAGCTTCCGTGACTCCAAATATTTGCGTCGCCACATGATCCAGCACATGGGTAATGGGGTGCCTTGACACGGGGCAATGGGAGGCTTTGATTGACATCTTTATTGTGTCTGTGATGAAATTACTGCTTACGATATTTATTGTTCACGATTTTAAAGACTCTTTCCAAGTTTCCACTTTTTTCGTTTTTACTGTTGTAAATAATACATTTCTGCGTCATTACGTTACCTTTTGCAATCAAAAATTGCCTGCAAAGTTCACTTGTGGAATGAATTACTGCAATGTAAACCCTCGTTAAACATGATCATTTCAACTGTCTTTCAATTCTATTTGCTTAATCCCAACTTCCTCTTGTTTTGACTTTCTGTTTGCTGTCTTCTTTCGAGTGCCAGTATTTTCTAGTTCTTACCTTGGGTTTTATCACAATGGTCCATAATGGCTGAGTTCTACTTTCTACAATTATATAATCAACTAAAAAAAGTCACTGGTTAAACATAGATCTCAGTGATGCTTAAGTCAGTTTACGGTCCTCCCTCTAGAATGCAGCATTATCTGATGGGACAAAGTCTGAAGTTTCCTAAAATCGTTCACTCTTCAATCCTTGTTTGTCTAACGAAAGTTAAATGAAAGGATGATTAACTTATGTTAAATTCAAATTTAAAAGATGTCAATGAATGGTACGAGAGAACTTTTTCAACGTGAAATTAAATTTTTGAAGCTTTTTGCTAGGGTTAATATCTCGTCAATTATTCAGCTTGGATACTTAAAAATGCAATCGTATTTTAATAGAGTACAAAGCGGTTGCTTATTCTGAAATAATCGACCGCTGAATTATTTTAAAGGACCAATGTGTTCAGTTTGGAGTTTCGTCAAAGCCGTGTAGTATTGGCCACAACTTGCGCCACATTGTTGTTTTTACCAGTATTACGGTAATGTACAGGAAGTGGGAACTGTTCCTCTTACGTTCAGGGATAACTCGACATCACAGGGTCCGTTTAATTTCAGTTTCTCTAAGTTCTCGCCGGTGGTAGAATAAAATATGTCAATAAACATGTCGCCGTGCGGCTCAACTTTGGAAGAACAGCTTTCGTCCATAATGGACGTACTTGCGAAAGCGGCCGTATCTGAAATTAGCCAACTGTTCTCGGAAGGCTCGACTACCCTTCGCTTACAAATAACTCAGAGCCTGAAAGAAAACGAAGCGCTGAGGACGAGGATGAAAGTGATGAGGAGTGAGCTGTTTTCTTTGCGGCTTCAAACGAGATCAAATGCATCACGTGCGGCAAGTCGTTTCGCCCTGGCTCGAGCCAACATCTGCAAACCACGGACTAAACTACTGGGAAATGGTGAGTTGATCTCCGGCTGTAAAATAGGTGGAGAAACAGGACGGAGCAAGGGTTCTTTAAGCACTCTCACTTATCACTTATCTAGTTATTACATGTAGTAATAGCAAATTGTAATGATAACAAGGATCATGATTAATAATGAGCAATAACAGAAAATGTAAATCAGCTCACAACCCATGCCTAATACGATATGCCCTTCCTGCACTTTGGCTGCCCTTGGTCAAGAATGCAATGTATTCTTCATCCTCGTCATCCTCAGGTCAAAAGCCCCCGATGGAAAACAAGGTGGTTGGAGGTCCCCCTCATCTTAAATCATCCAAAAGTGAGGCTTCCTCTGTTACAACTCCAGCAGAGGTAGGCACAACAAACGCATAGAAGGCTCACACCTTTTATGATTCAATTAGTTGCTAATTGGGATGTACAACTTTTCTGAGCAAATGCAAGAATATGGCTTGTTTGTGTTTCCATCTTTATGTGAAAAGCAGCAGACCCTAGACACCATTTTAATTAAGGATGAAGAGGATATTGTTGGTGGCATGCTCTCTGTAGGTGAGTAATACAAATTGCAGCCATGCGAGCAAGCAAACGACTCGACTGAGATTGACCTTGATTCTTCCTGCGTTAAAAAGCCTGGTCCTTCAAAAAGTTCAGAGAATTCACAAGGAGCGTGTGTTTCATCTGTAAAGAGCAACTCTGGGCTCAATCTCATGTGTGAAAGGCCTACTACAGGGAAGGAGACGACATCCCTTGTTATTGTTATTGTTAATATAATAATTGCACCCGTCTTACATGTAATGGTACACTCAGCTTATCTTCGAGTCTGGGGAGGAAGGGGTGGGAGGAGACAACTCTCTCCAATACTGTGTATTTATGACTGCAGTACACATTCTTAACCCTCTGTGTCAAGTGTGTACAACGTACATGCTGTATCCCTTTGTGCAAATAATAAATTAATTCAATTACTTTCTCTTTGTTTTCCTCTCTGCAGAAGACTACGAATACATTGGAGGCCGCAGCACACAGAGAGGTGCCAACTCGGAGAGACTGCATGTGGACGCCCCTGGCTCCTCCCACATGTCCAGTCACAACGGGGATCTGCGGATCCTAAGTGTCCATGGAAAAGGGGAGGGCCCACTGGCGGGGGACGGCCATGACACCCTCTTCACCGTGTCTGAACTGGAGGCCCTGAGCTCGCTGTCCACGGACAACAGCGCGGCCAAGAGCCTGGACTGCGGCGAGCGGCAGGTCCATCGTGAGGAGCGGACTAGGCATCTGGGCGGCCGCAAGGGCCGGCCCTGTGTCGTGTGTGGCAGGGTGTTTCCCAACAATGCCAAGATGACCATCCACATGCGTACCCACACCGGCGAGAAGCCCTACGGGTGTGACCAATGCATGAAGCGCTTCCAACAGAAAGGCAACCTGAAGATCCACATGAGGATTCACTCCGGGGAGAGGCCCTTCGTGTGTCTGCAGTGCAACGCCAGCTACAGCGACTCCAGCAATTTGCGTCGCCACATGATGAAGCACACGGGGCACAGGATGCTTTGATGGACAACTCTATTGTGTCTGTGATGAAATTAATGCTCTATCTTTTATTCATTACAATTAAGGATGCCTTCCATTGTTAAGATATTTATTAAAAAAAAAATCGATATTCCTCTTTTTATTGTTGTTAATAATCTATGTCTGTGTCATTACCCCTTAGGGCTGATATGGTCCCACATTCGCACAACACAAGGGGGGGTTACGGACCCGATACGTCCTTACGGACCCTCCTTGCGTCCACTGCCAGGGCCTGGCGTGCGCCTCCCAAAAATTGTAACCTTCCATCGAGGCGACGCAGCAGCAAGGGCAGTGATTGGGCCGCTCACTAAAACCCGACGTTGGACCATAATCAGCCCTTAACCTTTGTTATCACAAATTGCCTGCAAAATTAGAATAGTGCAAAGTAACCCCACATTATACATGATAGTTTCCTGATTACCCATGGACCCCCCCCTGACTGGTTCTTGGTCCCTTTTTGTGCCACCTCAATAAAAAAAGCTTGGAATCGTAAGTAGCCCATTCCTGTGAGGAGTTATTTTTTAAAGATACTAGAAAATGCATTTCCTGCTGAAAATGCGGTGAGGTCTGTGGTGCAAAGTGAGGAAAGCTATGTGCAAAGCCACATAGATTAAGACACAGAGAAACGTTAAATGGCTTAAATCAACTGAAGGGATTTGAACAAAAGTCTAAATGGAGTAAACAATGTTAACATGCACACCATTTAAGAAAAAGTAAATGGTTGGAAACAAATAAATTGACTGCTGAATGAAAAGCGCAAAGCATTGCTAAAAATGTAGAAATGAATTGAACTGAAGAATCTGAAACTTCAAATGTATTGCCCTGCACTGTGTGTGTGTGTGTGTGTGTGTGTGTGTGTGTGTGTGTGCAGGGCCGTTGCACCAAATCCTGGGCCCTGTATACAAGAGGTACTGATGCCCCCCCCCCCCCCCCCCGAATTCCCCCTACCAGCCCCCTGCGCTGAATTGTTGAGGGGGGGGGGGTAGAGAACAATTGTTAAGGGGGGGGGGGGGGGGGGGGGGAGACGTGGCCGTGTGCGACTCCTAACACTATGGGCTGGTGGATAATTCGAAATAATATATATATATTTTTTTTTGCCATGGGCCCCCCTCTGCCATGGGCCCCCACCACGACTGCCTGTGTGTGTGTGTGTGTGTGTGTGTGTGTGTGTGTGTGTGTGTGTGTGTGTGTGTGTGTGTGTGTGTGTGTGTGTGTGCGCGCGAGCGTGCGTGCGTCTTTAAGAGAACAACGAGCCGATGCGTGATTAAAAGTAGCTCAATAGAGGGCGGAAAAACTGCCCAATCTGGTAACACTGCCTGAACGTCCTCCAAAAGTAGCCCAATCTGGCGAGAAAAACCGCCAAATCGGGCAACGCTGCTGAACGTCCTCACGCTCCAGCGTCAATGTAAATCAATGAGACCAACTGAGAACAACGCCATAAATCTGCAGATTTACATTTTCAAGGCAGTGTGATAACTGTAGAATAGCTCAGACGGAGGCTTTCTTATGGTGTTTTATTTAACATTGCACAGCTAGTACATGTTATCAGTTCCAACATATTCGCTAGCCAACTAATCAACCGGGGTCTCATGCTCACGTGACTACGTGGCTCATTGGGCCAATCAAAGCTCATCAATGCAATGCAGATACAACATTCTACAATAACTTCCTACATAGCTCCCACTTGAGTTTGTTTAGTGTGGTGAGTTGGTTCAGGTGGTCAGATGTAAAAATGTATTCACTCAACTGTATACAAATAAACCTGTTAATTGGCCTATCTGTGAATAAATGTGCTAATATATATCGCTTGTGATCCCTGAGTATGTAGGCACAAAATGTAGGCTGAATGATAAAGCATAGTACTGAAAAACAAAGCCAACGATTTGGAGTGGACACAGGTTATGGAGAAAGGGAGAAACGGACAAGGAGAAAGAGACTTCATTATTAATATCAAGTTGGCCACAACTTGTCACATATACACGCGCACGCATGCACACGATGTTGTGCGTGCGTGCGCAATTTTCCAGTAGTTACGGTAATATACAGGAAGGAGCCATAGCATCAGACGCGTTCCATTCTGGGGTTAAACAACATCACAGGGTTCGTTTATTTTCAGCCTGTTATTTCTCGCCGGTAGGCTAGTAAAACATGTTAATGAGCATGTCGCCAAGCGGCTCCACTTTGGAAGAACAGGTTTCGTCCATAATGGACGTACTGGCGAAAGCGGCCGTATCTGAAATTAGCCAACTCTTCTCGGAAGGCTCGACTACCCTTTGCTTACAAATAACTCAGAGCCTGAAAGAAAACGAAGCACTGAGGAAGAGGATGAAGGTGATGAGGAGTGAGCTGTTTTCTTTGCGGCTTCAAACGAGATCAAATGCATCGCGTGCGGCAAGTCGTTTCGCCCTGGCTCGAGCCAACATCTGCAAACCAAGGTCTAAACCACTGGGGAATGGTGAGTTGAATCCTAGCTGTGATAGGTGGAAAACAGGACCGTACAAGTGTTCAGGGGGTAATATTAATGAATACATTTGTAGTAATAGGAAATAGTTATTACAATAACCATGATTCGTAATTAACAATTAATCATCATGATTTGTAACGGAGAAGCAGGGTTACCTCACAACACATGTCTCATATAATTTGAGGATATGCCCATTACCTGAACTTTGAATGCTCTTGGTCAAGAATGTAATGTATTCTTCATCATCACCATTATCAGGCCAAAAGCCCCTGGTGGACCACAAGGCGGTTGGAAATCCCCCTTATCTTAAACCATCAATAAGTGAGGCTTCCTCCATTACAACTCCAGCAGAGGTAGGCACATACGCGTAGAAAACATACACCTTTATGATTCAATGCGTCTTAAATGGGGGGTTCTCTGCAAATGCAATATTATGTATTGTGTGTGTTTTCCTTTCTGTTTTAAAGCAGGTGACCCCAGACATCATTTTGATCAAGGATGAAGAGGATACCAGTGGATGCAGGCCAGCAGGTGAGTCATACAAATTGCAGCAACGATTCCAGGCTGCCTACTAAATTCTACCTGCGCTTAAAAGCCTAGTCTTCTTTTAAAAACGCATCTTGACCAGAGTCCTGATAAAGCACAAGTACATTTCTAAGATGGAGACAGCCAAGAGCCCAGAAGTTGGTGTATCATTCTCGAACAATAAATCAATTGAAAACGTCTAAATGTTAGTTGATCTGCTTACAGAGAATGACACGTTGTTGCTTGTTATTGTCAGAATATAATAATTGTCTCACATGTCCTGTGGTGCTCGGATCGTTTTGCGCTGGTGTTCGTTTGGTGTCCTCAACCTGGTCACCCTCTTGAGCTCCGAGCCTAGAGCCGAGGCTGGAGGAGACCTCCCTCTCAAAAACTGTGACTCTGTCAGCAATACACATTTTAAACCCTGTGTGTCAGTGTTGCATGATGTACTTTTAAATAGTTTCATTCACATGTACAGAGTACACACCTTTGTGAAAATACATATTTTCTCCCTCTGCAGAAGACTGCGATGCGTTTGGAGACCACAGCATGCAGCCCGGCGCCGACTATGAGCCTCTGCGTGGGGAGTTGAGGATCCTGAGTGTCCACGGACAAGGGGAGGGCCCATTGGTGGTGGACGGCCATGACACCCTCTTCACCGCGGCCAAACTGGAGGCCCTGAGCTCACTGTCTGTGGCCAAGAGCCTGGACTGCGGCGAGCGGTTGGTCTGCCGCGAGGAGCGCACTGTGCAGGTTAGAAATCCCCCTTCTCATTCCCCATCCAAAAGGGAGGTGTCCTCTGTTACAACTCCAGCAGAGGTTGGCACAGCATACACATAGAAAGCACACACATTTTATGATTCAATTTGTCGTTAGTGGGTATTGAAATCTTTTCCGTGCAAATGCAAGAATATGTAGTGTGTTGTTTCCCTCTTAATGTGGAAAGCAGCAGACCCCAGACACCATCTTAATCAAGAATGAAGAGGATATCGTTGAAGGCATGCCCGCTGTAGGTGAGTAATACACATTGCAGTGATGTAAGCAAGCAAACAAACTGGATCAACTGAGATTCTACCTGCGCTAAAAAGCCTGGTCCTCCTTGAAAAACACATCATGACCAGAGCCCTGCTCAAACACCTTGGGAGTTGTATTTCAAAGATGGAAACAGCTAAGAGCCTAAAGGTTTTCAAGACAGAGGCCACATGAACTGGTTTATTATATTGCAAACGGTTAAATGTTAGCAGATCCATTTACAGCTAGCCCTTTCACACATGCTCTGTTAGCCTGACATCCTCCGGATTACAGGCAAATGTTACAATCTGCCCCTCCGGAGTTTACCTGGCCCGGCCCCTAGTGTGAAGGAGAGACGGATAATTAATAACGAGAGAGTGGGCGTGTTGACGGTGTGTTGCTGACTGCAGTAAACTTTCTAAACCCTCAGTGTCAAGGGTGTACAAAGTACATACTGTAACCTTTTGTTCAAATAATGTATGAATACATTTTCTGTCTCTCTGTTTTCCTCTCTGCAGAAGGCTGCGCAGCGCCACCTCGGAAGGTCTGCAAGTCTGAACGTCCAGTCTAGATTAATTGCGCTTGTCTCACATGTCATGTTGTGCTCAGCTCATTTTGCACTGGTGTTCGTTCAGTGTCCTCAACCCTTGTCATCCGCTTGAGCTTCGAGTCTAGGGAGGAGGGGGCTGGAGGAAACATCCCTCTCCAACTGTGCCTCTTTTCAACCCTCTGTGTCAATGTTACAAACACAACTTTCTGTTTTTTCTCTGCAGAACACGGCGATGCCTTTGGAGACCGCAGCACACAGCAAGGCGCCAACTCGGAGAGTCTGCGTGCGGCCGCCCCTGGCTCCTCCCACATGTCCAGTCACAACGGGGAGCTGCGGATCCTGAGCGTCCACGGAAAAGGGGAGGGCCCACTAGCGGTGGACGGCAATGACACCCTTTTCAATGTGTCCGAACTGGAGGCCCTGAGCTCGTTTTCTGTGGACCACAGCGTGGGCGAGAGCCTGGACTGCGGCGAGCAGATCTTCCGCCAAGAGGAGCTGACTAGGCATCGGGGCGGCCGCAAAGGCCGGCCCTGTGTCGTGTGTGGCAAGGTTTTCCCCAACAATGCCAAGATGGCCATCCACATGCGTACCCACACCGGCGAGAAGCCCTACAGGTGTGACCAATGCATGAAGCGCTTCAGACAGAGCTGCAACCTGAAGATCCACATGAGGATTCACTCCGGGGAGAAGCCCGAAGTGTGTCTGCAGTGCAACGCCAGTTTCAGTGACCCGAGCAATTTGCGTCGCCACATTTACAAGCACACGCGCAATGTGGTGCTTTGACACTGGGCAACGGGACGATTTGATTGACGCCTCTATCATGTATTCGATGAATTATTATTTTTTCATGACGATGAAAAAAAAAAACGTTCCACCTTTTTCATATTTATATAAAAAAACCGTTATTGTTAATAATTGATGTAAAATTAATGCTAAATATATATTCTTCCTGAAATTGACATTTTGGGGATTCTGGATGAGCTTTCTTTTCACCGATCATCCTTTCTCCTTGTCTGAGAGTTGGCTGTTTTTATTTTTCTAAGAAATATTCTGAGTATCCCCGGCAGTACTTCAGAGTACTCCAAGGGGTACGCGTAGCCCCATTTGCTCATTTATGTTGTTTTCCCGTAGTTACGGTAATATTCCGGAAGAGGCCGTAGGGTGCATTCCGTTCTTGGATAAATAGACATCACAGGGTTCGTTTCATTTCAGTCTGTTATTTCTCGCCGGTGGTTGAGTAAAGTATGTTGATAAACATGTCGCGGAGCGGCTCCACTTTGGAAGAACAGCTTTCGTCCATAATGGACGTACTTGCGAAAGCGGCCGTGTCTGAAATTAGCCAACTCTTCTCTGAAGGCACGACTACCCTTTTCTTACAAATAACTCGGAGCCTGAAAGAAAACGAAGCACTGAGGAAGAGGATGAAGATGATGAGGAGTGAGCTGTTTTCTTTGCGGCTTCAAACGAGATCAAATGCATCGCGTGCGGCAAGTCGTTTCGCCCTGGCTCGAGCCAACATCTGCAAACCAAGGTCTAAACCACTGGGGAATGGTGAGTTGAATCCATGCTGTGATATGTGGAAAACAGGACCGTACAAGTGTTCAGGGGGTAATATTAATGACTGTATTTGTGGTAATAGGAAGAAGTTATTATTATAATCATGATTCGTAATTAACAATTAATGATGATTTGTAACGGAGAAGCAGGGTTACCTCACAACACATGCCTCATAATTTGAGGATATGCCCATTGCCCGCACTTTGAATGCTCTTGGTCAAGAATGTAATGTATTCTTCATCATCATCATTATCAGGCCAAAAGCCCCTGGTGGACCACAAGGCGGTTGGAAATCCCCCTTATCTTAAACCATCAATAAGTGAGGCTTCCTCCATTACAACTCCAGCAGAGGTAGGCACATACGCGTAGAAAACATACACCTTTATGATTCAATGCGTCTTAAATGGGGGGTTCTCTGCAAATGCAATATTATGTATTGTGTGTGTTTTCCTTTCTGTTTTGAAAGCAGGTGACCCCAGACATCATTTTGATCAAGGATGAAGAGGATACCAGTGGATGCAGGCCAGCAGGTGAGTCATACAAATTGCAGCAACGATTCCAGGCTGCCTACTAAATTCTACCTGCGCTTAAAAGCCTAGTCTTCTTTTAAAAACGCATCTTGACCAGAGTCCTGATAAAACATGCGTACATTTCTAAGATGGAGACAGCCAAGATCCCAGAAGTTGGTGTATCATTCTTGAACAATAAATCAATTGAAAACGTGTAAATGTTATTTGATCTGCTTACAGAGAATGACACGTTGTCGCTTGTTATTGTCAAAATATAATAATTGTCTCACATGTCCTGTTGTGCTCGGATCGTTTATTGTTTATTATGGATCCCCATTAGTTGTCGCAGAAGCGGCAGACTAGTCTTCCTGGGGTCCAATTAAAATCTGAACATACAAACAATTAATCATCACTCAAAATACATTAAAAGTAGTGACAAAACTACAAATACACAGCAACAGTCAAACAAACAAATAAATGGGCATCTGGGCGCCTCAGAGCACAAACACCTTCATCAAAACATAATTCATTGAGAGCCAAGCCAAGTCAGAGTCCCGAGTTCATATTTAACATAAATAAAAATAGGATTTAATTTGCCTCTTGAATTCCCTCGTTTTGCGCTAGTGTTCGTTCGGTGTCCTCAATCTGGTCACCCTCTTGAGCTCCGAGCCTGGAGCCGAGGCTGGAGGAGACCTCCCTCTCAAAAACTGTGACTCTGTCAGCAATACACATTTTAAACCCTGTGTGTCAGTGTTACATGATGACTTTTAAATAGTTTCATTCACATGTACAGAGTACACACTTTTGTGAAAATACAAATTTTCTCACTCTGCAGAAGACTGCGGTGCGTTTGGAGACCACAGCATGCAGCGCGGCGCCGACTATGAGCTTCTGCGTGGGGAGTTGAGGATCCTGAGTGTCCACGGACAAGGGGAGGGCCCATTGGTGGTGGACGGCCATGACACCCTCTTCACCGCGGCCAAACTGGAGGCCCTGAGCTCACTGTCTGTGGCCAAGAGCCTGGACTGCAGCGAGCGGTTGGTCTGCCGCGAGGAGCGCACTGTGCAGGTTAGAAATCCCCCTTCTCATTCCCCATCCAAAAGGGAGGCATCCTCTGTTACAACTCCAGCAGAGGTAGGCACAGCATACACATAGAAAGCACACACCTTTTAGGATTTAATTTGTCGTTAGTGGGTATTGAAATCTTTTCCGTGCAAATGCAAGAATATGTATTGTGTTGTTTCCCTCTTAATGTGGAAAGCAGCAGACCCCAGACACCATCTTAATCAAGAATGAAGAGGATAACGTTGTAGGCATGCCCTCTGTAGGTGAGTAATACACATTGCAGTGATGTAAGCAAGCAAACAAACTGGATCAACTGAGAATTTACCTGCGCTAAAAAGCCTGGCCCTCCTTGAAAAACGCATCATGACCAGACCCCTGCTCAAATACCTTGGGAGTTGCATTTCAAAGATGGAAACAGCTAAGAGCCTAAAGGTTTTCAAGACAGAGGCCACATGAACTGGTTTATTATATTGCAAACGGTTAAATGTTAGCAGATCCACTTACAGCTAGCCCTTTCACACATGCACTGTAAGCCTGACATCCTCCGGACTACACGCAAATGTCAGAATCGGCCCCTCCGGAGTTTTACTGGCCCAGCCCCTAAGTGTGAAGGAGAGACGGGTAATTAATAATGAGAGAGTGTGTTGCTGACTGCAGTAAACTTTCTAAACCCTCAGTGTGAAGTTTGTAAAAAGTACATACTGTAACCTTTTGTTCAAATAATGTAGGAATACATTTCATGGCTCTCTGTTTTCCTCTCTTCAGAAGACTGCAGAAGACTGCGCGGCGCCACCTCGGAAGGTCTGCAAGTCTGAACATCCAGTCTAGATTAATTGCGCTTGTCTCACAGGTCATGTTGTGCTCAGCTCATTTTGCACTGGTGTTCGTTCAGTGTCCTCAACCCTTGTCATCCGCTTGAGCTTCGAATCTAGGGAGGAGGGGGCTGGAGGAAACATCCCTCTCCAACTGTGCCTCTTTTCAACCCTCTGTGTCAATGTTACAAACACAACTTTCTGTTTTTTCTCTGCAGAACACGGCGATGCCTTTGGAGACCGCAGCACACAGCAAGGCGCCAACTTGGAGAGTCTGCGTGCGGCCGCCCCTGGCTCCTCCCACATGTCCAGTCACAACGGGGAGCTGCGGATCCTGAGCGTCCACGGAAAAGGGGAGGGCCCACTAGCGGTGGACGGCCATGACAACCTTTTCAACGCGTCCGAACTGGAGGCCCTGAGCTTGCTGTCTGTGGACCACAGTGTGGGCGAGAGCCTGGACTGCGGCGAGCAGATATTTTGCCACAAGGAGCTGACTAGGCATCGGGGCGGCCGCAAAGGCCGGCCCTGTGTCGTGTGTGGCCAGGTTTTCCCCAACAATGCCAAGATGGCCATCCACATGCGTACCCACACCGGCGAGAAGCCCTACAGGTGTGACCAATGCATGAAGCGCTTCAGACACAGCTGCAACCTGAAGATCCACATGAGGATTCACTCCGGGGAGAAGCCCGAAGTGTGTCTGCAGTGCAACGCCAGTTTCAGTGACCCGAGCAATTTGCGTCGCCACATTTACAAGCACACGCGCAATGGGGTGCTTTGACACTGGGCAACGGGACGATTTGATTGACGCCTCTATCATGTATCCGATTTATTTTTTCTTCATGACGATGAAAAAAACGCTTTCCAAATTTCTCATATTTATCAAAAAAATATATATATTGTTACTTGATGTAAAATTAATGCTAAAGTGTATTCTTCCTGAAATTGACATTTTGGGGATTCTGGATGAGGTTTTTTTTCACGGATCATCCTTTCTCCTTGTCTGAGGGTTAGCTCTTTTTATTTTTCTAAGAAATAATCTGAGTATCCCCGGCAGTACTCCTAAGTACTCCAAGGGGTACGCGTAGCCCCATTTGCTCATTTATGTTGTTTTCCAGGTGTTACGGTATTATACCGGAAGAGGCCGTTGGGTGCGTTCCTTTCTCCGATAAATAGACATCGTAGGGTCCGTTTAATTTTAGTTTATGTTACTTCTCCCCGGTGGTCGATTAAAATGTTAAAAAACATGTCACCGAGCGGCTCTAATTTGGAAGAACAGCTTTCGTCCATAATGGACGTACTTGCGAAAGCGGCCGTATCTGAAATATGCCAACTGTTCTCGGAAGGCTCGACTACCCTTCGCTTACAAATAACTCAGAGCCTGAAAGAAAACGAAGCCTTGAGGACGAGGATGAAGGTGATGAGGAGTGAGCTGTTTTCTTTGCGGCTTCAAACGAGATAAAATGCATCGCGTGCAGCTGGGGAATGGTGAGTTGAGTCCAGATGTTCTGCCAAATCATGCTCCCTATCAAATTGTGCTACCTAGTGCTTCAAACACATTAGGTAGCTTATTTTGATAGGGTAGCATGATTCTATAGACTGACAAAGGAGCATACATTGGCAAAACACGGTGTAATAGGTGGAAAACTGGACGGAACAAGTGTTCAGGGGGTACTATTTGTTACATTTGTAGTAATGGGAAATACTTATGATAATCATGATTTAAAAAAATAAATAAACCAATTATTAATAATTATATCGGAGAGGCATGCTAACTCACAATACATGCTTAATATAATTTGACGATATGCCAATTTCCTGCACTTTGAATGGTCTTGAATGTAATGCATTCATCATCAGGCCTAAAGCCTCAGATGGACACAAGGCGGTTAGTGATCCCCCTCATGTTACACCACCCATAGATTCTATGCCGCATAGATTCTAGGCTGACTGCTAGATTGTACCTGCATTAAAAACCCTGATCCTGTTTTGAAAAGCATCATGAGCAGAGCCCTGCTAAAACACAAGTAAAACTTGGGAGTTGCTGGTTTATAAATCCTAAACATGAATAAATTCAAAATATGTAAATGTTTGCTGCTCTGCCTACAGGGAAGGACACATTGTCGAATGTTATTGTCAAAATAGAAAAAATGCGCTTGTCTCGCATGTCATGTTGTGCTCAGCACATTTTGCAGTGGTATTCGTTCACTGTCCTCAACCGCTTCTGCTTCAAGTCTAGGGAGGAGGGGGCTGGAGGAAACATCCCTCTCAAACTGCCCCTTTTAAACCCTCTGTGTCAATGTTACATATACAACTTCCAGTTTTTTCTCTGCAGAACACTGTGATGCCTTTGGAGATCGCAGCACACAGCAAGGCGCCAACTCGGAGAGTCTGAGTGTGGACGCCCCTGGCTCCTCCCACATGTCCAGTCTCAACGGGGAGCAGCGGATCCTGAGCGTCCACGTAGAAGGGGAGGGCCCATTAGCGGTCAACGGCCATGACACCCGCTTCACTGCGTCTGAACTGGAGGCCCTGAGCTCGCTGTCTGCGGACCACGTCCACCGTGAGCAGCAGACTGTGCAGGTTGGCAATCATCTTCTCGTTCACCTTCCAAAAGAGAGGCTTCCTCTGTTACAACTCCAGCACACACCCATAGAAAGCACACACCTTTATGATTCAATGTGTCGTTAGTGGGGAACTATTCAGTGCAAATGAAAGTGTCTTGTGTGTGTTTCCTTCTTTATGTGGAAAGCTGCACACCCCAGTCGCAGTTTTTAGCAAGAATGAAGAGGATATTGGTGGAGGCATGGACGCCGAAGGTTAGTAACACTCATTGCATTTATGCAAGCAGGCAAGCAAACGATCTGGATCAACTGAGAATGTACTTGATGCTAACTGCTAGGGGTGCAACGGATCACAAAACTCACGGTTCGGATCGTGTCACGTTTTTTTTCGGATCAACAAAAACATAAAGATAACAAGACAAATGTGACTTTAAATAAAATCATCAAATGTGTCAAAACAAATTAAAGTGAAAAATTAGGTCATAATCCTGCTTCCTTTAAAGGGGACCTATTATGCTTTTTCGACTTTTATGACCTATAAACGTTGTTATAATGATTGATAGTCATGTTTAACCATACCAAAGTGTCTAATGATGTACATGCATTTTGACGTATTCCCTGCTGACAGTCTGGGGTGGCTGTGCAGAGCGCTAAACACTCGGAACAACGTTTGCGATTCACTTGTTCACATTTCCGGGAAATCATCTACTTAGAGGCAGTCCTGCCACGCCCCCTTGTGCCTGGTCAAATCTGCCCGCGCCCGTGCTTCAAGTCCACACTTTTCACTTCACAGTGTAGCTTTGCACGTTTATGGAACAATGCTTTCCCCTCCCAATTTTTTATATTTTTTTCAAAAACGCCATTTTATGTGATATTAGCTTACAATATGTCTCCAATTACCTTTGCTGTAGTAGGCTACATGCACGCGCAAAAGGAGGGGGTGGAGCTCGACTGCCCTGCGCAAGTCCGGAAGGTAACCAATCACAACGGAGTGGGGTTGGCAGGAGGGGGGCGAGGGGGCGGAGAAGGACAAAACCGAGCGTTGACAGAGAATGCTGAAAGCGCCCAGATGAGAGGAAGAGTTTCCCGAAAATCGACATCGTTTTTTGTGCTGTGATTCGTTTCAGGTTGCGCTATAGGAATCATTAATAAGAAATGAAGACCAGAAAAGTAGTATAATAGGGTCTCTTTAAGCACAGTCAATATAAAAAAAAAATTGCAATCATTATTCCTTCGTCTTTTTAACATGGATAGTAAATAATCCCTAACCCTGGATTTACAATTCAGGATGTCTGCATTGCCTGGGGAGAGTTTAGAGTAGGCCTACACTCTCCCAAGGTAATGCAGACATCCTCATCTTCTTTTTTTTCATCAAGTATGGTAGCGAAATACAGTTTCTGTCGTGTTTTATTTGGCATTTTGTAAATCCATTGATTTCGGTTGGAAGACTCATTGCTCATTGCAAGAGGGGTTGGTTGTAATCTTTTCGCTCGGTTCTAGCCCTACTGTTGATACGGAGAACCGAGCGAGAAGACTACAACCAAACATAAACATGTCGGGTTCCGGTTCCCGTTTCAATGGGATTGACGGAACGCCAAATAAAACACAACAGAAACTGTATTTCGCTACGATACTTGATGAAGTTGTTAATACCGGAATTGTCCTCTAAACATGCGCTGATCACGTGAACGCACAACTCTCTTTTTTTTATCAGCCGATCCGCGGATCACTTGCGTCCCGAACCGTGAGGGTTGATCCGTACGGATCACGGGTAACCCGTGAACCGTTGCACCACTACGTAACTGCGCTATAAAGCCTGGTCCTCTTTTGAAACCGAATTCTGATCAGAGCCCTGCTAAAGCACGAGGACTATTTACAGTATAGGACAATGATTTTCATCTTCTTCATGGCACCAAGGGGATCGGGAAAGCTGAGATCAGCTCTGATTCCCAATATAACTACAGTATTGGTAAAACAGGTGATAGGAAACAACAGACGAGCTGTGTTGGAGCCATTTTGATATTTATGTTGCAAATTAAGATTGATAACACTGTTGAAATAACTATAATATTTAAGTTTATGAAATATTGTTTAATAGTATGGTGAATTATGGTTTAAAAATAACGTAATTCTATGTGTGAAAACAGAATGACTGCCGCAATCTGTCTGGCCATTGGAGTGTGTCGTTGGACGTTCTGACTTGATATATTGATGGGTTACCTATGACCAGGTGGGGCGGAAGTGGCAAACAATTTTTCAACCGCGTGAATGTGATAGGGACATCTATGTTTGTATTATTGACTAAGAAGGAACGAATAAATAGATTGATAATTTACGACGTGCGTTGTCCGGTTGTATCCGCTCCCAGAAGTGGCCGCTGGAAAGCTGCCACTACAAGCTGAGTTGGGTCTTTATGACCTCCCCACTTCCTTAAAAGGGGGAGACGTAGCAGATGCTTCTCAGCTTGAGCCTCTGACTCTTGAACCCCCAAAGGGGACACGGAGAATGCATAATCAACCAATGGAAGTTAGAAAGATTGTCCAAATATAATCTTTCCGATTCACAAGCATGTACAAAGTACATACTTTATCTCTTTGTGCAAACATTGAATTAAGACCACAACTTTCTCTCTGGCCTTCTTTTTCTCTCGGCAGTAGACAATGCAATGACATCAGAGACTGCAGCACACAGCGTGGCGCCAACTCGCAGAGTCTGTGTGTGGACGCCCCTGGCTCCTCCCACATGTCCAGTCACAACGGGGAGCTGCGGTTCCTGAGTGTCCACGGAAAAGGGGAAGGCCCACTGGCAGTGGACGGTCATGACACCCTCTTCACCGCGTCCGAAGTGGAGGCCCTGAGCCCGCTGTCTGCGGACCAAAGCCTGGCCATGAGCCTGGACTGCGGCGAGCGGCTCGTCCACCGCGAGGTGCTGACTGGGCCTCACGGGGGGCGCAAGGGCTGTGTCGTGTGTGGCAGGGAGTTTCCCAACTATGCCAAGGTGATGGTCCACATGCGTACCCACACCGGTGAGAAGCCCTACGGGTGCGACCAATGTCAGATGCGCTTCCAACAGAAAAGCAACCTGAAGCTCCATATGAGGACTCACTCTGGGGAAAAGCCCTTCAGGTGTGACCAATGCGTGCGGCGCTTTAGTCAGAAATCCAACCTGAAGATCCACTTGAGGACTCACTCCGGGGAGAAGCCCTGTGTGTGTCTGCAGTGCAACGCCTGCTTCAGCGACCCCAGCAATTTGCTTAGGCACATGCTCAAGCACACGGGCAACGGGACACTTTGATTACAATTTGGGCATTTAGCAGACGCTTTTATCCAAAGCGACTTGCATTGGTTAATACACACATTGACACACCGACTGTTCTGCCTTCCGTAAGAATTGCATTGTTTTTCAGTTTGTGTTCGTGTACATCTTGCCTTAGTTTGGTAAATACTTCCACCCTGTGGTCAAATTGTGATACTGGCGTCAGTATAAACAACTGCAAACCTACTTCCGTTCCTCTTCGTGATTCACTCTACACGGAAAGTTCACGCTGTAATATCGCCCCTGCAATCTATCGAAAATACGTTTTCAACTTTGGAAATTAATTGTCTGTAAGTAACTCTCTCAGGTATCCTACATTATGTTAAATGAAATGATTTAGTTCAAGCGAATTCCCCCCGAAGTATTGCATTAACATTTCTGAACTTGGTGACCATTAAAATACATTGAAGGACATTTGCAGCATGTTAAAGAAATACTTTTGGGGGAATTCACTTAAACGAAGTCATTTAATTTAACATAATGCAGGATACCCACCTCCGTTCAGTAGGACGCCCTCTTCAGTTCTCCAGAAAGAAGGGTATCCCGCGCAAAGAGTATGCTGCGATCTTTATAGCTCCATGGCTGGCATATTCTGGATTCATTACACATCAACAGAAATATTGCAAGCCTTTTATTATTTTAATATTGCTGATTATGGCATACAGTTTAAGAAAACTCAAAAAATTTGAATATTTCCTCAGACCAAGTAAAAAAAAAAGATTTATAACAGCAAAACAAAATCAAACATTTGAAAATGTCAATTAATGCACTCAGTACTTGGTTGGGAATCCTTTTGTACGGATTACTGCATCAATGCGGCGTGGCATGGAGGCAATCAGCCTGTGGCATTGCTGAGGTGTTATGGATGCCCAGGATGCTTCAATAGCGGCCTTTAGCTCATTTGCATTATTGGGTCTGGTGTCTCTCTGCTTCTTCTTCACAATACCCCACAAATTCTCTATGGGGTTCAGGTCAGGGGAGTTGGCAGGCCAATCGAGGACAGTAATGCCATGGTCAGTACACCAGTTACTGGTGGTTTTGGCACTGTGGGCAGGTGCCAGATCATGCTGGAAAATGAAATCATCATCTCCATAGAGCTTTTCAACAGATGGAAGCATGTAGTGCTCTAAAATCTCTTGGTACACAGCTGCATTGACTCTGGACTTGATGAAACACAGCGGACCAACACCAGCAGCTGACATGGCTCCCCAAACCATTGCTGACTGTGGGAACTGCACACTGGATTTCAAGCAACTTGGATTTTGCTCCTCTCCAGCCTTCCTCCAGACTCTAGCGCCTTGACTTCCAAATGAAATACAAAACTTGCTTTCGTCTGAAAACAGGACTCTGGACCACTCTGCAACTGTCTAGTGCTTCTTTTCCATAGCCCAAGTCAGACGCTTCTTCCGTTGTCTTGAGTTCAGGAGTGGCTTGACCATGGGAATACGGCTATTGTAGCACATTTCCCGGACACGTCTGTGAACAGTGGCTTTTGATAACCTGGACTCCCGCTTCAGTCCACTGTCTTTGAAGCTCCTCCAAATTCTGGAACCGGCTCTTCTTCACAATGCTGTTAAGGCTGCGGTCCTCTCTCTTGGTTGTGCAGCGTTTCCTGCCACATTTCCTCCTTCCAACAGACTTTTTGTGAATGTGCTTTGAAACTGCACTCTGTGAACAGCCTGCTCTTTTGGAAATTTATTTTTGTGTCTTACCCTCCTGATGGAGGGTGTCAATGATGGTCCTCTGGACAGCAGTCAGGTCAGCAGTCTTCCCCATGCTTGTGATTTAGTTTACGGAACCAAGCTGAGTGTTTTTAAAGGCTCAGGGAAACCCTTGCAGGTGTTTCGAGTTAATTAGACTATTCAAGTGATTAGTTAAATAGCCTGCTATTATACTTTTTCATGATATCCTAATATTTTGAGATAGGATATTTGAGTTTTCTTAAGCTGTATGCCATAATCAGCAATATTAAAACGTCAAAAGGCTTGCAATATTTCAGTTGATGTGTAATGAATCCAGAATGTATGACATTTTCATGTTTTTAGTTGCATTACAGAAAATAAAGGACTTTATCACAATATTCTAATTTTCTGAGACAGTCCTGTATATTAGGGATGGGCACGAGTAGTAAATTCCAAACTCGAGTGATCAAAGGAATTCCTCGAGAATCAATCGAGTACTTGTTTAATCAAATGTATTTTTAGAATGCAACGCATCAGCAGCAGGAATAGGCCTAATGATGAACAGCAATATTACCAACCAAACATGTAATGCTTATCCTCCATCAAAACAGTCAGTTATCAGAGTATTCATTATTTATTTTTGCAAACGTTCAAAACACATTTTCCTTACAAAAATAAATATGTCTCACAATTTAAATCACGACGAACCAAGGCCTGTAACGGTTTAAAAAAAAAAAGAAAAAAAAAAGTAGCCTAACCATTGCAAATAATTTAAAGCTGCAAATAAAACTGCAGCAAATGGACTATGGAAATACTCAGCGTTGTGATCTTCTCTACACGGCCGGGATTACAGCTGCGTCTTGCGGCGGTGAAAATAGCCGACACGCTTGGTTGCTGCGGGTCTGCTTTCCCGAACTCCCCGTTGTGTTTCAGGAGCATATGTACCGCATATTACTTGTAGTACTCTGGTAGCTCGATTTCGTTTGGCATATTTTAAATTTCACCTTATGATCTCCTATTTCTTTAAAGTATTTCAATTCTTCGCTGCGCTTTGCTTTAACGGCCATCTCTTAAAGGGCAACTTCACCCATTTCACTTAAGCTTTGCATCATTAGAAACCCACTCATATTTTTGAATGGTCGAGCATCATTCCCTTATTTTCTGGAGAGACTGGAGAGATCTGTATCAATCTCCAACACTTCCTGTTTACAATGACGCAATATGACGATTTTTGCGTACAAGAAAATAGGAAGTGTAAGAGGGGATGATTCTCGTAAGACTACAACCACTAGTCCCACCCCCCTCTAGGGGGTGGGACCCACTGATGCTACAGACCTATTAGAGCAGTGCCAGTGGGTGGGACTTCACCAGCAGAAACTAACATCCACAGCATCTGAAGCTAAGTGAAGTAAAATGGCGGAAGGTACTGGAATCGGACCTAGAAGATCGGGATTTTTACGCTCTGATGCTGGAATCAGATGTTCGTGGCTACCTCTACGAGCCACAATATAGTGATGAGCAGCTGCAAATGATAGATGAACAGGAGGCGGCAGAATAACTACTATAAATACTTTATTAGCACCATCATATGACAGTGATCTGTACTCCTGTTCTCGGGGTGAGGAGCCCCGAGACCCTTGATTTTCTGTGTAATAGAATACAGAATAGTAGAGCAGAGAGAGATGGAGTGGGGTGCTGGGCTGAGGGCTTTTGAACAAGGTTGTGGCAGCCTCCTTTGGTGGATTATGTACAGGGGCAATGTTGGCTGGCAAAGCAGGTTGTGCCAGGGTGAGTGAGGAGGTTGGGACTTTGAACGTGATGTTAGGGTCATGCCTTCTGTCCATGACCCTGTTGATTAGATGTCTGATAAACTGGGTGGTGTGTGGCGTGAAGATGGTTTTCAATATCCACTGTTTGGACTTCTTGCAGTACACCGGCTTGAACAGTGGTTCTCCTGTAAATGACAAGGAATATGATTACACAGAAAATCAGAAAGAAGCTTTTTCTAGTAGACTACTCTCCTCAGGAATAGATTAAACCTTTCAGCCACGTATGCCTATTGAGTAAGCTGTGAACTTTCTAATTTTGGTTATTATACTATTCAAAGAGCACATGGTAACACACCTGTCACTGTGGTGTCTTGCTTCCTTTTCACCATGTTTTCATTGTGCTCCAGGATAGCGAGGTAGCACCTCTCCCTCATTCCATCATATGAGAAGGCCTGCCGTTTGGGGAGGTATTTCAGGAGAGCACTATTAAAGTGGCCCTGTGGGCAATTAAAAAGAGAGAATGGATGGGACTAATTAAAATATGTTCATTAGCGTCGTGGAAATATCAATCATAACAAAAATATACAAATTACATTAACCTTGTTTATATACTTACTATTCACATTAAAATTAATTGTATACATTCTCCCTTCCTCTCTCTAACTGAGAGAGGTTAAGATAGTTCACATTTGCATTCCCACTGCAGCCAGTATGATACTGAGGCCAGGCCTGTTGTGTAGATGCCTTGCAGCCTTGCAGACATGTCTACTTCCCCCATAGTGTGTTGCCGTTAGCTTGGCCGCTAATATGCGAGAGTAAAAGGGCATCTATTCTCACCAGTATGTTTGAAGAGGGCCATCTTCTCGAGGTCTTTCAATAGCCTTTTGTATAGGACCAGCGACGACAGGTCCTGAAATGCCACCGAGTCCTTCTCAATCCACATCCTCTTCTTCTGCTCACGGGCGGTAAGAGGAGTGTGGTCACACGATGACGATTTCCGTCACCATCTGTCCATTCGTGTTCATTGAGAGCATGGTGTGGAATAAACTTCCACCGTTTTTGCAGTGCCTGTGTGAAAGAAAAGATTGTCAATAATACTATTACTAAAGAAAAATAGGATAGAAGCTTTATCGCAGCTTTTGCTTCCTTACCTCAACGTCCCCCTTACTTGTGGCACAGGTAAACCACATGTGGTTGACGACAGACCTGTGAAAGATATTCAAATTAGTAATTTTAAACCTTGTAAACCAAAGGAACTTCTGCAAGATTACAATCCAACACTGACCTGGTCCATGAAAGAAGGATTTCATTGCCCCTTTTTTTCCCCTTCTTCAGCATCTTTTTCCTGAAACCTGTGATCGTAAATGCAGCATAATTTTGGTCAAACACCAATAATTTCCAATTATTTCTGTATTGTCTCCATTCACCCTGTCTTAGCCATATATATTCTTTTAGTTTAGGTTTATTTAGCTATTACTATTTACTATTGCACAGGGTGTGGCTTGTCACTGGGATTTAGGTAGAACTACAGGAGTGGTGATCAGTTAGGCCAAATTGTGGATAGTGGGGGGAACAATGTGTGAAGTACCAAACTTTGATAATGGGAGCACTACCCAAATATGACGCATGTAAGGACCTATGATTCTGTTTTGCTATGTGTTGAGAACATTTTGACATCCATGCAGAGGGTTTATAAGATAGCCTCCACACACACCTTCTAGTTTCTCACTCTCAACCCCCTCCCAGAGCTTCGAAGCATTGCTTCCCTCAGCCAGTGTAGGCGTGTGGATTGTGTGTTTTCTTGAATGAAAGGAAATCGAGAGTTACGTATGTAACTACGGTTCTATGAATTCTGGATGACCGCCAGAGGCAGTGCTTAACACTGGATGTTATCCATCACGAATGCGCAGGTCGAGTATTTAATATCAACAAAGTCACACGTGACCGGGGATGATGTCGGGCCGCCCGTCTATATAAGCCCACGTCACTCTCCAAGATGTCCCTTCAGAATCTTCTCGCAAGATTCCGAGTGACAGAGAACTCTGGCGGTCATCCAGAATTCATAGAACCATACATACGTAACTCTCGTTCTATTTCATTCTTACTGACCGCCAGAGGCAGTGCTTAACACTGGATGACTATTACGAACGTAGTCACAAGGAATCCTGTACCCACCTATTAGGAAGGGCCTGAGGGTTCCTGAATAACAGCTGCAGCCACTGCGTGGTGAGCAGCTACATTGACCCTGTAAAATCGGGCAACGGTGCACGCTGAAGCCCAGGAGGCCGCTGCACAAATCTCACCTAGAGGCACTCCTCGTAGTACTGCCCAGGAGGTGGAGACACTCCTGGTGGAATGGCCTCTGATCTTAAGAGGCAAAGGCAGTCCTCTTGACTTGTATGCCTCCTCAATTACCTCCACCACCCACTTGGAAAGCCTCTGTCTGGATAGCGCTTGCTCCTTCCTCGGGCCCCCGTAGCAGACAAACAGGCCATCAGACTGGCGAAAACCAGCAGTTTCCTGTATTTAACATCTCACCGGGCAGAGTAGTTCTGCTGAACTAGCTTCCTCATCCGGTGGGTGTGAGGGGCCATAAGCGGCTAGCTCTATGACCTGATTATAGTGGGCCGAAGACAGCCTCTTTGGAAAAAAAGATGGTTTAGGCCACAGTGCCACCCCTGTGCCGTCTGTATACACTGTTCACTCCCTGACAACGCATGAAGCTCGCTCACACGCTTGGCTGACACGATCGCTAGAAGAAAGGCCACCTTCGCCGACAGCCATTTCAGTGGCGCCTGGTCCAGGGGCTCAAACGGGGGGAGACGGAGGGCTCCAAGTACCAGAGGTAGGTCCCATGAGGGAACCTTGACAGCCCGTGGGGGGTTCCTCCGCTGGGCTCCTTTTTAAGAAATCGGGTCACCAAAGAATGAGACCCCACCGTCTGGCTATAAACCTTAATGTGTCTGGATGAAATGGCAGCCACATAGACTCTTAAAGTGGAAGCAGATAGCTTCCTTTCCAATAAGGACTGCAAAAAACGCAGTATCATTGGCACTGAGGAACACTCCGGTACCTCTTTCTGTGCCTCACACCACTTTGCAAATATCTTCCACCTGTTAGCATAAAGTGCCTTGGTGGAGGGAGCTCTTGAGTCCATGATGGTTTGAACTACCTCCGGGTCACATTCCCTTATAAGTGGATCAGGCCCCTCAAGGGCCAAACCCATAGCTGCAGGCACTCTGGTCTGGGGTGCCAGATGTGGCCCCCCAGCTGTGAGAGCAGGTCCCGCCTCTTCGGCAGGCACCATGGATCTCCGTCTAGCAGCCTGTACATTACTGGAAAACAAGGTCTCCCTGGCCAGTTTGGGGCAACCAGTAGGAGTCTGTGGTTCCCCTTCTGAACTCTGTGGAGTTAACCCTATCAGTGGAAATGGCGGGAAGGCATAAAGGAGCTGACGTGGCCATGGATGTGCCAAGGCATCCTGTCCCATCGGACTAGTCTCTGACGGAGAGAACCAGAGAGGGCAATGTGTTCTGGACTCTGAAGCAAACAGGTCTACCAACGCTGTGCCGTATTTGCTCCTAATTGCCACTACTACCTCTGGTTGGAGTCGCCAGTCCCCCGACGGAGGTTTCTGGCGTGAAAGAAAGTCTGCCACCGTATTCTGTGGCCCTGGAAGGTACATTGCCCTGAGGCTGGAAAAGTAAGGGAGAGCCCATACAAGAAGTTGCTGTGCAACCTGTAATGACTGACTCGACCTTGTGCCCCCTTGGTGGTTCACATTGTAGACAGCTGACTTGTTGTCGCATCGTACCAGAACATGTCTGCCCCTCAAATATGGCAGGAATTGGTGGAGCGCTAAATAAATAGCATGGATCTCGAGCACATTTATGTGCTGTGTCCTGTGCTGTGCACTCCAGAGCCCTCTCACCGCCCTGTGCTGCTACACTGCCCCCCAGCCAGAGAGCGAGGGTGTATCCACCCTTCTTCTCCAGGAGGGTGGATACCTCCTGGCTGAGGGCCTGTCACCTTGTGGGATCGCTGACTGTAGTCAGTCTGATCCCCCTGAAAACTGGGGGCCGGCGTCGGAATCGGAGATTGTACCCCTGGGAAAGCGTGGTCACCACCCAAGGGTCTGTAGTGCAAATTCCCCAGCAGATTAGGTGCTGCTGGGTGAAGCGCCCGACGCCCGGCCCTGAGCCATCAGTACCTGCCCCCACGTCCTCTTGGGGGCCTGGAGGGGGGAAACCCCGACCCCTCTGTGCCTGTGGTGCTGGCCTCGGTGTTGATAGGGTCGCTCAGGAGCTGGTGAGGTCCTGGGATAACCACTAGGATGCCCTAGCAGCAGGGGACGATTGGTGCCATAACCTTGTGGAGGCTGCTGCCTCGGTAGGGATGCAGCTCCCCGAAGGCTAGCAAACTGCTGCCGTGTCTGGTTAGCCTGGATGCCACGATCCAAGGCCTGTTGTGCTGCTTAGGAGTTCCCGATACGGCCCATACGTGCCGCTGTGTCATAGCACTTTGTTAACAGGTCATCAGTGATGCGACACTGTGGCCTGGGACAGCGAGCATTCGGCCTCAACACCTCCTCTGGTGCCACAATGAGGGAGGCAATCGGCGGCTCTACGGCTGGCATTCGGTCAAGTCCATGCTTGCTGGCATTCTGCATTGAAGCCAAGGCCCTGCTGTCACTGGTGTGATGAGATAGAGATCTGGGGTCTTGCAAGCATCTGTGAAGCTCCTCAATATATAGCTGGGATGGAGGAACAGAAAAAGTATCTTGTGGCGGGACACGCCTAAAGAATGCACTAGCTGGAGCGATTACTGCTGGAGCCTCATCCAACCCTAAGCGTGCCAGTGCCATTCGGACCACTGGCTTAACCGTGGCCGGGGAAGCTTCTGTGCCTGCCCTAGACCCACTCCCTACATGCTGGGAGCCCTTCAGAAGCCTGGGTAGAAGCCTCTACCTCGCCCTATCCCGGCCTGTCTTCATAGAACTGGCTACAGGAAGCCCTCGTAGACAGAGCATCTCCGTCCCATTCTGGTGTAGTTGGAGCCTCAGCCTGAGGGATTGACGCCAACCTGACTGGCTGAAGGTTAAAGAGCAAACTCTTAATCTCAGTGAACTCTGACACTAGCTTGTCCACTTTGGCATAACCGTCAGCCTTCCTAGCCTTCTTCCTGGGTGGGGAGCGTACTCGTACCACTGGTTCTCTTCCAGGCGGGGGAAACTCACCTTCAACCTGAGGTCCTTCCACCTCGGCTAGTCTTGCCACTTTCAGCCCATGTGGCATGAAACCGCAATTCATACACTGATTGTCAGACAGCCCCTCCCTCAGGTGGGCCACACCGAGGCATGCGGGGCATTCATCATGTCCATCTAGGGCTAGCAGTCGAGCCATGCAAGTGCGGCAACCATGTGAGAACATGTTGGGGGAAATAAGCTATCAATCTCCGATAATGGTAATGGCAATCTCCGATGCAGCGAGGCAAACAAAACAAGACGTAAGCTTAAGCGGGTGCCGAAAACAGGATCCCCTTATCTTACTCAACTTTAAAGCTAACACAGAGAAAATACTTACCTTAGCAGCCTTCGCTACAGCTGGTGAAGACGCTGTGTTAGCCTAGCGTGAGCCGAGCTCACCGGTGAAAACACTGGTATGCGGCGTTCAAAACATAGCCGTGCGTGACAAATCGCAGCCCTTGGAGGACGAATTCGTGGCTCCAACCATGCGGTTGCAGGGCTACCAGCAAAGAGTCACCGGCTAATATTGCTTTTATTTAAGAAGATACAAGGGACATCTTGGAGAGTGACGTGGGCTTATATAGACGGGCGGCCCGACGTCATCCCCGGTCACGTGTGACTTTTTTGATATTAAATACTCGACCTGCGCATACGCGATGGATAACATCCAGTGTTAAGCACTGCCTCTGGCGGTCAGTAAGAATGAAATAGAACACATCTCTACAATGGCTGAGTTCAGCGAGGCTGCACAGATCTGGGCAGGGGTGAAGAGTGATACCATGAGGTATCAATGGGGGGTAGGCGTCAATGGGGGGAAGGTCCGGAGAAGAATTCCGTGTGTATGTTTACAAGGATGGAAAAAAATACATACCTTTGGCTGTGTGCCAGATGTCAAATTCGTGCTTGACACTAGGATATTGTTCCCAAATTATTTTTTGTATTGATGTGGAGCTGCTCGTGGCCATCACCTCCATGTCAAGGCCCAAGTCCAGAAGCTCAGTCATTCCTCTCGTAAAACCCAGTGGCTCCATGGCTCCAGAGCTGGTGGCCTCTGTACACTAAAGATTCAAGTTTGATAAGTTGCATGTCATCAAAATGTTCAACATAGAAAGACTAATTTTCCATTATTGTTATTCTGCATCCATTTATATGTATCTTACCTGCACCAGTTCTGTGTGGAGTATCTCCTTTGTGTCGTCCAACATAAAGGTGTAGTGGCAGTATTTTGCATTGAAGCCTGGCGAGTCACATCGGCCATCACCTGCCAAACGTGGCCTCTTTCCATCTTCCTGTTCCAAATAAACTCTTGCCAAGAGTTCTGTTCTTTTCTCCCTATACACATTCTCAATAGCAGGGTGCAAGTACGCCTTCTGAATGTTATAAAACGTGGTTGTCCCAATCATTTGGAGACCCAAATCTATCCTAATAATAAATCCTATGTGACCAAAGATATACAAGAAATAATACATGAGAGAAAAACAGCCTTCATAAATAAAGACTTTGGAGCACTACAATTGGCAGAGAAAAAGCTAAAAAACAGAATTAGACAAGCAAAATCGGCACATAGACAGCGTTTGGAAGACGCATTAAATTCTAATAATCACAAAAAGACATGGGACACAATGAAATCTATGACGGGAATGTCATCCCCATCCAAACCTATTTTGACAGAAAATGAAGGTGCCTTAAGCAATGACCTAAACACATTCTTTGCTAGATTTGAATCATTAGATAATTCCTCAAAGTGCACTGAGATACTTAAGGCTGTAATACCTGCCCCCTCAGACAAAATGACCATCACTGAAGAGGATGTGAGAAGTGTGTTTCGGTGTACTAATACAGGGAAAGCTAATGGGCCAGATGAGTGCAGTGCTTTCCTCCTCAAGAACTTTGCATCTGAGCTGGCTCCAGTGTGGCAACCTATATTCCAAACCTCTGTAGACACACACACAATCCCTCTGTCTTGGAAAACCTCCTACATAAAACCACTACCAAAAATCCGATGTCCAAAAGAGCATAAGGATTATAGACCCATAGCCCTCACTTCAGTGATCATGAAATCACTTGAAAGAATATTGCTACAATATCTTGTTAGTTTAACCAAAGAGAAACTTGACCCCTGTCAGTTTGCTTATAAAAAGGGCTGCGGTACAGAGGATGCGGTCGCCACACTGTTCCACCTGATTACAAAACATCTAGATCAGTCTAAAGACAACTATGCAAGGGTGTAGTTCTTGGACTTTTCTTCAGCCTTCAACACGATACAGTCTGATATATTGGTGTCAAAGATGGTCCAGTTAGAACTGAATCCATATTTGATTCACTGGTATGCATGTTTCTTAACCAACAGAGTACAGAGAGTAAAGGTGAACAGAACCCTTTCCTCAGCATTAACTACAAATGTTGGCGCTCCACAGGGTTGTGTAAGCTCAGCTGTACTCTTCACCTTTTATACTGACAGTTGTCGTACTGAAGAATGTCTGTCTGAGGGTAGGAGCAAAGGACCAGATCAGTACATTCTAAAGTACTCTGACGACACAGTTTTAATTTCTCTCTTAAATAGTTTCAGTGACCCTGGACTGCACCAGCAGAGAGTAAATAAGGTGGTTGAATGGAGTGATAACAACGCTCTCATCATAAACACAAAAAAGACAGAAGAGATTGTTTTTGGTGCACCACTGGAGATATGCAAATCTCCTATTACTATTCATAGTGAACAGATCGATCAGGTATGTTCATACACATACCTAGGAGTAGTAATAGACCATCTTCTTTCCTGGAAAGATCAGATTGAATCAGTGTGTAAGAAAACAAAGCAAAGAATCTATTTCCTTCGCCGTTTAAGATCTTTTGGTGCCAGTAGAAGGATTCTTCTTTTGTTTTTCACTTCTGTCATTATGAGTGTTCTTCAGTACTGCAGTACCACCTAGTATGGATGTCTGTCTGTAGCCCTAAAGTCACAAATGTTACAACAACTAAACATTTGTTCAAAGATTGTTGGACAACCACTTCAGGAGCTGTATACTTCCACATATGACAACAGCATGCTGAGGTTGGCAAAAAACATCACCTCAAACACTAGTCATGTTTTGTATAGTGAATACAGGTTATAAGGAAGGAGAAGGAGGTACCACTTTTCAAGGTTAGACTAAAAAAGTATTTTGTCCATCAATCGACTTTGATGCTAAACCGGAGATAGGCGAAGTGGTGGACAATGTGCTCTCGACTATCTGTACCCATGTATGTAAATTTGTTGTGTTTCAATGTGTCATGTCAATGTGTGTAATTCATGTTTTCTGTTTTTACATGCAACGGCTGCTGGGTCGCAAGACAAATTTCAGCACTGCTGACGAATAAAGTTCATATCATCTATCATATCATGGTTTTCACGGAGGTTGAAGTGATGACACTTGTGGGTGAGATGGAGGCCCGAAAGGTAGTTTTGTTCGGCGGTCACGGGATTGGGATCGCCAACAACAAAAAGCAGAGTGAGTGGCAACATGTTGCTGCAGCAGTGAACTCTGTCAGTAGCACAGAGCGCACAGTCCCAGAATTAAAAAAAGAAGTGGTCTGACATAGAGTTACATATTTTTATGTAGCCTACCAATAAATTGTTATGGTCCCTAAATACCCTCTCCCTCCGAATCCTGCCATTTGCATGGTCCGCCAGAGGTGCCATATAGTGCAGCACTACCACGGCGCAGACCTCTGTATTTATAGGGTTACGGTAATAAGACTGACCGAGAACACCTTGGATAATCAGTTTGTAATCACCCACGTAAAATGTTCTTGAACATAACCCCTTTTTAATGCGTGATTTGTCATGAAAAGCATCAAGAGTAACGGACAACGTTTGTGATGAGGAGTGTGGCTTGGTTTTCCACACTTGGGATTAAATTGACATTTGATTATGTGTTTACAGTGTCACATAAAAATATTATGTGATGCTTTATTCCATGCAGTCGCGCCGTCAGTGGACAGTATGGAGTGACGGGATTAAATATAGAGAATTTTTTTTAATTTCTATTCTAAGGAGATGTTTCTGGAGTAATAACTGAGAAATAACGCAGTTGACTTAAATTATTCTGATTAGGATTTAACGCATGATACGGGTTGAAATTAAATTTATGAAGGGCGATGATAAAACATAATCGTTCTTCTCACTCTACAATTCTTCGGCCTGATTTCAGTTCACCACCACACCATCTGTGTCGCCAATACTCCTTTTCCTCCAAACCATGCGTACACATGGGTCAGAGTTTGCTTAGGGCTGCGCACATTTTCCCGTCAAGTTGGTTTTTTATAGATCACAACCTTGGCGTGGAAAGTCACGTACGCCAATTTCAGCCCCGTTTTGTGCGTACCCAACGGTTATAAATGAGACCCCTGGTGACTATAAAACAAAAGAGGTTTATTTTCAATGTTAAATTCCACAAATTACAGTAGTTTTATAATTCCATTACAGACAATATGCTGTACAAACTTAAGAACTGTGCTCTGCCAGAGGGAGGATTCTTCATTGGTGTTGACATCATTGGCTCTGACTGGCCTTCCTCATCTTCTGACGACGAGAACAAAAATTGCAGCAGATGTTGTTAGAGTCTGAAATGAGATATGATCAATAAGCATTTTAATAACATAAAACTAACATACGTGAAACATCGATAACAGCAAACGTATATAGAATACTCAGCAACCAACAACAACACCTACGACCACAATGAAATGGAAGCCATGCCGGCAATGCGTTGTGCAGTGGGCTACTGCACAACAAATTGCCGGCATGTCTGTCGTTTGATTGTGGTTGCTGAGTTACCACTGAAATCAATGGGTCAGTGGGTGAAATCGGTCGTCAAGATGGCCGCGCAAAGCTACAGTGCTGTCGCGTGAACCAAACGAATAGGCGTTATAAGTTGGCTGTTTACAAAGTAAAGCTGCCGTCTTTCGCATGTTTGGGTCGCATGTTGTTCTTATGTGCCGGCATGTAACAGTAAATACATTATGACATAACCTTATCCATAATAATTCAACTCAGGTTTTGTGGGGTAGCAGCCGACCGAGGAGCCGAGTAGCAAAAGCTCTAGCAGTAACCTGATCAGTGTGTGTCATCAGTCATATAGTTGAGTGAGTCTTACCTCCAGGCACATGCGTTTAGCGCTGCTAGTTGTAGACATGCCGGGCTGTTCATCGTCCTATGGAACGCTAAATATTGACGAAATTGCGGTGTTCAAAAGAGCTCCTCTCTTCGTTCCCAGGACATTTAATACGAAATCTTCCGGCTTGAAATGGAAGCTGCAAACCTTCTTCAGTTGTATGCCTTCCATGGCTGTGTCTTCTCCAAAATTTGGATGATTGATAGCCCGTAGCCACTGTTTGCAACGCTCCAAATCTCTTGTTGGTAAGTGATGAAAACTAACTGCTTGTCCTTTCCTTGTCCTGCTTGAACATCCCAGCACCATGCAAAAGTTCACCATTTCACAAGAAAGAAATAGAGTAATTTGCTAATGACTTCACCAGAGTTCACTAGAAATGTTGTTTGAATTGATTTTCAAGCTGTCTTGCGGTATCAGCTTCGTAGACGGAACCGCGAGGTCTCTGATAGGCGGAGATCTAGATCAGTGGGAGTGGCCTGCGAAGCTGTGCATCGGGGTGCATGGTGGGAGTTGTTGTCTTTAATCCACAAGCGACAAAAAGTCACTTTCTGCCTTTTCTCGGTCAAGACGGCACCAAATTAGAAATGTATTTCATTACTCGACTACATGACCCGATTTCAATACATATTAATTTCTCCACCGGTGAAATGCTCCTTTAACTTTTTGAATTATGGCGTGCCTGCACACGGCACGGCAAGCGCCACATAGAAATTTGATACATTTCATTTGCTTTGTTCCCACGGCATGCGTTAGTGGCGCCGCACAGAAAATTGATACATTTGCTTCAGAAAACTTTGTTTGTGTGTGTATATGCAAACTGCATATACACCAACCGAGTTAATTTGTAACGAGGAGTACTCGAGCAATCGATTCCTCACGCCCATCCCTAATATATATATATTAACTAGATGTCTCGTCCGTGGTGCTGACCAATGGAGTCGAACGTCACCACTGCCGGCCATCTTACCACAGTAAGCTGGTCACCAATAACATTGTGTTGGTAGTGATTCATGTACTTTTTAAATAAGCATAACTTGCTCAATTTTCAACCGATTTTCAAACGGTTTGGTTTGTTATAAACGTCAGAGATGTAGGTATGACAGTACATACTTATGAATAATTGTTAGGTTCTAAGAAAAGTAGAATGTTCAAAAATAGGTACAATATTTCCCTTTACAGATATACATCAAGAAAGGCTGCATGTTGAAATCCCCACCCTGTACAGAGATGTATTTATGTAATTATAACCATGTGTTTTCATATGAAATGAACATTAAACAGAACAGATAGGTGCAATAAATACACACGCACAAGGTATTCATGTTATTCATGTTAAATCAATATATGGGCTGCTAAAACTCCGCAATCTATTGTGTTGGTAACTTCACTCAAATCTATCTACAGTCAAGTATGCATTTAGACAAATACGTTAAAATATGAATATAATATGTGCAACCTTTGTGGCTGTTCAAGACAGACTGAAGGCATGATGCCACCATAGGTTTGAAACCTTAAAAAAGTGAGGAATGCACCCAGATGTATTAATTATTGTCAACATTTTCAATCAGTATTTAAGATTAACCACACTAAAAACAACATTCTAAAAAAAAAGGCTTTTGTCAACAACTTCTAGCAATACTAGCCCTGCTGTTCCTGTGTAACAGGAATTGTATATAATTCCTCTAAGTAACTACCGATTATCCTAAAAATAAAAGTCATAATATTGTAATATCCTGCAGGTGAAAGGTGATCCCACGGGTTCTCGTTTCGAGAGTTCGCAGATTAACGCATCCGTATAGTGTATATAACATTATGTAAGACAAACAAACCCGATTGGAAATCATGTGCAGCTTCAGTTTAATCATGTTCAAATTAAATTATATTGAAAATAGAAATTCTGCCTCTCCCATCAATGTAAAATTACTGGGTAGCTAGTAGCCTACCCGTGATACACAACTAAGCTGCACGATTAAGTAGTTTTTCGAAGAGAAAAGCTGGAATTTAAACATGTTCAAGCATCCAGAATTATAACCACGTTAATAACGTTTGTAAGAAACCAAACCGTTTGTAAATCCGTCCAGATTTCAGCGAGATAAGAGTATTAGCGTTTGTGCAGATCACTGTCTTACGTCCGCTACAACAGATTCCACCAGAAAGCTTTACTGTGGTAAGATGGCGGCTATATGGTGACGTTCTAGACGCCGCCATAGGGCATCTAGTTAATATATATATATCTATGTTTAGCACCTGTGTGTTGCAAATTTTGCCAACGTGTTGCAAAACTACCTGCAAAAAAATCCACAGCTGAGACTTGCAGGAGCAGATTCGAGCAGTTGTAAAATAGATTTGTGCTCTCTCATTAAAATGCTGAATTAAGGTAGCGTTCTTTATCATTTTATTTGTGAGAATTTTTTTCACAGATGTGCAACTTCTGATGCATTAGTTCAAATTTGGGGTTACGAATTCACACCTTTTGGGCATGTTTTCAGATTATGAAACACGGGTGTGCGAATGTGTTTTGCACCAACTGCGCTGCAATAATTGTAGCAAAAGGATTTGTGCACCTGTAACACAGATTTGCGTACTCGTAGAGCCTATTTTGTGTTTACATTGGTATAAAAAATATTTACGACTACAAATGTACTTTTACACATTTGTGACTTTAGAGTCCACATGCAAAATAAATATCTACAACTTAAAATGTATTACTCAATCCATCTATGTGAATACAATCGACATGCTTCAACTTTAAACTAAAGTGCGAAGAGAGTGCGTGTTCCGCTGCATCGCCACGGAGATAGCAGTGCTGCGTTCAAGTACCAGCGGACCGATTGTGTAAATTACGCATACCAGTTTGGTAGCTAGCTCCGCTAGCTGCTTGCGTTAGCTGCTAGCAAGACAAGAGATATGACAACTGCAGGTAAAAAGAAGAAAGTTGTCATGGGAGAACTGCTCAACAACGCTGAACCAACAGCAAGGCGTGTCATCACCGCCTACAACCCGGACCAGAAGTACAAAGTCAACCTGAAGAACTTGAAAGCATGCAAGGCTGCCCCGCTAGAAGCATGTGCCAAGCTACTCGGGTTAGCTCCTCGGGACGAAGACAATAAGAAGCTCTACCAGAACCTAGGTATTCTGAGCGACCGCATCATTCTTAAGATCAAAGCTCTGTTCGAGATTGAATGCGACGACTGCAAGGAGACTTACAGGAATAAACTAGGAGACACGCCCCCTCTCCACTGTAGGCTGTGCCTACAAGGCTCCCACAGCTGCAAAGCTATTCAGAAAAAGTTGGAGGTATACAAGCCAATAGTCGATGCCGGAGACACCCCAACTGGAATAGTATGGCTCTGCCACGAGTGCCTTAAGAAGAAGCATCTCGACTTAATGAGGCCCACTAACAACAAAGAAAAGCCAAATGAAGTTGAGAAAGAAGGAGAAGAAGAAGAAGAAGAAGAGAAAGCAGGGGAAGAAGAAGAAGAAGAGGAAGAAGAAGAACGGGTGAGTCTCAGACGTGGACGGGAAGGCCAGGAAGACCGCCCTAGAAACCCACCAGCCCCCAAAGACACGCGCCCCAACGCAGGTAAAGACAACATCTGTGAAGACTACAAGAGACGGAAATGCCTCCACGGCCGTACTGGAGAACTACTGGTCAACGGCGAGCGATGTAGTAAAAACCATCCTCCCCGATGCCGTAGATTCTGCAACTTCGGACCCAACAACAGAGAGGGCTGTAACAGAGGCCAGCAATGCTGGTACTGGCACCCTCGTCTTTGCAGAGATTCGGTAAAGAACCAGCTCTGTGTCAAAGAGGATTGTACCTTCTTCCATATGAAAGGTACAATGCGCTATAGCGCCCCCAGGGAACACCGCAGAAGAGACGAAGAAGAAGAACCTGCACCACGCATTCCGCAACGGGAAAGGAGGAGCAGCTTCAGAAGAGAATCGGTCCAGGGGAACGAAAACCCCAACGCCCGTCAATCCCCAGTCTTTTTTATTGCGAATGATAGAGAACCTGAAAGACGGGATATTCACCCGCATGGAAGACCAGATGTCAGAGCCAGTCTCCCCCAGATGGTTCGAGACCTGGTACACAACAACCAGCTGCCCCAGCAACCACCAGCCCCGATGCACCCCTTCAACACCCAACAACTCCCTCCAATGATGCCCCACCACATGATGGCACACATGATGCCCCACCGGCTGTATCAAGCCTCTTCCTATTAAACGGGCAGAGTGTCTCGCCGGCAGCCACCAGCGCCAACCGATGGAAGATACCATTCATCGAACACAACGTCATAAGTGGAAGTGGCTGCCCAACCAGAGAGAAGTACACCCTGAAGCGCAGACGGAGGAAACTAAACGCCCAAATCAGTACCTTGAGGCAGGAAAACCCCACCTCACAGAGACTGCCAAAGCTCATCGAAGAAGTGAACCTCTTGGCCTTCGACATCAGTGAAGCCATCATTAGCGACCTGGATGCACAAGAAGCAAAAGCCGTTGGAACTGTGAAGTCAAACCCACGCTACTTCTACAGCTACGCTAAGCGGTTCTCGAAAACCAAGTCAACAGTCGCACCCTTACGCAGGGCAGACGGAGCCATCACCAATGACCCACAGCAGAAGGCAGAGCTGCTGCAAGACCAGTACGTCAAAGTGTTCAGTAATCCGGATGCAGTGAACATTACTGAATGCTTGGCTAACGTCCAACCTGAGCTCGAGGAAGACGTGGAACTGGATGACTTCGAATTCACCGAAGAAGTTCTCATCAGCGCCCTCAAGGAGCTTGATCCTTACTCCGCGACTCCCGATGGCGACATCCCTGCAAGGATTCTAGTTAGCTGCAAGGAGCAGTTGGCAACCCCCCTCAAGCTGATGAATCACTGCAAAGTGCAACCATACCACCCTCACTGAAGACCCAATACATCACTCCTATCTTCAAGAAGGGTAACAAGACGGACCCCGCCAACTACCGCCCAGTCTCGATAACCTCACATCTTATCAAGACGTTTGAGAGAGTTATTCGAAACCACATGGTGTCTCACCTGGAAGGCAGCAAACTCCTCAGCGAGAGTCAGCACGGCTTCAGGAAACAGAGGAGCTGCCTCACCCAGCTTATCAGCCACGTCGACAACGTCTTAGAGTGTCTCAACAACGGAGAAGAAGTCGATACCATCTACCTCGACTATGCCAAAGCGTTTGATAAAGTAGATCACAACATCTTACTAGCTAAACTACGTAAATACGGCATCAAGGGGAAAGTATACAACTGGATAAAGGAATTCCTCAGACTTCGCATACAGATCGTCATGGTAGAGGGGAAGAAGTCTACGTTCCGCATCGTCATCAGTGGAGTTCCGCAGGGAACAGTGATTGGACCGATCCTCTTTATTCTTTACATAAACGATCTCATCGAAGTGCTAAAACACAGCAAAGGGCTCAGCTTTGCAGATGACACAAAGCTAGTAAAAGCTATCAGTGGTATGCAGAGCGTGTCACAGCTTCAAAAAGATCTGTGGCTAGTTATACAATGGTCGCAAGCCAACAACATGCTGCTCCATGAAAAGAAGTTTGAGGTTCTCAACTATGTCCTGAACACCTCATCGCTTCTACGGCAACTGCCCTTCTACGGCTGTAAGGAGTATACCACAACTGAAGGGCACGTCATAGAGCCAGCTAAATCAGTCCGGGACCTCGGCGTTCTCCTGTCAAGTGATCGCTCGTGGTCTCCCCACATTGAACAAACTGTCCAGAGTGGAAGGAAGATGGCTTCGTTGGTACTCAGTGTATTCAGAGATCGCTCACCCTTCATCATGATGACTCTGTACAAAGCAATGGTACGGAGTAAGCTAGAGTACTGCTGCCCAGTTTGGAGCCCCTCCAAAGTACAAGACATCAAAGCGTTGGAGAACATCCATAGAAACTTCACAAGGAAGATCTCAGATTGCCAGGACCTCGACTATTGGGACCGCCTAAAGAAGCTCAAGCTCCTATCCCTGCAGCGAAGACGGGAACGATATTGTATCATCCACGTCTGGAAAATGTTGAATGGGTTAGCACCAAACAACATCAAATTGGTGTTTCGCGAGCACAGCCGACTGGGGATCAGAACAACTCCGCCCCCATTAAACAACAAGGCCCAGATCTCGGTCAGAACGGACTATGAAAACTCGTTCAAAATGAATGCTTCCCGTTTGTGGAACTTGCTCCCAAAGTCCATCAACACCGTCACTTCGCTGGAGGCTTTCAAGGTGGCTCTAGGGGAATACTTGAGAAAAATCCCTGACACCCCACCTGTACCTGGCTACACCGCTGTGAACAGAAACTCGCTGCTCGACTGGAGCAACGAAAAAGGAGGACGCACATGATGCCGTTGTCCAGATGCGAGCCCAGCCGAACCTTCAAAACGTATCAAAACGTACGTACTGTGACTTTAGTGTACGCATTCAAATTCTGCAGTTACAGGTGGTAAAGACTTTTGCTACAATAATACCTTCATTTACTTGTTCCACTGTGGCAATTACTTCTAAATGTTGCACTTATATTAACCTATATCACTCTATAACGAATAACTTTGTACATAACGTACCTTATTAGGCTTAATGACATTTAACAAAACAAACAGGCTATATATAATATCTAAAATACATTATTTGAATGCGCCCCAAATTACAACTAATATATCACTCTATAACGAATAACTTTGTGCATACCTTATTAGGCTTAATGTCATTTAACAAAACAAATAGGCCATGTATATAATATCTAAAATACATTATTTGAATACGCCCCAAATTACAACTAATATATTTTATTGATACTGATAGACCAACGATTTCATCATTTTAAACTGTAGGGCTACTTCAATATAAAAATATAAAAATAATATTTGCAATAAAGAGCTGTAGGAAAGCATGGCTTTCTGGTACTTCAACTGTCGCAAAATAACCATTAATAACATGCAAATTAACTGATAAACGACCGCCCATAGACTTTGAGCGACCAAGCCGCCAGCGACCACAGCTACTGAAAGCAGCCAGACGAGCGACCTACGTTGCGACCAATGCGACCTACGTCGCGACGCACGTCGTTGGCCACTCAGAGCTCGGCCTTCCTCACGCGGTTAAGTTAAGTGTCTTGCTCAGGGACACATCAACACTCAGCTAGGAGGAGCTGATCGAACTAGCATCCTTTCGTTTACGTTCGGTTACAAGACAACTGCTCTACCTCCTGAGCTAAGCTGACCCCATTGATGATTGCCTCTATCTTTATTCATGTGCTTAATTGAATTTGACTGTTTTCAACCACTTGTCCATTTTCTCGATTTTCTATTGTCTAGCGTTAAGAATTAAAACATGCTCTGGCTGAAAAATGGATTGATTGAATCGACAGTCTGCTGTTTTTATTTATTGGGAGAAATGTTCTGCTTACTACCTGCAGTATTCAAAAGTCCCCCTAGGGGCACGTGTACCTCCATTCGCTCTTTGATATCGTTTTCCAGTCGTTACGGTAATATACCGGAAGAGGCCATTCTGTTCTGGGATATATCGACATCACAGGGTCAGTTCCATTACAGCTTTTTTTTTTTACCTCTCACCGGTGATCGAGTAAAACATGTTAATAAACGTGTCACCGAGCGACCCAACTTTGGAAGAACAGCTTTTGTCCATAATGGACGTACTTGCGAAAGCGGCCGTATCTGAAATTAGCCAACTATTCTCGGACTGCTCGACAACTCTTCGCTTACAAATAAATGAGGGCCTGAAAGAAAACGAATCGCTGAGGACGAGGATGAAGGTGATGAGAAGTGAGCTGTTTTCTTTGCGGCTTCAAACGAGATCAAATGCATCGCGTGCGGCAAGTCGTTTCGCCCTGGCTCGAGCCAGCATTTGCAAACCACGGACTAAAGCACTGGGGAATGGTGAGTTGAGTAATAGTTGGAAAACAGGACAGTCCAAGTATTCAGGGAGTGCTATATATGACTTAATTTGTAGTAATAGGAAAAAGTTATAATCATGATTCAGAATTAATTATTTATATCGGTGAAGCAGGCTACCTCACAACTCATGCCTCCTAATTTGACGATATGCCCATTGCCTGCATGAATGTAATCAGTAGCGTGCGGTGCCCCTTCATTTCGGTGGGGCAGAAACTACTGGCGTATGACCACACCCACCATTTATATATATTTTTTAACGTGTATATTTGGAGCTACATTAAAACATGTTAACTAAACTAATTTTGAGTAAGAATGAAAAGTAAACTAATAGCCTGATGTTACTTCACGCTTTTGAAGTGCCATCCGCAATAGACCTACTCGTCATATGATGTCCCTTTTTATAGGGAAGTTATTTCTTCCATATTTTATTTTAACAGGCTTAGCGAGTGCATTGCAAATACATGAAAAGTAGAAATACAAGTCATCAATCAAGCAGACCTTCGATTTGGAACTTGGCCCGACGATGTGTGCAAATCTCTCAATAACACTTTTGAAATCAGATATTTCTCAATAACAGCTGTTTAAATCAGGTATGAAATCAGGTAAACAATTTTAATACCTGCTGAAATAAATAAATAGTCTTCAATGCGGAAAGATACAGGCGGAGTAATTCGATTTTAAACAACAGTCCTAGAATATGACCATGGGCAGACTACTTTACGACCATATGGGCGTCTTAGCGCGGATTGCAATTCGTATTGCAGCCTGCAGGGTTATAGATTCTAGGCAGTACCGATTATAGGCTGACTGCTAGATTCTACCTGCGCTATAAATCCTGGTCGTCTTTTGAAAAGCATCATGACCAGTGTGCCCTGCTAAAACACGAGTAACACTTTAGAGTTGCATTTCAAACATGGAATCAGTTAAGTGCCCATGGGTTTCAAGACAGATGCCACATGAGCTGGTTTATCATTCTCAAACATAAATAAATTGCAAATATATAAACGTTGGCTGATCATCATCAGCTTACAGGGAAGGACAGCTTGTTATTCTCAAAATGGAATAATCGCGCAGCTTGTCTCGCATTTAATGTGCTTGGATCATTTTGTGCTGATGTTCGTTCAGTGTCCTCAACCTGGTCACCCGCCTGAGCTTTGAGTCTCGGGAGGAGGGGGCTGGAGGAAACATCCCTCTCAATCTGTGACTGTCAGAACGCAGCATAGAGCGTGGCGCCACCTCGGAGAGTCTGCGTGTGGGCACCCCAGGCTCCTCCCACATGTCCAGACACAACAGGGAGCTGAGGATCCTGAGCGTCCATGGACGAGGGGAGGGTCCATTGGCAGTGGACGGCCATGACACCCTCGTAAAAGCATCCAAACTGGAGGCTCTGAGCTCGCTGACCGCGGACCACAGTGACGCCAAGAGCCTGGAGCGCAGCGAAGGGCTTGGCGTCTGTGAGGAGTTGACTGGGCAGGTTAATAACAAATCCATTTCTCGTTCACTATCCAAAAAAGAGGCGTCCTCTGTTAAAACTCCAGCACACACCTGTGAAAAGCACACACCTTTTATGATTCAATGTCATGACCTCAGTGCAAATGAAAGTATATGTCTTGTGTGTCTTTTCTTCTTTATGTTTAAAGCAGCAGACCCGACACACCATTTTAATCAAGGAGGAAGAGGATATTGGTGGACGCATGCCCACTGTAGGTTAGTAATACACATTGCATCAAGGCAAGCAAGCAAGCAAACGATCTGGATCAACCTAGAATGTACTAGATTCTATCTGCGCTAAAAAAAAACTGGTCCTCTTTGAAACCGCATTATGACCAGAGCCCTGCTTAAACAGGAGGACTACTTACAGTTTATAGGACAATGACTTACATCTTCTTCGTGGCACAGGTGGCAGGAATGCTGAGATCAGCTCTGATTCCCAAAATATAACTACAGTATTGTTAAAACATGGAATCCAAATTCAAGGAAAAGGCATACTCAACCAATGGAAGTTAGAAAGATTGTCAAAGTACATACTATCTCTCTTTGTGCATATAATGAATTAATAATAAAAAAATCTTTGTTTTTCCTCTTTGCAGAAGACGCAATCTCTGAGAGACTGCATTTGGACGCCCCTGGCTCCTCCCACATGTCCAGTCACAACGGGGAGCTGAGGATCCGGAGCGTCCACGGAAAAGGGGAGGGCCCACTGGCGGTGGACGGCCATGACACCCTCTTCAACGCATCCGAAGTGGAGGCCCCGAGCCCGCTGTCCGCGGACCACAGCGTGGCCAAGGGCCTGCACTGCAGCGAGCGGCGAGTCCACCTTGAGGAGCGGACTAGGCCTCGGAGCGGCAACAAGGGCCCGCACTGTGTCTTGTGTGGCAAGGTTTTTTCAGACAACACCAAGATGGCCATCCACATGCGTACCCACACCGGCGAGAAGCCCTACGGGTGCGACCAATGCAAGAAGCGCTTCAGACAGACCGGCAACCTGAAGATCCACATGAGGACTCACTCCGGGGAGAAGCCCTTCAAGTGTGACCAATGCATGAAGTGCTTCAGTCAGAGCTCCAACCTGAAGACCCACCTGAGGACTCACTCGGGGGAGAAGCCCTTTGTGTGTCGGCAGTGCAAAGCCAGCTTTAGTGACCCAAGCAATTTGCGTTTGCACATGTTCAAGCAGTGTTTCCCCCAGGAAATGTCTTAGTGAACAAAACATTACCAATACATTACTTATCTTTATTCTTTGTACCTAATGGAAGTAGTCTGTTTCCTACCCTGCGAGAGTTGGGTAAGGAAATTGTTAATGCATAATAATTTGTTAATGCATAATAATAAAAAAATATATAAAAAAATGTATATATTTTCTTTTCCTTTTACATTGTTAGTCAAGGCAGGGCCCTATTGTTGTTCAAGTGTAATTCCTGCGAAGATTGAACCCAGGGTCTATGTTTTGGACTTCTCCTTGCGGCGTTTGTTTCATTGTTTGTTGTATGTTATTTTACCGTTATTACACAAATATATGACCACAATTGTTAAACGTTCAGATGACTCTTCCTCCTCCACACCAATTGTGAAAATTCATATAACACGACAAATAAGCAAACAACTTTACCTCAAGTCTATCCGTAGCCACTTGCTGCACTCTTGGAATAGCATTCTTCCTCAATGACACTGTCTTTGGGTTCTTTGGGTCAGCAGCTCTTTTAGGAATGATGAAGTCGTCCTTATCGAAATGAGCACTCCAGACACGGTGATCCTTCTGCATCAGCATCTCAATTAGTGATCGGCCAATATTATCGGTCGATAATTGCGTTTTTTACGTGTATCGTATCGGCCGATATATATGTATATTTTTTGCCGTGATTTACAGACGGTTCAATAAATGTTACTTTTTTTTTAATTGAGGCATTGTAACATTTGTTATCATCAGTGTCATTTTTATGATGTAAATTGAGAGAGGCTTAGCCTGGACATCCAAACCCGCATCTAGAAAGCTGTAGGGTCTGGCAACGAGTAATGAAAATGGCCCAACTCGAGGGGCGGCACCAAGCATGCGTTTGAAAATATCACTGGATCACTATGACCAATCAGAAGAATACAAGGGGTGACTATCCAGACAAGTGGAGCTAACCAATAGATGAGGCTTGCCGTATCCGGTCGGTAAAACAGCAACGATTTTGGCCCGCATATATTATTACATCGATGTGATTGATTAATGTTCTGGGCCAGGGGACGCCCAGAATATACACAAGTACATTGCTCGTTCCCAGAGAGACTCGCTGAGCAAATTCAAATTGTGCTCTCGCGAGAACTCTGGATTTCCAGGGTATTATCGGCTCTAAATATCGGCTTAAGAAAATCGGTATCGGCGTATCGGTTATCGGCTAAGGCTGATGAAAAATAAATCGGTATCGGTATCTTTCTTTTTTTTCTTTTTTAGGATTTTGTATCGGCCCTAACAAATCCGTATCGGTTGATCCCTAGTCTCGATGTCGATATTCAAAACAATAAGCCACTGGTTTACCAGAGATCGGTCATTGTACCGCGATGGCTATAGGAAGTTTCTGGGGTGTAACTTTTCATTTGTTTTCTGCAGCCGGGGAAAACACAAACACGAACCAGCTCTCTCTCTTGACTTCAAGCTGTAGATGGGTCGCTTCTCCGGTGCTTGAGCTGTCCTTCACTCTATGCCAGAGGTGTCAAACACAAGACACATTATTATTATTACATATATTTTCAAATGTATGTAATTACATGAACAAGTATGCAATGTATATTATACACTTGAATAAATAATAATCAAACACAGAGACAGTTATTTAGCAATATCTTAAGGAATAGAATTATATAGTCTTACAGTTACAACTGGCCCTTTCAGGGACACCCATAATGCTTGTGTGGCCCGGGGGTGAAAATGAGTTTGACACCCCTGAATCACTCGTGCAGTGCGTCTTCTGTCAACAACGTGCCATGATTGATTGTAGTGAATAAATATTTTGCAACTGTAACTTACATATGCAAGTACTTTTATTTACGTGTCAACACTTGCTATATATTATTTATAAATATAAATTATATAAAGTATACATTTATATACTCGATTTTCAATGAAAAAGGTATATGGAGGGGTTATTTGATGTGTTTTCATGCCAAAACAAAGACCCTGCCTGGGTTCAATTTTCGCCAGAATTACACGCGGCCGCCTTAACCACAGTGCTGGGGGAAACACAGGCAATGTACTGCTGAGTATTCTCGAAGAAAGTTGTCCAATCCCGGGTTGCTTTAACTCACTTCATTTATTATAAAGTCGTCGGCATGTTTCGGTATGGTAACTGAAGCTATACGGAGGGAATTGTTTCTAACGCGAGTGAGAGGAAAATACCGTGATCTACTTCAAGCCCCCCGGGCTAAGGCCCGGGTGGCTTGCTGCGCCGTCTACCTATTGAACTCTGGCCTGTTCACTCGACGTCCTCCGTACAGGACGTCAAGTGGGTGTGGCCTATGCAGTGGGCGTTGCCTAGTGGGCGTGGCCGGAGTGACGTTATGGCTTCGGCTTCTTCACTTAAAGGTTGGGTAGGTGATTTGCGAAACGCCAGCAGATTTTGAAAATACACAACTCAAATGGTCCTACCCCCTCTCCTTCAACGCTGACTCTGACTCCACCCATTCCAAGTACCTGGACGCGCAATCATGCACGAGCGCGAACAGAGATTCGCGAGAGCGAGCCAGGCTAGCGTAGGTTTTCGTTTAACAACATGGCACTACATTCAGCTGTAAGTTGCACCCAGTACCGCGGGAAGTAGGAGTGCTGGGGGTGCTGCAACACCCCCTGTCCGAGGCCCTGTCTTATCACAGAAAACGATCATTTCTAAAAACACCGGCCAAAGTGGAGATTTCTGAAAACGCCGGTTATGTGTTGTCGTGTCAACGGGGAGAAACGGGATTTTAGGTTCTGAAGCGTCACATTATGCACCAGGAAATGCTTAACGTCATGTGAGCGCCCGCTGTACCGTATTGGTCCGAATATAAACACAAACCCCATTGTAAGACGACCTATATTTGGAAAAAAGATTTGAAGACCAGATCCGTTTTTTATGAATAAATAAATTGTATTCATTGAAATAATATACGAAAATAAAAAGGCATCGAATAAAACACTGCATTGCCACTAAACAGTAGTGCAAATAGGCCGTACTGATGTGTACACCAAAGACTATTCCTGACACTCCTCTGCCCCGCTGTGTTCGCTCTGGCTGTGGTCGCTCCGAACTGTTTCGGCCCGTGGCAAAGCGAGTCATCCTCGCTGCTGTCCAAGGCATTTTGAGACGCAGCATTTATTTAATGCTCATATGACCTAGTGCTGAAGGTTATATGAAAAAGTGTGAGGGTAGCGGTGGTGCGCTAAACTTGTTCTGTGAGCAGCTGGATGTGAACGATCGATTTTCAACTGTCCGCGCATGCACTGGTGTTATTGAGCTGCGCTGCTATACATCTTTTTTTATCAATGTAACGAGTTGCGAGTCTAGTGCAGGCTGAGTTTTTTTTTTTCCCAGCACCCCCTGCTGAGAATACGTTCTCGCTGCAATGGTTGGACCAGATGTTATAAACATTAAACGGTCACATAAATCATTACTATTTTTAGAAAATGTATGTTTGTTTCATATAATTGTATTGGAAGTCCTGGTTTTCACTAGGGTTGCCGCGGTGTGGACATTTTCACACCGAGTAATACACTCGTCTCCACACCGGTATTACCGAGTATAAACGGTATAAACTTTGAAACTAGGTCAACCGCCACACAAGCATCGGTTTTTAGACCCTTCTCGTCCTTCAGTTGCCGCCAACGTTCGAAAGCAGCGCCTAGGATTATTCTTGATTTCAGTTTTTCTCTTTCAGCGTTTTTATTATCAATTACTCTCTGAAAAAGAGTTTTCCTTCTCTTTGCTGGTGGTGGTGGTGGGGATGGTGGCGTCTTGTCTGCCATGGAAATTGTCTTCTACTGCTAGGTCCAAATGTGGATTAACTAGTTCCAGTAGCTACCGCAGGATAACAACAAACAGGAGCTTGCTCTGGGTCACGAGTACTGCACGAAGGGGTCGCGCGCGGGGCGCGGGGGAGGGGGAGTGCAGTACGACCGTTTGATTGACGTACTTACTGTCCAATGCAACTCGGTGGCAATGGAAATGATTGGCTGGAGTTTTTCGAGCCCTGCCCGTTCCACAGATGATTGACTTGTTTAATTTTCATGTCAGTACTTCTAACTCAGTGGCTGTAAGCGGGTTATGATAAGGATTTCAAGTAATTTTGCAAAAATGGCCAAAAAAGCAAATCACCTATACAACCTTTAATTAAAGGTGAAGAGGGAGCAGCCTTCAATAACATCATGCTCCCCTTGTGGCTATGTGAGGGTAACGCAGCTTATATGTTTGGTCCTGCATCATTGGGTCTATGTGTGGGTAGCTTAGATTCTTAAAATACGTAACAGTCCCTCCTTGGTCATCTTAGATGACCATACAATAATATTTTAAATCATAAACACCATTTACCACACCGAAAACATAGTCAAAGTAGGATCAATCATCAACACCATCAACCGTCGCGGAAAGACCTCTTGAAGAGAGGGGAAAAACCACTACGCGTCCCCATAATACTGAGACGGCATTCACGTTGTGGGTCTTATTGGAAATACAGGTCATTATTTAACAATACAACAATGAACACAAATCTTGTTAACATACAATCACATGGCCAAACAGCACACAAACAAAACTATCCATAGAAATCCTGAGCTAATACTTTTTGGTCATGTGCTACAAGGTCATACAATTTTCATCATGTGCAAAAGTAAAGTAAAAATTGGTAGTCATAATACAATTTTAAAAAATTCAAGATTATTGATAGCCTAGCATGGATTCGGGTGGTTCAGGTGATCTTCGTGCATTGGTTCGCTGTTGCATGTGGGTGGTTTGGGCATGGATTCTGTCGCCGTCGGGCCTGTAGTTCATGAACCCAAGACTCGTCCCTCCTTGTCAAGGGCTCAACTCAGAGAGGTTACTCCTACATCATGGGAGCCTCCAAACAGGTTCTCCGTCGTCGTCGTGTCAGCAACAGGTCGCCTGTAAACAACCGTCTCAAAGATCAACAGTACCATTATCAATGCAGCGATTCAGAAATAACGGGTTGCACTCGCAACCAAGCAATACTACCAAATAATAAACATAGTCTGGTATGGTTGTTTTAAAATGTGTTATTCAAGTAAATCCGGGATATTGATTATCTTAAATACAGTCGATTCTACTAGAATAGTATAGGTGTTGACTATTCTACATATTGCAGCTGGATAGGGTCGGGCCCCTCAGGTAATGTAAGCCTGAATGGCACTTGGCACTTCTGTAGCGCCCACTGCTGTGGTGATCAGCAGATGCAGTAGCCCTCGTGCGCAGGGAATACAACGGCAGCCGGTGACAATTAACACGGTCTCTGCATTTATTCCCGCGACGGGCACTTACTGGATTCTGCCTTTCCACCTCCCAGACATATTCTCCATCCATCCTGTGAAAGGGTCATTAATGCCGGAGTTCTCTGCCAATTCTAACCTGAGGGATTGTAATCATACCAGCGCCCTGGCCACCAACCCATCCGGTGCGATTCAAATCCTGCTGTTATTTGATCTCCTCATGTGACTGTTAGTCCTTGCTCGGCGGTGGTAGTTTGTAGGCTCCGGGTGTGTCTGCATCTGGTTCTGGAACTTTTTGCTTCTATTGCAGAAATACAAACTCATGTACAGCAGTTAGTTGTTCAAAAACATATTTCCATGAATTCTAATTTTAATTGTTTTACAGTATCTACTTTGGTTTAATTTCACACTACATCCCTCCTTGCGCATTGCTTCAGCCATGTGCATTGAATGACAACCAAAGATAACAACACCGTAGTTCAACCAAGTTGCTATAACCAAAAAGATGTAAAAGGGAATTAACAATGTTAAAATTTGCATGTTCAATATCACTTCTGTGTTAACCGTATTTCATAATAACAGTTACCTTCATCATACTACCCGATTGTCCTACACTAACTATGCATATTGGATGACCTAATCTTCATTTATTCTACCTATTGCTCGCATTTGATGTTGTCCACACTTTGATTCACTCCTATGTACATCGCATACCACATCAAACGTGAATACGCCTTATTCTCTGCACAATATCCTATTGCGCCACTTTCTGCATACCACATCAAACGTGAATATGTCTTAGCAAAGTGAAGTAAAATAAAACTCAGTTTTATCTTTACTTATTTTATAGCTACACATGTCCCGGACACGTTCATTACTATTTCCAAAACAGTTTTTTTAGCTACGCAGGTCCCAGACCTAACTATACCATTACATGAACAGTATTTATTATTATAATTATCTAGTTTTTTGTTGGTCAACATCAAATCGATACATTAATTCAACCTTCTGACTTACTGACCCACCCGATTTCTCCCCGTGTGAGCTCGCGAATGACAACTCTCCCGGGGCCTCCCCATGAGCCCCACCGCCACCACTCCCCGTGTGAGCCCGCGATTGTACTCTCCCGGAGCCTCCCATTGAGCTCCACCGTTACCACCTCAGAACTCTGCAGGAACGATTAGTCGATTAACGCGTGGCTCGGAGGCTCGGAGTGCAACAATCCTACGTCTTGACACCTGGTGCAGTCGACGTGTGGCTCGGGGGCTCCCAGGAAGTGTCACAATCCTACGTCTGACACCTGGTGAATCTTGAGCTAGGTCAATCAAAACCGTCTAAACTAGGTAGAATAAAGAGTCATCCAAACTTACAACAATTATGCACATCTTGGTATTAAATATATGGTGATATTCTATAAACAAAACAAAAACTGAACCTAAAAGAAAAATTCAGAAGTTATCGGTTGAAACAAATGTTATTGTAATTGAACTACAGCAGTTGAGCTAACACCCGCCTTGGGCACCGGTTAAAACCATGAATGCCGGGCATCCATCACTGCTTGTGTTGCAAAGGCCTGGAGAGGAAGAACACATTTAGTACAAATGTGAACATTTACAGATCGTTTAAACTATTAATGTTGGTGAATCAAAAAACATTGATTACAACCCACACAAACATTTGCGTGTTTTGCCGATATCAACTAGGGAGTGGCTCTCTGTATTTCAGCACCTAGACACACAGACCCTCAAATATACAAACACTAAATTTACATCCTGCCTCCAACACATGGCTAGGTGTGAGGGTGGGAGGCCTCTCTATTGTTAGTTAAATCGAAGCCCCCGTCCCACCGTTCCCGATCTTCTTTAAGCAATATGAATAAGGAAGGGTAGGGGAAGAGAATGTTTGCAGGGACAAAGGGTGGGGAGGGGGGGATCCGACGACTGGACCTGTGGACAGGGGGATGGGGGGTCTGACTACTGGACCTGTGAAGACTGGGACAAAGGGAGTGGGGGGGTTTCACGATAGGATCTTCTAGAGGGAAGGGGGGGGGGGGAGAAGAGAGAGAGAGGGGGGAAGGAGAGAGGGAGAGAGAGAGAGGGTGGGGGGGGAAGAGGAGGGAGAGAGGGGGGGGGGCTCCCCGCTGCTCTTGGTCTCTGCAAGACCCAAGATGGCGGACGTCTGGACAAAGGAAACCCACGTCACGAAGACGCGCCGTCTCTTTAACACCCCGTGGTTACACTCTACGGCTGCGTTGTATACTAATCAAAATTGCACATTAGATTTGAAATGAACCGGGAGGAATCAATCCAATTTGAACTCCTTGGCCAAGTCTCCGTTTTAATATGCAACTAAGCTAGATTAACGTTAAAAACCTGACCTTTCCTCACCCCACCGTAAAGAGTTTGGAAGTTTGTGGCCGGTAATAAATAAACCTTATAGTGGCCCGGCTTAACTTCGGCGCTTTCACTATTTACCTTAGATGGTCTCGGCCTAACTTCGAGACATTCATCAATTACCTTATCTCGGCTTAACTTCGAGACATTCATCATATAAATCAAAAAAACACAGGTACTACGTCTCCCACGTGGTACAGACACAGAGACAGAGACAGAGACAGACAGAGACAGACAGACATAACACACCGGGGGTCCCTTTGTGCAGGCTACCATTGCCTTATCAAACAGCCAGGAGCGCCCAGGTAAACAAAGGGATGGGGGGATGGGGGATGGGGGGGGGGGGGGGGTCTTCACAGTTCCTTGCAACCGTTGATCTACACGTGTTGTTATGCTAGGCCTCTGCAGCAGCACAATCGGACGGTGGCTAAAACAAGCTTACACCTAAGTGTTCTTATAACCAATCCTATTTCAGATTTAATCTTTAAAACAATGATTTATACTTACCTCAGACGTGTGTGGCCTGTTGAAGTTGTTTTAGCGTCGCGCCCCCCGGGATTTTCGGGACTTTCTTCCAAACGTCGCGGGTCACCAAATTGCTGAGTATTCTCGAAGAAAGTTGTCCAATCCCGGGTTGCTTTAACTCACTTCATTTATTATAAAGTCGTCGGCATGTTTCGGTATGGTAACTGAAGCTATACGGAGGGAATTGTTTCTAACGCGAGTGAGAGGAAAATACCGTGATCTACTTCAAGCCCCCCGGGCTAAGGCCCGGGTGGCTTGCTGCGCCGTCTACCTATTGAACTCTGGCCTGTTCACTCGACGTCCTCCGTACAGGACGTCAAGTGGGTGTGGCCTATGCAGTGGGCGTTGCCTAGTGGGCGTGGCCGGAGTGACGTTATGGCTTCGGCTTCTTCACTTAATTAAAGGTGAAGAGGGAGCAGCCTTCAATAACATCATGCTCCCCTTGTGGCTATGTGAGGGTAACGCAGCTTATATGTTTGGTCCTGCATCATTGGGTCTATGTGTGGGTAGCTTAGATTCTTAAAATACGTAACAGTACTTTGACACAGGGCAACAGGATTGTTCAAGAGAGTGATCATGGGAAGATACAGGCAGCAAAGTTAAAAACTATACATTCAATGAGACGATTTGTGTACATGATTCTTAAAGGAAAACTCTCACATCGTGGGTTAATACAAAGGAAACAAAGTTGAGGGAGAGTGACCATCATTGAGAGTTTAGGATTGGCCAGACGAGAGACCAATTTAAATTACAATACACCGGGTGAAGTGGACATGGCTGGAAGACGGTTAACGGAATCAACAGTACAGAGGTCAGTCGATTGGCCACAGTATCAGGTCCTATGGTTTTTGTGCTAATGCTAATGTTTGGGAGCGATCGACGGCACCCTCATCGAAATAAAGCAGCGATCTAACAGGAAAGGTAAGCATTCCCTTCATGTGCAGGCTGTGACTAAGTTCAGACTCATGGATGTCTCGTTAAAATGGTATGGGAGTGTATACGATGCACACGTTTTTGCTATTTCAAAGCTTAGCTCATACTTCAAGACTGGCAAGATACCTACTCTGAAAAAGAGGATTATGGATGACGAGGCCATACCAATTTTGCTTCTTGATGATGACACAGCCTACCCTCTGATGCCTTACTTGATGAAGGAATATTCCAGCGGTGGCTCCCAACCTCAAGAAAAATATTTTGGGCTATGCTTGTGTAGGGCACGCATGACTATTTACCATTTTTAATTTACCCTTGTCTCATTCTTCATTACTTTAGTGAGGACATAAAGGAGACTGTGGCTGAATACTAGGAACAATACATGATAACGACTTGCAGTCTCCTATACAACGCAACATCTACATCACAATGTAATGAGGGGGAGGGAAAGCGAGTGAGAAGGGTGCTAACGTTCCTTGACCCTTAAACAAGAGACTGGCCAAGAGTGAATTGTTTACTGATTGTCATTTTGAAGTGTTGTGAATAATGTATGTGATAAACAAAGGATGGCATTCACTTTCAGAGATCTGGCTTTTATTAAAAAAGTAACGTTTCTTAAATGTGCAGAATAAGTCCTCAGGAGAAAGACACGACAAACACACACAAACTATACAAGAAACACAATGGTGCAAACGTGCACCAAAGCACAGTGCAGTCACTCCACATCATCTGTCTGCAGCAATGCTCACCTGATGAAAGCATGGTTTCAATCCTTGGGGAGCGTGTGGGTGTATGTGTGTAAGCATGCGGTGTTGTATGAAGATGGCGGGTACCCAATAGTTTAGCCTGGTTACCCTTGGGATTTCAAGGCAACTTTGATGTTAATCTGGGAATGTTAACCTGACAGTTAATGGGTCCTGGTGGGATCGGATGATATAAATCTTGTTGAAAGGATAAGTATAACCGATGGGCACACAAAGAGACAGACGGAGGGACTGCAAAGTTGATTACAGGTTGGCCACAATTTAGAGCTGCACTGCTATGTTATTTTCTAGTAATTACGGTAACATGAGTGGCGAAGTCACGCCTCTTCCGGTAGATCTCTCGGCTCCACTTCACCCCGTTTTTCCAAGGGAAGGATAACAGCATCGATAGAGAAAACCTATTATAAGTTGGGGCATGTGGAGACTTTCAGTTATGCCGATGGGGAGATTGTCGGTCTTGTCCACGCCAGTCGCAAGGAGCGTGACGTCATATTCATACGAGACGTGTAGTCTTTCTCATTGTGTTTTATCTACAGCCCTTAACTGAACAATTGCACAATAAACGGTCAGGCATGAAAAATTATAATTTAAATCAACAAACAACATATGTGTACTCCGGGGCATATAAAGACTGGGACCAGAAGATAATTACTTTCTCTCCATTGAAACCCATTCATATTTTTCGATCTCATAGGTCCCATGGGCTCTACCGGAAGGGGTGTGACTTCGCGGCTATTCCATTCTAGGGTAAATCGACAACACGGGGTCGTTTCATGTCAGTCTCTGTTACTTCTCGCAGGTAGTCGAGTAAAACATGTTAATAAACATGTCTCCCAGCGGCTCCACTTTGGAACAACAGCTTTGCTCCATAATGGACGTACTTGCAAAAGCGGCCGTATCGGAAATTAGCCAACTGTTCTCGGAAGGCTCGACTACCCTTCGATTACAAATAACTCAGAGCCTGAAAGAAAACGAAGCGCTGAGGACGAGGATGAAGGTGATGAGGAGTGAGCTGTTTTCTTTGCGGCTTCAAACGAGATCGAATGCATCGCGTGCGGCAAGTCGTTTCGCCCTGGCTCGAGCCAACATCTGCAAACCATGGACTAAACCACTGGGAAATGGTGAGTTGAGTCCCGACTGTGATAGGTGGAACACAGGACGATACTTAGTGTTGGGGGTTCATTAAGCACGATCAATGTACTATGCATTACTATATGTGTAGTAATAGGAAGTAGTAATAATAATCATGATTCATGTTTAACAATTGATAATGAATAATAACATATCAGTAGTCCACCTCACAAAAAAGACCTGATCCAAATTGACGTTATACCCATTTACTGGACTTTGAATGCTCTTGGTCAAGAATGTAATGTATTCTTCTTCATCATCAACCTCATCATCAGGTTTAAAGCACCTCAAGGACCACAAGGCGGATGGAAGTCCCCCTTCTCATTCATCATCCAAAAGTGTGGCTTCAACCAATACAACTCCATCAGAGGTAGGCACAGCACACCTATATAATCACACACCTTTATGATTCAATGTGTAAATGGGGATTGACAACTTTTCTGTGCAAATGCAAAAATATGTCTTCTGTGTGTTTCCCTCTTAATGTGGAAAGCAGGAGACTCCAGACATAATTTTAATCAAAGATGAAGAGGATATCAATGGATGCAGTCCAACTGTTGGTGAGTTATAAATTGTTTAAGTGTTAACACACAATGGTCATGTTTAACTAATTTGGGAAGAAACATAGCAATAGGTTAAAGAATTTTAATTTAGTAAGCCTGTGTAAAACCACCCATACACAAGCCATACCCATATGGAGAATATTGTATTCAACATTTGCTTTCTTTCTATTTTCCTCTCTGCAGAAGACTGCGAAGCCTTTGGAGAATGCAGCACGCAGCGTGGCGCTACCTCTGAGAGTCTGCATGTGGACGCCCCTGGCTCCTCCCACATGTCCAGTCACGACGGGGAGCTGCGGATCCTGAGCGTCCACGGAAAAGGGGAGGGCCCACTGGCGGTGGACGCTAATGACACCCTCTTTACCGCGTCTGAACTGGAGGCCCTGAGCTCGCTGTCCCCGGACCACAGCATCACCCACGACAGCCTCCTCAGCTTCAACAGCGGCCCCAGTGAGAGGGCCCCGTCGCAGGGGACGCAGGACAGCAGGGGGGGTACCGGTAGTGACGGCCACACAGAACGGCTCCAGTGTGTCCAGGCCGCCTCCCGGTCCCTGAAGCATGCCGCGCTAGAGGCCGGCGACAAGGGAAGGCGATTGGGCAACCTCGGTGCACAGTTCCCACAGCAGCACAACTTGTTATTCCCGCAGGGAGAGGACAAGAGCCTGGACAGCGGCGAGCGGTTCTTAAGCCGCAAGGAGCTGGTCATGCACCGGGCCAGCCACAAGGAGGCGGCGCCTATCCCGTGTGCGTTGTGTGGCAAGTCGTTGGCTAACAAGGCAAAGCTGAGAATGCATATGCGCATCCACACAGGTGAAAGGCCGTACGGGTGCGTCCAGTGTGGGAAGCGCTTCACGCAGAGCGGTAGCCTAAAGATCCACCTGAGGACTCACTCTGGGGAGAAGCCCTGCGTGTGTCTGCAGTGCAACGCCCGCTTCAGCGACCCCAGCAGTCTTCGTCGCCACATGGTCAAGCACATTGGCAATGAGGTGATTTGACACGGGGCAACGGGATGCTTTGAATGACCCCTTTATCGTGTATGGGATCAAATGAATGCCTTTGGCTTTTTTCATCACAATAGCTGCGTTTCCTCCCCCCTGATTTCATGCAAATTTTTCATGCAAAATTCTCATAAAAATCCTCTAATTCTCAAAAGAAATTATCCGCTCTCTTGAAGTGGTTTTTGAGAATTGCGAAAGAGTAAATGTGCAAAATGGGAGATGGAAACACACTTTTCGAAACAGCTGTGACGTAGCGAACATTGAACACACAGGACTGACAACATCCTTCCGATTTCCGCATAACGACTGGCCATAGCAACCCTGCCGACGTCAACTTGTAGCGTCAATATATATGTATTTTTAAGCGTGTGTATACATAGACACCCTATATCATTCATATATATATATATATATATATAGGATATCTATGTTTGCATATCCTTTAATTATACAGTGTCCATTAATCCCTGATATATGGACAGTTTGGACACCTAATGCCGCTTTTCCACCGCACATGTAGCTCGACTCGACTCGACTCGACTCGACACGACTCGACACGACTCGAAACGGTAGCAGCACGGGTCGTTTTCCACCGCAAATAGTACCTCCTGGACGTGGGCGGGGTCGGCTGCGCGAAAGGGCCGTGACGTATTTTTCTACGCGACGCAAACAACACCTACGCAACCCACAAAAGGACAGAACCCACATAACAACAATGGAGGACATCGATAACATTACTAATATTAGCTGGCGTGTTGAAGAAGTTGAAGAAGTGGAATATGTTGGCTGCGGCGCTGCTATGGCTGTTACCAGCATGTCGCTCTCGTGACTTCGTCACACTCTCCGGCCAATCAGTGGCCGGCCGTCTGCCGACGTCACCTTTTAGCATCGGCTCTGCTCGCTTGGAACCTAGAGCGAGGCGGTACTAAAAGAAGCAGCCACTTCAGGTACCAGATACCATGTTTTCGCGGTGGAAACGGAAAAAATGCGAGTCGAGTCGAGTCGAGCTGGTACCATGCAGTGGAAAAGCGGCATAAGTAATTACAGTCAAATTGTCTGTTCAGCCTTCAAAACTATCTGGTACATTGTAGAAATGCATTAAACTGTAAACAGACAACGTGGTTATATGCTAAAGACCCTGGAGTATCTGCGGTAAAAAGGCTGCAACGAATTTCGAATTATAAATATGAACAATGTATCCTTTAAATACGTCAATGGAAGAGATGGCCAATGTGAATAATAGATAGTACGTGTGGACCGCTGAAGAGGTAAAACTTTTCCTCGCTCTCATCGAAGAAAAAACATAACAGATATTTGAGATGGAAAACAACGCAATTCCACTCTATATCAGGACCTAAGAGAGGCTGTTATCAAAAGGATACGACAAGTCCTGGAATATGTGTCGTTTTCCGCTCCAACCACTTGATGGGAATGCACCTGATTGAAATTTATTTTTTGCAAAATTTCTAAAGATTTGCTCACCTTTCAGATGGAAACGTGACTTATGAAAGATGCTTTCCAACATTTCTATTTGTATCATTTTTCAGTTTTTTTTTTAAAATAAATAATGTGTCATTATCGTTATGTTTGTAATCACAAATTGGCATCAAAGTTAACTTGTGGAATAGGGTATTGCAAAGTTATGGCACTGGGCAGATCCATTAGTTTTAAACTGCAACAGACACCCGCCTTCAAGTGAGTTAACGTTGGTCAGTTAGATCCAGACTCTCTGTGCAAATGAAATGAAGTACGAGAGTCTGGTAGGACCAGGCTAGTATTTTGTAGTTCTTACCTTGGATTGTATCACAAAGGAGTGAGTTTGAAATCCAAATGGGTTATAACACTATGGTTAACACGCCACAGTGGTATAACTTGTTGTAATTAACAATTTTTAAGTTATTTATTTTAAAAAAGTATATTTATTTTCACATGAAAATAAATATATCATTTATTGTTATTATTTTTATCACTGGTCCGTTATTTTTCAGACCACAAACTACTATATAATTTAATAACATGCTGGCCACAGCTCAATATTTATAAGTACAGACACCGACTGATTAATTGACATACAGGTTTGTACTACAATGTTGTTTCAAGTAATTACGGTAACATACCGGAAGAGGCCATTGTGGGTATTTCGTTCGGGGGTTAACTGTCATCACAGGGCTCAGTTTAATCTGTTTCAGCTCGCAAGTGGTCGAGTAAAATATGGCAATAAACATGTCGCCGTGCGACTCAACTTTGGAAGAACAGCTTTCGTCCATAATGGACGTACTTGCAAAAGCGGCTGTATCTGAAATTTGCCAACTATTCTCGGAAGGCTCGACTACCCTTCGCATACAAATAACTCAGAGCCTGAAAGAAAACGAAGCGCTGAGGACGAGGATGAAAGTGATGAGGAGTGAGCTGTTTTCTTTGCGGCTTCAAACAAGATCAAATGGATCGCGTGCGGCAAGTCGTTTCGCCCTGGCTCGAGCCAACATCTGCAAACCACGGACTAAATCACTGGGAAATGGTGAGTTGATCTCCGGCTGTAATAGTTGGAAAGTGTTCATAGGTCTTTAAAGACCCTCACTGTACTATTAATTATTACTTTAGTTATAATTAAGTGAAGTGGCATGCGAGTCACAATTCTGGTGGGGTGGGGTCGGGGGGGAATGGGGTCCTTCCCTAGGAATACATGGAAATAATTACGCAATTTTATGTATATTTTCAAAGACCTAAAATTTACACAACATCAGTTTTGTAGCTCGGTAATCTCCCACTTTATATTAGGGTAAATAGTGTATTTATTTTCTTTTGAGATTTTCGTGTGAATTATTTGTGCTGTTATGTTTATCGCACTTATTGCCTCACTATTTCTTATGAAAAAAAGAGAAGCCTTATCTGCTTCACCCACAACTTTGAAGGGGCATGATTTCAATCTCACTTTGAAAACATTATCATTCCCATCATCCTGTTCATGTCGTTGTTGTGATAGACAACCAGACTAGTATATGGAAATGCAAATGTAAGTTGGATAATTGTATTTTTATTCAAAACTTCACTAAAATAACATACATATCTGGAAAACGATAATGCTATTGTATTATTACATTCACAACTTTACATGGTCATTTTAATATAGTCCCCTAGGCTTCCATTTGCTTTACACATATCAGCAACTGCTTGACTATCATCCTCCCTTAATTTGTTTGAAACTTCAAAATGGTCAAATGGGATACGGAACCAATCCTCAATTAAATCTACATATATTTCCATTAAGGAAAAATAGCCTATCCCTTTCAAATCTCACCCGAGATGACCTATCTCTTGCTGTAGCACTATTAACCTCCTGAAAGAGGACAGGGCTGGGGCTTCCTGAACAATGACATTTTCCTCTGCATCTTCACCTGAAAATATCTAATGGAATTCAGGGTTTTGTTAACTTTAACCAGTGATAGTGGTGGTAAACACACCTCACTAACATAAGATTCACACAGCTCTCATTTGGCATATTAAATAGGATACTATGCTACAAGTCACGATTAGCAAGTGAGTCAGAAGGCTGAAAAACAGGATTAAGGTACGGCTACTAACTTCAGCTGGTAACCAGGGCAGTTTCTTTCTATATGCAGACGGTGCTGTTGCATTGGGCCCTCAAAGACGCAGGGGGGCCCCCAAGCTTCCATTTCAATTTTTACAATCAACATTTTGTAAAAAATGTATGCGTAAGATGTTATTGTGCAAATTCAGATCATTTTATGTTTGTTAAAATGCTAGGGTCGAATTGAGAGACGATATGCCAATTTCTTGCACTTCTTGCAAGTGCTCTTGGTCCGGAATCTAATGTATTCTTTATCATCATTATCAGACCTTAAGCCCCAGATGGACCACAAGGAGGTTGCAAATTCCCCTTCTCATTCACCATCAATAAGTGAGGATTCCTCTGTTACAACTCAAGCAGAGGTAGGCACAACACTCACTCATAGAAAGCAAACACCTTTTATGATTACTATTGTTGTTCATGGGGATTGCCAATTTATCTGCTTAAATGCAAGAATATGTCTTGTGTGTGTTTCCCTCTTTATGTGGAAAGCCGCAGAACGCAGACATCATTTTAATCAAGGATGAAGAGGATATTGGTGGAGGCATGCCCGCTTTAGGTAAGTAATAACCATGCAAGCAAGCGAAGAAAATGTATCAACTGAGAATATACTTGATTATTCCTGCGCTAAAAAGCCTGGACCTCTTTCATAAAAGCATCATGACCAGAGCCCTGCTAAAACACAAGTATACCTCGGAGTTGTGGAGATTGAATGTTCTCCCCGTGTTGACGTGAGTTTCTTCACACACCAAAAGCCAACCGTGTTAGGTTACTCCTGCCGATGCCCTTGACCTAGGCACTAGGCGCCCGGTAGCCCTGGTTTTGGTCCTCGGGCACTTGTGCAATTTCACTGTCTTTGTTTTTCCTCTCTGCAGAAGACTGCGATGCCTTTGGAGACCGCAGCAGGCAGGGCGGCGCCACCTCGGAGAGTCTGCATGTGGACGCCCCTGGCTCCTCCCACATGTCCAGTCACGACAGTGACCTGCGAATCCTGAGCGTCCACGGAAAAGGGGAGGGCCCACTGGCGGTGGACGCTAATGACAACCTCTTTACGGCCTCCGAACTGGAGGCCCTGAGCTCGCTGTCCCCGGACCACAGCACCACCCACGACAGCCTCCTCAGCTTCACCAGCGGCCCCAGTGAGAGGGCCCCTTCGCAGGGGACGCAGGACAGCAGAGGGGGTCACGGTAGAGACGGCCAAGCAGAACGGCTCCAGCACTTCCTGGCCGCCTCCCGGTCCCTGAAGCACGCTGCGCTGGCGGCCGGAGACAAGGAAAGGCAACCGCGCCAGCTCAGCACACAGTTCCCGCTTCAGCCTAACTTGGTGTTCCCTCAGGGCGTGGCCAAGAGTCTAGAAGGCTGCGGGCGGTTTGTCCGCCGCGATGAGCTGGTCATGCACCGGGTCCGCCACAAGGGGACAATGCCCATCCCCTGTGCCTTGTGCGGCAAGGTGTTGGCCAGCAAGGCCAAGCTGACCATGCACATGCGCATCCACACGGGTGAGAAGCCGTACGGGTGCATCGAGTGTGGGAAGCACTTCACGCAGGGAGGCAACCTGAAGATCCACCTGAGGACTCACTCCGGGGAGAAGCCCTGCAAATGTCAGCAGTGCAACGCTAGCTTCAGCGACCCCAGCAGTCTGCGTCGCCACATGGTCAAGCACACGGGCTAAGGGGTGCTTTAACACGTAGCAACCGGACAATCGCATTGACAGCTTTCTTGTGTATGTGATCAATGATTGCTTTAGTTTTTTATTTCAGATACTTTCCAAGTTTTGGACTTTTATTATTTTATATTATATTATTTTTATTATTATGCTATTTGAATTATATTATTTAATTTTGTTTGTTTTTATAGATTGAGATACTAGTTTCTGTCAAATATTTTTAATGGTTTATTCCCCCTGAATACTATATTATTATTTATAAATATATATTATTTTGATATTGCAGTCTCATCTATCGCAAAGCCTGACATAAATTCACCTTCCCTGTATGCAGTCATGATTGAGTAATAATTTTCATAGTTGGTTGATCCACTAATGGTCAGTGGTGGATGCACGATATATCGAACCTACATCGGTATCGCCGATATTCGCTCTGTTGACTGATAACGGACTATCGGAAAATAAAATGGCATTCACCGATGGAAGTGGCCGATGCTTATTGGTTGTGTCAGTCAGCGCTGCCTAAATGTTACCTTGGTTAATTGTGGTCTGACTTGCCTTTTCGGAGAAAACCTAACAGGTGCTAGGCTACTATATTACCACCCATAAAAGCCCCTGGCTGGAGACAACTCTGTCACAGCGCGCACTTGTGATTTGTTTACAAATAAAAGTGACAGAAAATGTCAGTCGTGGGATTATTTAACTGTCTCAGAGAAAGTTCAGCGATAAGCAGTTTGTCAGACATGTTTTAGTGACATTGCATTTATCTATCCAAGAATTTGAATCGATCAAATCTAATCAGCCATTTGAAAAGCACACATTGATATGTGTACAAAGACTTAAAGCCGATAAAAAAGTTATTCAAACCGACAGTACCGCAGATATTTCATTTAGTTTAGTTTGCTGCGTCCGTGAACATAATTTTTGCGAGTCGGTCAGCAGTTGCGGAGCTAGGGGTTGGCCGGGACCACCCTAGACCGAAACCCGGCCACCCTATTGGCCACCCTTGTTGTGTTTTCATTTTTTGTGTTGCATTTTTGCAGAGACTTGATACATTTATGTCTAACTCTTATGTCCATATTCGGTGAACAGATGCCCTCTGATATTGTGGAACTCACAAAGATCATTGAACCATTCAAAGAGGTATTCCACAAGCTGTTCAGGTTTATCAAAGGACCTATTGCCATACCTGTGAGTATAGCTACCTGTGAACGAAGCATTTCCACACTCAAACTGGTCAAGAAAAAAACCATGGATGATGTTCGACTCAGCAATCAAGGAGTTTTAAGTGTAGAGTCAAGACGAGCAAAAGCCCTAGAATATGGTGATTTCGTGAATCGCTTTGCTACAAACCACAATAATCGCAGAATACGGCTGTTGTAAGATTGATGCCAAGTTAATGTATTTTGTATATGTTAGAGGCAGGGATTCAAAAGTTAACAAAATAATGTTTTTGAAATTGTGTAATTTTTTATTTTCTGATAAATGCACTCCATTTTAACTATTTACTTTTACAGGGTTAGATCAGAATGTTAAGTTAGTGTTTTTTTTTAAACAGACCTGAAAACCTGAGACCAACCTGCGCTTGGTGTCTTACAATCTGAGTTAAATCTATGCACACTAGGCCACACTAGATGCCATATATCATATTTAGATTTATGTGCCACACGAAAATGATCTCTGGTCTCACCCTGGCCACCCCACTGAAATTGTTCTAGCTCCGCCACTATCGTTCTGGTCAGCAACCTTTTCAACATGCAGTGCCAGTTTGACATTTTCTCGTTAATGAGTGTGCCTTAAGCAACAATATATTAAAATATTTCCAGAAGCCCTGGAATTGTATTATTTCCATATAGTCCACAATCATGCATCAACATTTTAAATGTTTTTTTTGTTGTTATATTTGCAACATGGGCTTACAAATTGTAATTACATATGTCCAATCTTAAAACACCACTTTCAGAAACTCATTCAAAAACATATTTGCACTGTGAGAAACGTTAAAAAAAACAAGAATATGAGAATCTTGGAACCATCCGCATCAATATCTTTAAGACATGTACAGCTTTGCAAAACCATGTGAAGGCGATGCATACAGGCCACTTGCAACAATATTTTAAATAGTTTATTGTCTGTCTATTACTCATGACATAGGTTTACAAACTATTAATTTATCCCATTTCAGAACACTGCTTTTAGTTACTCATTTAAACATATTTGCACTGGGAAATGCCCAAAACAGAATAATAAGTGTGCCAATGATTATGCTGCCACGTGCCAATGGTGGCAGTGGCACGCGTGCCTACGGTTGCCGACCCCTTCAGATAGATAATTGTTGGCTTGTGATGCTAAAAACTGCACATCCAAAGCTGCCCGGACACGGACAGAGATCCACTCACCATGCCGTCGGTGTCGCTGGTCGTGACGTCGATGTGTCTCGGAAAAGGCAGTTGGTCCAGAAAAGAGCGCGACCAAACACCTGGGTTCCAAGCTGACTGGAACGTTCACGAGGTCGTTTGTGGAGACTGGCATTGACAAACACATCGAATTTTACCCCTGTTTCTGTAACCAATAAATATAATTTACTCAGGGAAGACAGCAGTGGACTATATTTATCCAGATTTAAGTAACAATTGCTGGACTGAAACGCATACTGGAAAACCATAAAAACAGAATACTGTAATATAGGGCCTACCGTATATATATAATTCATATTGTAATCACATAGCAATGCAATTATATTTAGAATAACCCTTTGTAAGAATATAAAAAAACAAATCAATAAAATACAACATTCCCCCCCCCCCCATTTTTGGTTGTTTGAACAAAACAGCGAACTTTCTGTTCAGAACAAATTCACCTGATGAGATAACTCGTCCTCTTCATCCTCTTTTTCTCAGTCCATGAAACCTAGGAAATACCGAACGGCCTTCTCTCTCAGTCCATTAAAACCAACATAAGCGAAAACACCAAGCTGTCTTCTTATTAAAAAAATAGAATAGTCGTTAGCAATAAAGAAATTAATAAAGTAAAGGGTTGGCCAGCAAAAACAAGATTATAGAGCTCTATATGAGTTTAATGGTTGAGATGTTTTTGCCTGCATTTCTCTGGGACGTCCAGATGATGGCGACGGCTCCTTACGAGACACTGAGAAAAGCAACTCCTGGAAACAGCGGCAGTTTCTCTCATCGACGGTCATTCATTCGGCTAAATTCAGTCTTCTTGTAGATAAACGTTGCTGACCGGCTTCCAGCTTGTCACCAAAAGCAAACATAGTAATTTGTACTGTAAATATTAAACTTTATATACTTTTGACAAGTTTGACAATCTCCGAAAATAAACTGCAGGAAAAGAAAACAGCTTGACTACATATGTATTATGCATTGAAGAGATGAACCCGCAAACACATCACCATGGAAACCATAACACACACCTTAAATCAGCAGTCTTGAAGCTGCGTAACATAAGGTGGTCACTTAAGAAACACACACACCAACAGTGAGTATTCAGGAAAACATAAGCTGACTGAAATACAGCTGGGTTAGAAAACAACAACAACAACGATTTGGTTTTCACAGCCCTTTTATGTGCGAAAGGTTTAACTACAACTCTGATTGATGCACACACACAGGGCCGTCGGACTGCGGGGACAAAGGGGACAGTTGTGGGGGGGCCCAAGGCAGAGGGGGGGCCCATGACCAAAAATAAATAAATAAATAAATTTTGTTTACACTTCGGCCAGTCCGCCCCCCCCCCCCCCCCCCCCCCCCCCTCAACAATCGCTCCGGACCCCCCACCCCGTCAACAACCTGGCGCAGGGGGGCCCATCAGTACCTATAGTATAGGGGCCCAGGATTTGGTGCTACGGCCCTGCACACACACACACACACACACACACACACACACACACACACACACACACACACACACACACACACACACACACACACACACACACACACACACACACACACACACACACACACACCGATGGGTAGACTGATATGTCAATATTTCCATCGAGCTGTACTACAGTGTTGTTTTCTAGTAATTACGGTAGCATGCCGGAAGAGGCCATTTTGCGTGTTACGTCCTGGGGTAAATCCACATCACAGGGTTCAGTTTGATGTCAGTTTCTGTTACTGTCACATCAACAGTGGTCGAGTGAAATATGCCAATAAACATGTCGCCGAGCGGCTCTACTTTGGAAGAACAGCTTTCGTCCATAATGGACGTACTTGCGAAAGCGGCCGTATCTGAAATTAGCCAACTGTTCTCGGAAGGCTCGACTACCCTTCGCCTACAAATAACTCAGAGCCTGAAAGAAAACGAAGCGCTGAGGACGAGGATGAAGGTGATGAGGAGTGAGCTGTTTTCTATGCGGCTTCAAACGAGATCAAATGCATCGCGTGCGGCAAGTCGTTTCGCTCTGGCTCGAGCCAACATCTGCAAACCACGGACTAAATCACTGGGAAATGGTGAGTTGAGTAATAGTTGGAAAACAAGACAGTCCAAGTGTTCAGGGGGGTCTTTAAGCACGCTCACTGTATTATTAATTACTATGTGTAGTAAAATGAATAATAACATGATTCATCCTGCACAATTAATAATGACGAATAACCGAGAAATAGGCAACCTCACAACACATGACTTTTCTGAATGGACGAGATGACCGTTTCCTGCACCTTGTTGTTCATCATCATCATTATCATCATCATCATCATCATCATCATCGTCATCATCGTCATCGTCTTCAGGTTTAAAGCCCCAGATGGACCATAAGGCGGTTGGATATCACCCTTCTCATTCACCATCCAAAACTGAGGCTTCGTCTGTTGCAACTCAAGCAGAGGTAGGCACAGCACACACCTATATAATCACACACCTTTATGATTCACTGTGTCTTAAATGGGGATTTACAACTTTTCTGTGCAAATGCAAAAATATGTCTTATGTGTGTTTCCCTCTTAATGAGGAAAGCAGGAGACCCCAGACATCATTTTAATCAAAGATGAAGAGGATATTGGTGGAGGCAGGCCAACAGGTGAATACATGTATGAGTGGTTCGGTAATATCAGTGTGTTAGATATGGTCTATATAACTGTTGTCTATATATCTCCACATCACTGGTGATTGGTCATGTTTTTGGCAAACTTTATCAATTGTGATTTTGTCGGTAACGCAGTCCCTTATTGCTTCTCGACTGGTACCTTTGGAATTAAATTGTCATATTGTACAGGGGGCCTATATTTATTATGCATTTTTTCTATGTATTTTCACTTCAAACTGCTTTTCATTCTTCAAATATTGAATTGGACATTTTAGTTGACACAAATATGATTTACCCGCTAACTCAACAGAAGCCCCATAGCATATATCTCTGAATTATCTGCGTCAGCCTCTCACCAAGTTAACACAGTCTGAACGGGAGCACATTTGAATAAAAGATCCACTGTTCACAAAGAAACTAGGTAAATTGTTAAAATATCTTAAACCTTATCTTCAACTTATTAAAGATAAAGTTAGTTGGTGGGCAAGACTATAAATATCATAAATTACATTTGATATTTATTTAAATAACATCTGCAGTAGTAAAAACAACAATATAAGCTATTTAAAAAACACTGTAGGCTACCCCTGTGCATGTGCTTGGGTTTGTGTGTACCTTTGCCTCAGGGAAGTCATAAACTAGGAAAGAAAAAAATAGCTTAACAGGCCTTTGTACAAGTTTAACTCACAATGGACATGTGCAACTAGTTGAGGACCATACAAAAGAGTCACACCAATACCACAATCAGTGAGACTTGTACAGTTACTCCCAAAGTAAACATTCTATCCCTATGTGCTAATAATAAAACAATTACCTATACTATGTTTTGTCTCTCTGCAGAAGACTGTGATGCATTTGGATACCGCAGCACACAGCGCAGCGCCACCTCGGAGAGTCTGCATGTGGACGCCCCTAGCTCCTCCCACATGGCCAGTCACAACAGGGACCTGCGGATCCTGAGCGTCCACGGACAAGGGGAGGGCCCACTGGCGGTGGACGCAAATGACACCCTCTTTACCGCGTCCGAACTGGAGGCCCTGAGCTCGCTGTCCCCGGACCACAGCATCACACACGACAGCCTCCTCAGCTTCAACAGCGGCCCCAGTGAGAGGGCCCCTTCGCAGGGGACGCAGGACAGCAGGGGGGGTCCCGGTAGAGACGGCCAAGCAGAACGGCTCCAGCGCCTCCAGGCCGCCTCACTGTCCCTCAAGCACGCCGCGCTAGAGGCCGGCGACAAGGGAAGGCGACCGGGCCACTTCGGCGCACAGTTCCCGCTGCTGCACAACCTTGTGACCCCACAGGGAGTGGCCAAGAGCCTGGACTGCAGCTTCTGCGGGGAGAGCTTTGTCAACCGCGAGGAGCTGATCGTGCACCGGGCCGGACACACCGGGGAGCCGCCCATCCCATGTGCCCTGTGCGGCAAGTCCTTCGCCAACAAGGCCACGCTAAACATCCACATGCGCATCCACACCGGAGAGAAGCCGTACGTCTGCGTCCAGTGTGGGAAGCGCTTCACTCAGAACGGCAGCCTTAAGATCCACCTGAGGACTCACTCGGGGGAGAAGCCTTACGTGTGTCTGCAGTGCACAGCCAGCTTCAACAACCCCAGCAATCTGCGTCGCCACATGGTCACACACACGGGCAATGGGGTGCTTTGACACCGGGCAACAAGGAATACCTAAGACCATTACCTTTGTCAACACTAATTGACTTTACAGGTTACTTGTGGAATAGACTATTTCCAAGTTCCACTTTATAGATGATTGTTCATTCTTTTTATTCTGGATGCTTTAACTTGTATGCCAAATATTTTTTTGTATTTACCTCCTGTACGCTATTTTTTTATGACACCGGACAATTCAATATTCTAGTTCTTACCTTGGATTGTATCTAAATGGCAATAATGATTGAGAAGTACTTTTTTCTGTTGGTTAATCAACTAAGATTCAATGAAAAGCCTGTAGCCCTGTTGTCAACATTGGGGGGGACCAAATATGCCAGGGGTTATGGAGACTTCCTGACAGCAAAATTTGAAAACAAATTTCCTGCAATTCAATAATAATAATAAGAAATCCTTACTTTAAACAAAGCTAGCGAGTGGAATAAGCTCAGAATAGATGGACTGTCAGCTAGCTAATGTATGCTAGCGTTCTGATGGAATTTAGCATAACATTGAGAGAGGATAACGCAGAGTTACGTATGTAACTCCGGTTCTATGAATCCTGGATGACCGCCAGAGGCGGTGCATTAAGCACTGGATTTATCCGTCTCGCGCATGCGCTGTTCGAGTACCCATACCAACAAGGTCACATGTGACCCTCGTGACACCGGATTGGCTATATAGCCCGGTGTCGACAGGGGATCTGTTCTCAGAATCTTCTTGCGAACCACGAGACTTCTGAGTGACCTGTAACTCTGGCGGTCATCCAGGATTCATAGAACCGGAGTTACATACATAACTCTGCGTTCTATTTCATCCTTACTGACCTCCAGAGGCGGTGCATTAAGCACTGGATGGCCAATACCAACAACGTCACGAAGAATCAAAGCGCTCACCTACTGACCAGAGACAGCAGAGCTTGGCATCAGGACCATGCCCATTGTATGGGGAGTGGCAAGGTTGACCCGGTAGAACCTGGAGAATGTGCTAGGCGACGCCCATGACGCCGCGGCACAGATGGTCCCCAGGGGCACCCCTCTCAGGGCAGCCCATGATGTTGAGGCGCTCCTGGTTGAGTGACACCTCACCCTGGATGGCGGGGGGCGGCCACTGGCCCCGTAGGCGTGCGATATGGTCACCACAATCCAGTGGACAGCCTCTGCTTTGTTAAAGCACGACCCCTGTTAGGGCCAGCATGGCAAACAAAAATCTGCTCCGACTGGTGAATACCGGCGGTAGCAGAAATATAAGCCCTAAGGGCCCGCACCGGGCACAGCAGCTCAGACCCACCCTCCCCAGATGGGGGGTCTAAGCATGCTAACTGGATGGGCTGGTTAAGGTGATTGCGTGGAAGCACCTTTGGCAGGAACGCAAAATTCGGCCATAGGGTGACACCCGAGCCATCAGACCTCCACCACAGGCATGTATCACTCACTGATAGGGCATGCAACTCCCCGACCCACTAGGCAGAGGTTATGGCGAGTAAAAAGGCAGCCTTCATGGACAGCCACTACAACCCATCTTGACCCAAAGGCTTGAAGGGAGGCGATGACAAGGCTTCCAGCACCAGCGGCAGGTCCCATGCTGGAGACCTCATGGCTGTAGGGGGACCTGGTCGACGGTGCCCTGGCACTCATGACAGTACCCATGACAGCCGCAGTGCAGCCCTCAGCAGTGGGTCGGGCCCTGCAGTGGCCAAGCCAAGAGCTGTAGGCGAGAGGGGTCGGGATGCCAGATCTGACCCCCCAGCTGGGACAGGAGATCCCTCCTGTCGGGGAGGGGCCATTGCGAGCTGCGGCAGAGCCTGAGCAGCAGTGGATACCAGAGCCTCCCCGGCCAAAAGGGGGCCACCAGCAGGGGCCGGTGGTCCTGCAAAAGGACCCTCTGGAGTGTCGGTAGAACCAGAGGCAATGGTGGGTACGCATAAAGAGGCCTGTCCGGCCAATCGTGCGCCAGCGTGTCCTGCCCTAAAGGGCTGGACGGTTCTGCCCGGGAGAACCAGAGGGGGCAATGCGCCGACTCCTCCGAGGCAAAGAGGTCCACCTCTGCCCTGCCGAAGAGGCCCCACATTGACTCCACCACCTCGGGGTGAAGCCGCCATTCCCCCGGTGGAGGCTTCCGTTGGGAGAGGAAGTCTGCCGCCCGATTCTGGGCCCCCGGCAAATAGATTGCCCGTAGGCTGGCCAGACGAGGAGAAGCCCAAGTCCACAGGCTCTGGGATACCCGGAGAAGCCGTGCCGACCTGGTGCCCCCCTGGTGGTTCACCTGGGAAACCGTGGCCATGTGGTCCGACCGGACCAGGACATGCCGGCCTGTCAAATGGGGCAGAAAGCTGGCTAGTGCCAGCTGCACAGTCCGGAGTTCCAGCACATTGATAGTGTGTGATTGTGCCACGTCCCGGCCAGACCACCGTCCCTGCGCAGTCCTGCCCTGCCACACTGCGCCCAATCCCAAGAGGCAGGCGTCGGTTGTCACCAACTCCCGGCGTGCCGGAATTGCGCCCATGGGCACGCCTGCCTCCAGATGCGCTCTTTCTCAATGGAGCCAGAGAGACAAAACACTGCAGGGTCACCTTGACCCTCCTCTGCCTGTGGCACTTGGCATCTAGGTGCAGGCTGTTCAGCCACATTTGGAGTGGGCGCAGGGACAGTAAGCCCAGAGGCACCACAGCTGAAGCAGTGCCAGCTTGCCCAAACGCTGAAGAAACGGAATAAAAAGCAGCCTCCTGCCGGCTCTGAAGAGGGGAAGGAGGCGGAGGATGTCATTCACCCATCGAGGTGAAAGGTAGGCCTTCATGGCGACCGAGTCCAGGACCAACCCCAGATAAGTAAACCGTTGGGAAGGGTCCAGGCAACTCTTTGATTGGTTCACCGTCAAGCCCAGCCGGGCGACGTGCGAAAGCAGGCGGGCCATGTCCTGGGCCACCTGGGACCTGGAGGGCGCAGAGACCAGCCAGTCGTCCCGATACGGCAGGACCTTCATGCCCTGCGTCTGCAGGGGTGCGAGGGCTGCCGCCACAACCCTGGTAAAAACCCTCGGGGAGAGGGTAAGCCCGAAGGGAAGTACCCTGAACTGGTAATGCCTGCCCCGATAGGCAAACCTCGGGAACTGCCTGTGGTGTGGCGCAACCGGCACATGAAAATAGGCGTCCTTCGGGTCTATGGTCGTGAACCACTCCCCCCTGGCAACTACCCTCAGGGTGTCCGCCGAGGTGAGCATGTGGAATGGTAAAACTTTTAAAAACATGTTCAGGCCCCTTAGGTCTAGAATGGGCCGGAATCCGCCGTCTTTCTTGGGTACCAGAAAGTACGCCGAGTAGAACCCCGTGGGTTGTAACTGAGGGTCCACTGGCTCGATCGCACCCTTGGCCAGGAGGGCGGATAGCTCCTGGGCCAGAGCTGCGGATGACGACTGTCATCTTGACCCGGCCGAAGGCCTGGGGCCGGCGTCGGAACTGTAATTCGTACCCCCGGGTTAAGGTGGAAACCACCCAGGGGTCTATAGTACAGGCAGCCCAGTAACTGATCTGCTGCTGGGAAAAACAGCCGACGACTGGCCCCGTTGTCCTAGCGCCTGGCCCCCCGGCCTCTGTCGGCTCTGGAGGGGTACCGGTGAGGCTTCGCGGCCCGAGGCTGCCCGGGCGATGGGAAGGCGGGGGCGCGAAAGCTATCAGCGGGCTGCTGGGCGGGCCGCCGAGACCTACGTAAGCCCTCATCTCTAGCTGGGTAAGAGCGTGGCTGGTAGCGGCCCCGGGGGGCAGCCGGGGGGGCTCTAGGCCTGCCAGGAGCTGACACACTCCTGTGAAGACCCGACAGCTGCAGGTTGGTTTGCCTAGCTTGAGCAGCTCGCTCCAGTGTCTCCAGGGCAGCTGACCCAAACAGCTCCCCCGGTACCACTGGCACGGCTCTGAGGGCCTTCCTGCATGCCTCCATCAGGGGCGACTGAGCCAACCAAACCTGGCGGCGAGTCTGGACCAGGGTGGACATAACACGCCCCAATTCCCTGGACATGAGGGTGTTCTCGGGAGAGGACGCGAGAGCGCTGCCTTCACCGGTAAGTGACTGAACGATTATATATATATATTTTTCTAACAAAAATGTTACTAAACAAAACTTGGAAGCTTCAACTCAAAGGAAGCCTTTCCGCGCTGTACAGACAAACAGCCCCTGGAGGACGAGTTCACCCGTTGCTCCGACCCTTGGTCGCGAGGCTGCACACAGTCTGGAGCGCGATCCTTTCCAAAAAGCGAATACGCTATCCGCAAGCGGTACTACTACATGCGTCTTTGCGAGAAGATGAAAGGAACAGATCCTCTGTCGACACCGGGCTATATAGCCAATCCGGTGTCACGAGGGTCACATGTGACCTTGTTGGTATAGGTACTCGAACTGCGCGTGCGCGAGACGGATAAATCCAGTGCTTAATGCACCGCCTCTGGCGGTCAGTAAGGATGAAATAGAACCCTTCATACATCGACAGTTATATAGGCTAATTCAGTGATTTTCAACCTTTGACTTTAGCTGTACCACTAAATTGTCATCAAGACCTTTCGCGGACCACCTCATGTGTAAAGGGTAATAAATGGATAAGAAAATGGATCATTCTGCGACTGTTCAAAGAGTTCCAGCGCCCCGTTTATACACAATTATTACTGCTAGAAGACCATGGCCAGTGAGAAACAGTGGAAAGATAAAGTCAGCGACGCTGCTTATGCTCCCAGTGTGTTTATTTAGCAAACCCAGAAAAGCACAAAACATAAATGGGAGACATTACAATGGAAAAATATGAGGGAATGCACAAAAGTGTACACTAAGTTTGAAATAACAAGTAATACTATATTTATTTCACCATAGCCTATCGATATAGGGTATTAATTCGATTTATTTATGTATTATTTTGTTGTTTTGCAAATGTTTGGGGGAATGTTTCCTCCCAAATATATATTATGATTACGATTCTGTTTCAATGTAAATCTGTCGTGCTTCAGACAGTTTGCAGTTCTACCTCTAGAGTGCAGCAGTTTTCCCAAGTTAAACAAAAGGATAATTAATTTATCATGTTCACTAGAAATGTCAATTATATCATGACTGGTATGAAATATGTAACTTATATTAAAATGTTATATTCAATGCTTGATGCATTGCATTAATTGTATTATTATGTGGGCCTTCAGTTGCCATAGTTTTTATTGGACTGCAATTATAAAAGGTTGCTGCATGAAGGGAAGACTAATGTAGCCATTGCCCCTGGATGGTATTTTGTCCCAATGCCCGGTGTTCAGACATGGGTTCGGCGCTCCAAGAAAAACGTTGCTTCAGCGGGCTCGGCTGTTTCCTCAGGCTGTTTATTACACCAATAATAATTGGCGGAAATGGAAACGGAGCGGGATTATCAGACGAACCAACCACAATATTTGGAAAGCTTCTGGTGTGTTGTTATGATTAGGTTTGACACTTAGGATCTCGTATAAAATCGTTCCTTAAGTTAACAATTAAAAATAATCTCATTAAACATTCAACCAGTTCATAGATCGCAACTAGTGACACACCTGTGTAAGAAGGGGAATTCTGCTTGCGCCGTAATTACGGTAAAGGCTGATCCCGCCCTCTCTTTAATAGACGCCTCGATGCTGTCGCCTCGTCTGTAGCGAGGCGGACGAGAACCAAGACCAGTGGGCAAACACAGAGGGAATATTTATAGGATTACGGAGAAAAAAAACAGGACTGGGACACGCCGTGAATCGGTAAGTAAAAAGACGTTTTGGGTGACAGTATATTCAGCACAGATACGCTTTTGGTGGTTAAAGTAGCACACTGCATCGCTGGCAAGGAGTGGTCCCCCAGCACGACTTTAGGTGCTAACACTAGGAGCTAAAGAGTTAGCCAGGAGACGGACGCGCTACGCTTCGACTTCAGCCTTTCGATTGTCTGCCGGTAATGTGAGTAGACAATGAAATATACATCACCAAAAAAAGAGGGCGCTGATGTGCCGACATTTAAGGAACACTGTAGCTCGTATGACAGTGAAAAAAATAAAGGCATGGGAATCTAGGCCAGTGTATTGTTGGCCAGACGAAGGCAGCGATGCTATCTCTGAATGGGCTGACCCTGCAGGGTTCAGTCGGCTTGTTGTGTGTTTGTGCTGCTACAGCCCCGCTGGATGGCGGATGGCTGTGATAATAACACACAGGGTGTGTGGGTCACAAACGAGGCCGGTGATGCTAAGGGTAGGACCTAGTGTGTGTAGAAAGGCGTTATAGTGGAACATGTTCAGTGGAGTAGCTCCGTCGGTAACATGGGTTCACCCGGACCAGCCGCGCCAGTCTTTTGTTCACGAATGTGTCAATATGTTGTGGCTGCGGCGGGGTGGACCCAGGGATACTCGTGGGAGAGCAGCTCCTGGCTGTTGTGTATAAATACCTGAAGCCTGCCTCTTGGATGATTCAAAACAAGGCGGCAACCAGCACAACGTTATTCTTATTATTTTCTTTACATTGTTATATTGTACTTAATTTAAAAAACAAATGTATTTTGAATTTGTAATTGGTTCTACTGTGTGTTTGGGTAAGGGGGGGGGGCACTTCATGTTTATGCATTGTTTTTCTTTTTGTCACTACTGTGTTACCATTGAAAAACAAAATGATAAAATAATATTATTATTATTATTTATTTTTTTGAACAAATATATATATTATGCGACATGTCGTCTAGGAGGATATGCAAGAACGGCTGAGCCAGACATAACCACAACCTCGAATTACTTCCAGCACTCACACCAACACAAGCCTTGGATTAATATTACGAATTCGACAATGACTGTTAGCGTTGACCTAATTAATATCCGTGTTGTCCGACATTTTCAGATTAGATTGTGTTGTGATTCACAAGAAAATCGGACCAGAAGAAAACATCCAGGCGATCCTTAATAAAAGGTAAGAGAATACAATCAGACCACAGTCTAAAATTCTCCCATCAAATTTAATTTAAGACGTTCTACTTGTTCCCGCGAGTTGCTCTTGCAGTTCAGTGTTTGTGTATTTGAGCATGTAAGGGTGGTGGTCTTCAAAATTGCATTTGTCCAAACATTCAGGGTTGTCTGTCAGCTAGTAAACCAGTTGGATGGGTCTTGTACTAACTTGTTTCAGCCAGGAAAGGGCATGGTGGAGATAACTGTCAAACCCAGTGAGCTGGAACGTCCAGCAAACTGTCCGTTCCTTTATAACTACTAACTCGACCACTGTGGGCTGTATAGGTATAAAGTCTCCTATACCATTCAAGAAGATTTTTACAATTATGTTAATGTGAACACTGATTGCTTCTGAGATTAAATGTTGATGGAGTGGAAATTCATTAGTTTGTGTGCTTATGGTTGATATGTATAAGAGAAATGGTGGCGTTTGATTGTTGATGCATGCTTTTGGTGCCAGACCCAATTTGCATCATTCCTAGAGTTGTATAGATTAATCCTTTGTGTGTCTCAGACTGTGTGGCCGCGCAGGCGTGAGAAGGTAAATGGATTACTAGCCTGAAGCCCCAATCCCTTCACAAAACGCACTCTGCCTAAACCAGTGTCAATGGCTACGGGCTGTTTCACACATCATAAGTACAGCATTTTCTGACAGAGTAGTACTACCACGTAGGGGCTGGTGTTGGTTGGATGGACTGCAGCAGCATACTCTTACTACTTTCATGAGGTTCACAGAGGGCAGTACTGTGGGCTCGTTGACTGAGTGTGGGTGAAGAGGCCCTCTGACGGCCTTTAGTTAGTCATGGTGAGTGATCTCTGATGGGTTGATGTGACTCGTGGTGAGTCAGGCCTGGATCAGGTGTGCGGTTGTGTGTGTGTTTGTGTATGTGTTTGTGTGTGTGCTGTATTGACCTCAATAAACTCGCATTGCAGAACAATGGAAGGACCGTAGAAATGCCCCCCCCCCCCCCTCCCAGCTCTGTTATCTTCCGTATAACTGACGGGACTTTTCTTAGGACTGGAGCAATAAAACTTTTGATTGGTCCGTGTCGACCTATGATAACTTTAGGTTTTGGTCCATATTCACATGCAGTGTTCTTAACCTCCACATTGCTGGAGGACATTTGTGTGGGGTTGGATACACTCCTGGGCTCGTATTTCTTTAGCAGGAAGGGCCCAGGACGTGGGATGTGTGTTGAAGGAGGAGGGGATCGTGTCCAGGAATGTCTATTGTTTTAAATCTCGGCTCAAATTTTCGTTAGTTGGATGTAGATTTGTACCCTTTTATGGTTTACTCTTTTTTTCTCCATGGCCTTTTTTACGTTTTAACCATATTCTCCCATGCATATTAAAACATGTTGCATATGTTTTGTATAGGGAGCAGTACAGGCAAAGACACAACAGTGATGACCGCTAAGTATGACCACCATCTCTTGTCAAAGTAAATTCAGGAGTAAGATCCTGCTGCAAAGTTTGTCCATGAGAACAGCCGAGAGATGCCTTTCATTGCAGATAAAGGGGAAGAGGCTACTGGAGATGGGGAAGGTTAAGAGCCCAAAAAAGGAAGCTCTACGTGAGGACATGATGGTCATATGCCCTGCAGGGTTTTTTCCCTGACGCGTCAAATCTGTTTGTGAATAGATGCCGGTATCATCACAGATTAACTGAAAAGTCCTCCAGTGGCACCATGAGCCTTTTCAAGGTTCATTCATTTCACGTTCTGCGATATGTCCAGGGCAGCGGACTCTTGGCAGGTCACCAGAGCTCCTCAGCGGAGAATCCAAAACATCCTGTTTCTCAGGAAGCCGCCGGGCTCTGGACGGGGGTCAGTGCTGCGATGGCCGCGCTGTGTCCCCATTGTTCTCCTGAAACCCACAGCTGACTTCCGAATCGGCTTCAAGGCCAAGAATCGCACATGTTAAGGGGAGACCTTAACGTCTGCGTTTTTTTAAGGGCTGACGATGGTTCCACGTCGACGCAACGCAAGGACCACGCAGACGCTTCGACACAGTCGTGAACCTGTCTTGGTTCTGTTAGGTTTTAGTGAGTGGACCAATCAGAGCCCTTGCTGCTGCGTCGCCTCGACGGAGAGTAACACTTTTTGGGAGGCGCACGTCAAGACCTTGCGGCGGACGCAAGGGGGGTCAAAAAAAAAAAGTGTTACTCTCCGTCGAGGCGACGCAAGGGGTCCGTAAACCCCCTTGCGTTGCGTCAATGTGGAAACATAGCTAAGCCTTAAGAGGGAGGGATTGCCGTAGTTAACGGACCCAAAAGATACGGGTGCCACACGACATGCTGCCACACGAGGTTGTGTGTAGTATCTGGCGTGTGATCATGGCGTGCAGCCTACGCACCGTCACCAATGCATGGATGCGTGTGGGTGTGCCCCCCCCCCTAGCAGAGCACCGTATCTCACCCCCCCCCCCCGTCGCGTCAACACTTGTGCAGGCACACACAAACTTCCCATTGTTCCCCCCCCCCCCCCCCCCAGAACTGACAGCTGCAGAATTCCCTCCTCTCCGTGATTGAGACTGCGACCGCAGTGTGGTGTTCCCGAGAACGCTGGCGATAACAGAGCGGCTCTGTTTGTGTGTGTGTGTGTGTGTGTGTGTAATTCATCTTCGGTACATGGCCAGAAGAAGGGGCTCATTACTGAAAGGAGATAGTGTGTGGAATGCGTGTGTGCTTGTATTCGCGTGGTGCGTTTGATGGACCCACCACGGGGGGGGGGGGGGGGGGGGGGGGGGATCGCCAGGGTGGGGGTACGTAGATGGTGGTGTTGGAGTGCGTGCGTATGTGTGTGTTTACGTTTGGGTATCTTTGTTCCCTGGGTCCTGGTGACTTGCTGTGGCTTTTCCTCGAGTGCTGGCTGTCCCGGCAGGGTGTGTAGGAACGCGGGGTGCTTGTTTTGTTGGCCCGGCGGAGTTTGAAAGTGTTGAATTTAGCCAGTGACAATGGCAGGAATGTGAGACGTCCCTTTTATCTCGTGTGTGTGTGTGTGTGTGTGTGTGTGTGTGTGTGTGTGTGTGTGTGTGTGTGTGTGTGTGTACTCCCACCCCTCAAGCCCTGTGGGTAGTATCAGCCCTTGTCCTTTGACCATATATGGGCGTAAATGTTCCAGTACGGCACAATGTGCTCTCAGGTGGGAGAGTCTGTGGCCGGTGGCGCCGCACCAATTACCCTGCAAACACAAACTTTGCCAGGGCCCGTCTGTATGATGTCATTCAAATGTGGCGTCAGAGCCCCCCCCCCCCCCCCCCCCCCCCCCCCCCATATTCCCTGCTAAAAAAGCATTTTCAACGTTTTCAGACCTTTTGATCGATTTCCTCCCAGGAATTCCCTGTTCTTGTAAATGCCCTTGGCCCTGTTCTCACTAGCCTCCCCATCACGACGGCCCTATTCCGTGTGTGTGTGTGTGTGTGTGTGTGTGTGTGTGTGTGTGTGCGCGATATCGAGAAACCCGAGCCAACACACCGGTGTTGTATTCCAGCTTAAGGGGAAGTTGGGTATGGCGCAAGGATGACATCATACTCTTCCTCCTAGACGGTTCGCTGAAACTCTGAATCAGACCCCCCCCCCCCCCACAGACTATCTCAATGCACCGCTGTGCCCACCCCCTCCTTGCAGCAGGTGTCTGCTCAGGTGAAAACAAGTCCCCGTTTGTTTTGTTAACACACACACCTCTTTTATATAGCGATCCCACGGCCGGAGATATTGGGAAACAGGCGGTGTCAGATTTCGCCTGAGGCCACCCATCCCCCATCGGCTAACACCTGCCGAACCGGTCAGGTGTGTGTGTGTGTGTGTGTGTGTGTGTGTGTGTGTGTCCTTTTAAAATCTGGCTGGCCAGGCTCCTCCCACTCCTCCATAGATCAACGGAAGGACCTGCACGTCTGAATCGGCCCCTGGGAACCACACTGTAGAAGGAGACTTCAAAGAGGGGGGCTACTGTTAAGCCTGTGAGGGGGGGGGGGAATTGTGATGGGAGAGAGAGATGGCAACACGGGGGAGGGAAGAGGGAGGAGACAAAGGGGGGATACGGGCCAACTGTAGAGGCAGGCGGATGAGTAGGCACAGCTTAGGGCGGGCGTGGACTGGTGGGACGGGGGACTGCTGGAGGGACGACGCCAGGGCCAGAGTGGTCAGGCCGACATATGGCTCGGAGGGAGCTGCGTTGGCACGGGCGCCCGTGCCACGCCACGCACCGTCGGGCCTTAGTGCTGACGGGGAGCGTCGGGGCTCCTCTCTCTCTCTCTCTCTCTCTCTCTCTCTCTCTCTCTCTCTCTCTCTCTCTCTCTCTCTCTCTCTCTCTCTCTCTCTCTCTCTCTCTCTCTCTCTCTCTCTCTCTCTCTCTCTCTCTCTCTCTCTCTCTCTCTCTCTCTCTCTCTCTCTCTCTCTCTCTCTCTCTCTCTCTCTCTCTCTCTCTCTCTCTCTCTCTCTCTCTCTCTCTCTCTCTCTCTCTCTCTCTCTCTCTCCCCCTCCCCCCCCCCTTCCTCGTGGAGCCGCTCCAGAGAGCGGAGTAAATACAGGGTGTGTCTGGAGCAGGAGGGAGTGTGCTTTGTTGAGCAAACAGAAACCCTTCCCTCCCCTAGCTCTCTCTCCCCCCCCACTCCCGCTCTGTCTCTCTCCCGCTCTCCTCTTCACGTCTGTATGATATTCTCACCACGCTGTCGTTTATTTTGGGTCAGCTGCACACCAAACCCCTAGTCCCCTTGTGTGGAAATCAACATTCTGCCTGCGAGCTTTTCCTCGCCTTCCAGCGCTGTAGCCCCTTCCCTCTTCCCCCTTCCCCTCCCCACAAGCCTCCTGTTTCTGGGTGTGGCGTGTTGTTTTTTAAAAGGAGACTATCGCGAGAGAATTTCCATGATAAACAAGAGTTTGAAAGGAAAAAAACAGACAGACACACTCGCTCAGACACACGTCTCTATTTTGGTTCAGTTGTGTCTGCCGCAAGAGGGTCTCTCACTAGCAATCATCTCTCTGGTGTTACTCTGGCAACGGAGCCCTCATACAACCGGGGACTGGAGTAGAGACGCCGTCTCCAAGTCTATTACCAGTCTGGGAGCTCCAGGCCCTTTGTGCGGGCCATAAGGGAATGTACTGTAAAAGCGCTGTTATTCCTTTCTTTCTTTCTTTCTTTCTTTCTTTCTTTCTTTCTTTCTTTCTTTCTTTCTTTCTTTCTTTCTTTCTTTCTTTCTTTCTTTCTTTCTTTCTTTCTTTCTTTCTTTCTTTCTTTCTTTCTTTCTTTCTTTCTTTCTTTCTTTCTTTCTTTCTTTCTTTCTTTCTTTCTTTCTTTCTTTCTTTCTTTCTTTCTTTCTTTCTTTCTTTCTTTCTTTCTTTCTTTCTTTCTTTCTTTCTTTCTTTCTTTCTTTCTTTCTTTCTTTCTTTCTTTCTTTCTTTCTTTCTTTCTTTCTTTCTTTCTTTCTTTCTTTCTTTCTTTCTTTCTTTCTTTCTTTCTTTCTTTCTTTCTTCCTTCCTTCCTTCCTTCCTTCCTTTCTTTCTTTGCTTAGAGTTATCTTTTATTCAAAGAGGAGGGATCTCTACAAGTGAAAAGATTGCACGGCCTCGACCCTCTGATTGGTACCGTACAGCCAAAATGTGCCTAACGATAATCTTTTATCAATTCATATCGCGCTGGTGGCTGAGGGTTTTTGACTGGAGGAGTGTCCGCCCTTGTCTGTGTGTAGCCGTGAGGGCGTTAAAATAAATGAGTGCTTGTAGCGTAGCCGTCTGGAGTCGGTGGTCAGAATTAAGGGTTGTAGTGTATACTTATGCTGCAGCACATGCAATGAGACACATGGCACACATTCAAATGGCGTTGCGTACGCTGACATGAGGTAGCAGCCAGCCTAGCACATCACGTGACCGCTGTACTGTCGGGTTGTGCAGACTATAGATCCAAGCTCTCCTTTCCAGCTGGTTCTCAACAACGTAGTCTGGTGTGATTTTAATAAAGGTGTGTGTGTGTGTGTGTCTGTCGCTGGGTTTGTTGCCGTGTTGAACGTGACTTTTATACACAATTTTTAAGGCAGATGAATAAGGCGTGTGTCTTTGCATACAGTCGCTTCTCAGAGGTTGGGTGTTGTTGACAGGGTAGGTAGTCCCACCTCCCCTGCAGCTTGATGTGTTAACGCTTCCTTCGCTAAGACAATAATGACAAAGTGTGGCATATTTCCACATTGGTAGAATCCACAGGCTCATCATGGCAAACTATATGATGCGATGGCAGCCCACGGCATGTTAATTGGGAACCTAAACATAAATTAAGCTTCTGTCTGAGTGGATCTAGAAAGGTTTGCAACGCCAACTTGTCCGTCATGACCTGTCCGATGAATAACGGCCTATTGTATTCTGATTACTTATTAATGACCAAGCTATTTGCTTGTTCCAGTCAACGCTTATACACTTGAGCACTCTTGTGTTACGCCTTCACTTCCCATCTAAAGGAGGGGGTATCCAATGACACAGAGTACATGTACTCAAGTTGAATTCCAATGTGGCGTCCAAATGTCCAGTGTTCATATTTGAATATGAATACTTTGCTCAACCATTCTCGGTATCAAAGTACTGTTCGAAGTCGTCCAAGATCTGAGCGTGTCTCTGTGGGTGAAGGTGTTGAACGGCGCCGCCGTGTGTGTTTGCCTAGCTGTACAGCCACTCTGCGAGCCAGACGCTCCTGGCCCCTCTCTCTCGCTCTCTCTCTCTCTCTCTCTATCCTCTTTGTTTGCTGTGGTGCGCTAAACAAGCCAGTGTCTTTGTGTAACCGGGCCCCCCCCCTCTGTCCCTCCAACCTCCTCCTCCTTTCTGCTCCACCCTGAACCTCATCCCTGCTCCCCTCTGTCCCTCCACCCTGCTCCTCCTCCAACCTGTCCTTCCCCTCTGTCCTTCCCCTCTGTCCTTCCCCTCTGTCCTTCCCCTCTGTCCCTTCCCTCTGTCCCTCCCCTCTGTCCCACCCCTCTGTCCCTCCCCTCTGTCCCACCCCTCTGTCCCTCCCCCCTCCCTCTGTCCCTCCCCTCTGTCCCTCCACCCTGCTCCACCTCTCTCCCTCCCCCCCTGCTCCTCCCCCCCGCCCCCCCGCCCCCCCCCCCCCCCCCCCCCCCCCCCCGCTCCCCCCCCCCCCCCCCCCCCCCAGCTCTATGGAGCAGTGTGGGAGCGCTGCCGCTCTTCTGGAGTCGGTCAGGGAGCAGGAGGCGCAGTTTGAGCAGCTGACCCGGGCGCTGGAGGAGGAGCGGAGGTGGGCGGGCCTCTCCGGCGGGGGACACGCCCCCTCTCACACGCAGGTAACCTCCCCCCCCGGTTCTCATCCCGGCTGTCATGAGACCCCCCCCCTCCTCGCCCTCCCCCCAGGGGGGCGTGTCTCCCCTCCCATGCTGTCGCACCGATCCGCCATCAGCTGTTGCTGTTTAGGCCGCACCCCCCCCCCCCCGAGCACGCCGACCATCCATCTTCTAACATGCGGTCATCATCCATCGCACCTTTGACCTGCGGGTGGCCTCAAGCCCTGCAGCCCATTCCACCAGTCTCTCTCTAACTGGTTATGTCCATACCTTTCACTGCTGTGTGTGTGTGTGTGTGTGTGTGTGTGTGTCAGACTCATGTTTGTCAGTCATCCCTGGTCCCTGACGGATCACCCCGTCCGTGCACGTAATTGCACAGCTTCTAACATGCCAGGAGACGTCTTCCCCCCCCCCCCCCCCGACCGCCGGCGGCGTACCTATACCGCGAGTCACCGACCGGATACACTAACAAAGCCTCAGGGCCAACCGCTCACCCTGATCCCCTGACCAAACGGTTTCTCCCCGTGTAAACATCCAGGCTGTTTGTCCTGTTGTCTGAGCATGTCGTGCTATGCATGTACTCATCAGTTGTGCATGTGCTGAATGGCTACCCGCATCTGCCGTGAGTCCATGCTCCATGCATTCGTTCAGCCTCGTGGCGTTGGTGACTGGCACGATTCTGTGATTCCTGACTTCATTCCCGCCTTTTATTTTTGTGTTTTGTTTCATTACAGTACTTCAGTGTTATTAAGCTCCATGCCAGTCTCTTTATTGGGGTATTTAAATGTATCCACTGTTCTAAGTATTCAATACGGTTAAACAACGCTGGCATCGATGTCTGTTGGCATAATTCTAAGCTTCGATTCGGGGTGCTTTTCCCTTTGCCAACGTCTCCTACTGAATCAACAAATAGTGTGGCGTGGCATTTCCTCCATTGACTATCTAACAAACGGCAGGTGGACCATCATCCCAAAGCTCCACTCAATGGTCACAGAGCTCCCCTGTTGCTCATCCATGCCACCATATCATCGTCCTCTGACATCGGCAGACGAAACTCTGAAGAACCCCACTGCACCGCTCCCGATCACTACAGCGTTGACTCATGTCCAGCCCGACCCGGGGCTATTTCAGTCCGGGGATGAATGCGTCGTCTCTGTGTTCTGAGCGCCATCGCTGCCTGTGTACATTTAAACTGACGGAGGCGAGCGCTGCTGGTTGCGTAACGACCTCAAAGGCTTGACTCCAGCAGGGCTCCGGGTCCCGCGTGTGATTTGTTTACGGCCGGGCTAATTGGTTAGACAGGGCTGGCGGTGAGCCCTCCACTCCCAGGAGCAGTGGCTCTGCGACGGCTTTCTCGTGACACAGGGACGGGCTATAAGGTCCAGAGCCACACAGCGCTGGGGCTCTTGGTGCCCTGCTGCAGCACGGTGCCTCAGCACTCGGGGGGCTGACACAGGGTACTTTGGGCTAGGACTGCACACGACATTGGGTCTGTCACTGAACAACCATGTTGTGTTTATAATCTTTTTAAACGGCTGAACCCTTTGTTCCTTGCCATGAGCGGTTCTCTGGTGTCAAGACCAAGAACCGGAAAGCTGGATTTTCAACTCTGAATATATTGATTACATTTCCTCCAGGCGATGCTTTTAATATGAATAAATTAGTACATGAGTCGAATTGGAAAAGGCAGGCTTACTGGAAACGAGCAGCCCATCTTTCAAGAAGACTTGAAGATGAAACAAATAAGCAGCTTTGAACTAGCTTGGAGAGAAGTTCACATTGTCTCCCACTCCAAGAGGAGGCCAAGAGGAACCCCTGCTGGCTACTTCTGGTAGTCTCATTAAATGCATTTCCTTTGCTTAGTGCAGACCCTGTTGGTACTGACGGTGTATGATGAAGGGGATGTGTATGTGTATGGGACAGCTCCGTGTATTTTTTTCTCAAGTCGGCTGCCGCCCTGCATCTCTTGGGGTCCAGTAGTTGTGGAATTTTTATTGCATTGGTTTATTTCTATGCATGCATTTTTTGTGATGCATGCATACGTCCTCCCTTCGTTTAAGTTGATTTTGTGGTAGTTTATCCTTCGAGCTAAAGCTAGATTGTGAGTGCATGGTAAAATACGTACAAGAGCCTAAGTAGGTAAAAATGAGTAGGGAAATGTATTTTAAAATACAGTCAGAGGGGAGTTTCGTCTGTGGCGTTGCAAATAAAGACTCCTAAATGAAAAGTACATGACCTAAAACATAAAATATGTGATTTAGTAACTACATAGCAGTATGTCGCACTCCTTTTTTGAGGAAATGCTTGGGTCCCAGGCGATGATTAAGGTCCTGACGATCAGCTGTGTAAGTTGTAGGAAGTGATGCAGCTTCAGGAGCTGTTATCAACGCGGGTTTGACGCAATCGCATCAGTTTGTGTTTGCCGACTGACTGTGTTGGTTCTTTTCACTCGCCACAGAACGGCTGTCTGGGGGATGCAGACATAGAACGACTGAAGCTGACTGACGGATACATTAACGGAACACAGGTAGGTGTGTGTGTGTGTGTGTGTGTGTGTGTGTGTGTGTGTGTGTGTGTGTGTGTGTGTGTGTGTGTGTGTGTGTGTGTGTGTGTGTGTGTGTGTGTGTGTACAATATGCCATCTAGGGCTGTACGATAATTAAGATTTTAATTGCAACATTTTTTCCTTGTGTTGTGATACCAATTATTCATTGCGGTTGACAGATTGTCGATTTTAAATTAATGTTCAGTTGCGCCTACTGTATGGAAAAAACAAAAAAAACAAAAACAATAATAAACCGATTATGTTGTAACAGTTTGTCATCTGATTGGACACTGAGAAATCGGTGGCGGTTGCATCAACTGGTGATTGAGCAAGGGGCTTTAACGTTGTATTTGCGTCACCAGTACAGAATGGTGGACCCCGCCCACGGCGCGCTGGACGAGAGCTACACTCCAGAGGATGATTCACAGGAAGCGCACTCCGTCTTTTCTGACGAAGGGTCGGTGCTGCGGCGGCCAGAAAACGGGGTGAGAAGCGCACTCGCCCACACGTTGTCGCAACACGTCCTCTCAAAGTGCCAGTCTCTTACTCACCCATGGGCCAATGGGCTGCTCCATGTCCCTAACGTCCTCTCACAGTGGGAGCAACTCTGTTACTCACCCGTACCCCCGGGGCCCTCCGTGAACCCTGTCCAGGGCTGAACGATTAATCGACTTCAAACCGACATCGCAATGTAATGGAACGTGATTTGCAGAATCGCAATGGCAGCTTATGCATTAACAGTTAAAAATCCGATTTTGGGGGATTTGTTACTGACTGGAGATCAGTAAGATTCATATTTATTTTTATTTTACTATTCAATAGTTAATTGGATGTTCATGCATTCATGAATTCATGCATCAATTAATCTTTGAAGGAAAGAGCAGTTTATATGTTGACTCCTTCCATCTCTGGCCTGAAGGAAAGAGCAGTTTATTTGTTGATTCCTTCCAATATTGTGTTGCTCATTCTATAGAATGATTTATTGCTTGTTTAGTAAGTAATACAGAACATAAGGAACATCACAATCGCAATATTGGTCAAAATACTCTCGTTTTAAATTATTTCCCCAAAAAGTTCAGCCCTAACCGTGTCACTAATGTCGTTCCCCCCCCTCTCACAGTGGCCCTCTCTGTTACCCCCCCGTACCACTGGGCCCCCCTCCATGTCCCGCGACCCTAACGTGGTTCTCCCCTCCCCCCAGCACCCCCAGATGATGATGAAAAAGCCCCTGGTGGCCCGCTCGGTCCACCCCTCGGAGGGTCTGACGGTGGACGGCGGCATGATGGCGCCCGGCATGGGCAGCTACACCGCCACGCTGGACCGCTACCGGCAGGCCGCCCCCGCCGACTACCCCACCGCCACCGTGCCCCGCAACTACCACTACGGGCCCCCCGCCGGCTACGACGACTACCGGCCCGGCCCCCCGTCGGAGGCCTACTCCAGCATGAGCAGGGGCACGCGCATGGACGAGCGCTACCGGTGAGCACCCTGCACCCACCACGACCTTACTCCATGAAGCTCATGCTTTAGGGTCAGCTCAGGAGGAGGTCATTCCTTCTGTATTGCCTTACGCTTGATGGACATGACCACGTTTAGTTTTTTTACGTTTGAAAGGTCATGCAGCACTTGGCTACCCACGTCTGCAAACGATATACCAAATAAGTTAAAAGGAACTCTCTCTCTCGGTCTGTCTGTAAAAGAAAATCGTGATAGTCCGTGGTATGTTTTTTATTTTGTTTTCTAATCCAGTCAGTCAGGCTCATCTTCGAATCCTCGAATCTTCTAATCTTTTTTTTAATCAGCTGATGGGGTATTTTAATGAGCGGTGTTGTGGATGTTGGGAGTGAGTCAGACCTCCTACTAAAACATGTACAAGTATCCACTGTTATATTACCATACGCTTGATGGACATGCCTAGTTTGTCCAAGACCCTGCGCTGCAGACTTGTATCCATGGCTACAACAGAACCCCGCCAGTGGCTGTCTTCTCTGTCGTCATGGCTGCCCCTCTCGCCCCCCCCCCAGGCCCATGGACGGCTACAGGACCCTGGACTCTGGGTACAGGGCCCCCAGCCGCCAGCAGATGGACCCCTACGGCGCCCAGCCCCAGGTGGCCCGCGGCGTGCGGGGCATGGGCTCGGCCATGGACATGCGCTACGGGCAGTACGGGCCCGAGGACGACCAGCGCAGCCTGGGCTACGACGACCTGCACTACGACATGGGGCCGCCCCCAATGCACCCGGGGGGCTACGGCACCATGCCCCGCCTGGGGGGCCACGGGCCGGCAGGCATGGACCGGCGCCGGCTCAGGTGAGGGCAAGACACAAACGTAGCAGCAGTGTTAGCCGTAGCAGTAGGCCTAGCAGTAGCAGTAGTCCCAGCAGTAGACTTTATGTTCGCTGTTCAAGACAAACAAAGACATGTATATTTTATTACAAATGATCAGGCATATTGAAAATTGGTAGACACACATTTTACTCAAGTTATAAACTTTATTTATATAGCACTTTTCATACACAAGGCAGACTCAAAGTGCTTCACATATAAACATTGTCATACAATAAAATAAAATAATAGATAAGTAAAAGAAAAACATATGCAAAGAAATGGGTAAAATAGAAAAAGGCATTAAGGTATTGTTATTTTTAAATTACGACTTGAGTAAATGCGATAGACGTACAAAAGTAAGTGTGGGGCCACTATCTGGATCTGGATGATTTTAATCTGGATGTTTGGACATCATTTTGATCCGTTTACTTCTACCAAAGGAAGTGGGCCGGATTTGAACAGCAAGAAGTACTCGCTACAGGAAATAATAGACCTCTCGTTTATCCAAGAACTATATCCTGACTATACTATATCTAATTATTTTGTTGAAAGCACTTTCTTTATTTTTTTTAAGTTCATGTAGCACTTGGTTAACCACATCTGCAAACTAAAAAGAAACGGGAACTCGCACTCGGTCTGTCGGTAAAAGAACATGGTTATAGTCAATGGTTTGATTGTGAAATCGAATCCTACGTGATATATTTGAAATGACTGGTCGGGTATTATAAAGAGCTCTGTTGTGACTGTTCGGAGTGAGTCAGACTTCCTACTTAAACATGAACAAGGATCCAGTGTAGCTGACGTCTCACTAATTTAAACATGCTCGATCTGCAGGAGCTGCGAGGACACTTTAGACGGAGACATGGGCGGGGTGGACCCCTACGTCTGGGGGGTCCCCGGGACCATGGAGAGGGGGAGCATGGCCTCATTGGACAGCACACTGAGGAAGGGCCCGCCCCCTTCCTGGAGACAGCCGGAGCTTCCCGAGGTGATCGCCATGTTGAACTACCGCCTGGACCCCGTCAAGACCAACGCCGCCGCCTACCTGCAGCACCTCACCTTTAAGAACGACAAGGTAGACACACGCATGCAAGTGACCTTCCATGCACGTGAACATGCACTCATGCGTGCACACACACGCACTTCCTAAAGCAAACGCACTCACACGTGCGCAAGTACACTTCCACAATCACATACGGCCCCTTACCGTTTAAGAACAACGATCATGTTGATGGTGTGTCTGGGAGGAGCTCCACCGAGCTGCCCCTCGCCGAACCTGAAAGGGGGGGGGGGAGCCGTTCTCTGGGCGCCAGACTCTAGGAGCGACTCTCAAGGCGTGCCGTGTTGTGTTCCAGGTCAAGTCGGACGTTCGGCGGCTGAAGGGCATCCCGGCGCTGGTGTCCATGCTGGACCACCCCAAGAAGGAGGTGCACCACTCGGCGTGCGGCGCGCTCAAGAACATCTCGTTCGGCCGCGACGCCGACAACAAGATTGCCATCAAGAACTGCGACGGCGTGACGGGCCTGGTGCGGCTGCTGAGGAAGACCCACGAGCAGGACCTCACCGACACCATCACAGGTAACCCCCCGCGCGCACGCGCGCACACACGCACACACACGAAGACGGACGTGTGTTGTGCCGGACTCGAATGCATCGCTGCGTCGCAATAGCATCGCCAAGCATCTTGCAACGGTTTGTAACGGGCGCTCCTCTTCCTCGCGGCGCCCCAGGCACCCTGTGGAACCTGTCGTCCCACGATGTGGTGAAGATGGAGATCGTGGACCACGCGCTGCACGCCCTCTCCGACGAGGTGATGGTGCCGCGCTCGGGCTGGGAGCGGAGCAGCGACGCCGGGGAGGAGAACTGCAAGCCACGCCACCTGGAGTGGGAGACGGCGCTCACCAACACGGCCGGCTGCCTCAGGTGAGGGGGAGGGGGAGGGAGGGGGAGGCAGGGGTGATGATGAGAGGAGGGCGAGGGGAAGGCAGGAGAGAGGGTAAGGCAGGGGGATGATGATGATGAGTGGGGGGAGAGCGGGGAAGGCAGTGGTGACAATGAGAGAGGGGAGAGAGGGGAAGGCAGGGGTTATGATGTGAGGAGGGAGAGAGGGGGAGGCAGGGGTTATGATGTGAGGAGGGAGGGGAAGGAAGGGATGATGATGATAATGAGAGAGGGGACAGCAGGGATGATGATGATAATGAGAGAGGGGAAGGCAGGGGTGAGGATGATGAGAAGGGGGAGGGAAGGAGGGGGAGACACGAGTGGTGGCGTGAGGCGAGAAAACGATCGTTTTGGTTTGTTTGTTGTTTTTAAAACCTACTCCTCTGCCATGCCCACCCCAAAACAGGAACGTGAGTTCGGAGCGCAGCGAGGCCCGGAGGAAGCTACGGGAGTGCACCGGCCTCGTGGACTCCCTCATGTACATCGTCCAGTCGCAGATCAACCGCAAAGACGTGGACAACAAGGTACGCTTGAACCAACGCCTCGGCGATGAGCTTCAAACCCTCACACTGCTACAGGTTGTTTTGTTTGTTTCTATGGACTGTGGTAACCCCGCCTCTCTCCTCTCCTCTCCTGTAGTTGGTGGAGAACAGCGTGTGTCTGCTGAGGAATCTGTCCTATCACGTGCACCGCGAGATCCCCGGCTGCGAGCGCTTCTCCGAGTCCGTGCCCCTGAACCAGGGCCCCGCCCCCGGCTCCCAGAAGGGCAGCTGCTTCAGCTCCAAGAAGGGCAAAGGTCAGTGTCGAGCTGTCAGTGTTGCTGTGTGAAATACTGCGGGTGTTGCTTCCCAAAGGTCGCCGTCCCGCTGTGTCGGGGCGTGTGTGTGCAGGGAGCACCTATTGCTGTGTTTTTCTTCTCACAGTCTTACCCTCCTTTTCCGTTTGCCTCCTCCCTCTCTCTGGCCTCTCTTTATCTTTACCTCCCTCCCTCTCCTTTCCCCTCATCCTACGGCCTGACGTGGGCTCTGTTTAGATGAGTGGTTTTCCAAAGGTAAGCTTCCCCTGTCGGATGTTCCACTTTCCCCGGCCTGCGCTCTTGTCTCGGTTGATTCCCGGACGCCATATCCCTCCATCCTGCATCGCCCGTCACTGTACTAACATGTCTGAATGCATCACCATGACGATAATGCTTGCCCATCATCATCATGCATGCAGGTATGCGTTACTTGGCGTCCGCCAGTAAAAACTGCATGGTGCCCTTGCTTGTGTCACTGCCTGCCTTGACCCAGCATCATAACGCCTGCAGAGGGAGAGGGCTGTGGACCCCCTCTCCCCCACCATCCAGTGTTGCCGTCAACCCGTCCTTAACCCTCTCACAGGCCTGCTCCCAACTCAACCCATCTCACCCCTTCACCCTCTCTCCCCCCCCCCCCCCCCCCCACCCCCAGGAAAGAAGGACGACGACGACGACGGAAGCGGAGACCAAGTCGATATCCCCAAGAGAACGACAGCCGCCAAAGGTATGCACGCCCCCCCCCACCCCCGGGCCTCTGGATAGCCATCCGTCACGCTCCGGGCTAGCGGGAGGCTTGTCATACGCTGTGCAAAGCCCCCCCCCCCCATGACTGTCGCAGGCTGTTCGTGCCATCTGTGCCTCCACCTCTGCCTGCTAGTCAGTGCTTCTGCTTTTCGTAAAAGAAGAAGCATTGAACAGCAGAATAAATAAATGACGGTCAACTCCATCTGTCATTATCTATTTATCCATCGACCGAATAGCGGAAATGTACTTGTGAGACACGCTGTCCGCAGCGTGCTTAATTCAGTCAATACGCTCTCGGAGAGCTGAGGACGGCGCCCATGTCTTTGGTCGGTCAATAACTTGGTACTGAACTCTGTATCAAGGCATTGACCGTCAATGGACCTCAGCCGCAGCAGAGTCCCTGGCTCTAAGGAGAAGGCTTCAGCGCGGGTCTCATCGTGCCATGTCTCCCCTCCCTCAGGCTACGAGCTGCTGTACCAGCCAGAGGTGGTGCGGCTGTACACCTCCCTGCTGCGGGAGAGCAAGAACGCATCGGTGCTGGAGGCGGCTGCCGGTGCCATCCAGAACCTGTGTGCCGGCCGTTGGACGGTAAGCGACCCAGACGCACCAGTCCCTACCCCACTGTCAAGGGGAGACCGTCCTTTAAGACCTACCCACGCTGGACAGACCCACCACAGAGACGGATATCGCCACCTGGATCAGGGCAAAACAATGGCTAGCTAACTGCTCACAGTTCTTGAATTACTGTTATATTAATTGCAGGACCACATCTGGTGTGTATTTAACAGATTATATCTGGGGTGTATTCTGTTGTGACCGGATGTGAAAGCTAAGTCCAGCCCCTCTAACCCGGCTCCTCCCTGCAGTACGGCCGCTACATCCGGGCCACGGTGCGCCTGGAGAAGGGTCTGCCCATGATGGCGGAGCTGCTGGCCCACGGCAACGACCGCGTGGTGCGCGCCATGTCCGGGGCGCTCAGGAACCTCGCCATCGACAACCGCAACAAAGAGCTGCTGGGTAAACGGCCACCTCCTGTTCTGGCTTAACGAGGGTTCGATCGCTGGGTAATAAAAACAGACGCATTTCCTCTGGTGGACTCCAGAGTGTCTCGGTAATGGTGGAAAGTCATGGCGAGTGGTTTGTTGGGACTAAACCTTGCCCCAGCGCGGATCGAACCCCTACGTCTTAACGACGTTAATGCCTTGCTTTACCAACTGGGAGACATTGATCCACAATGTTATTATTTTTTTTGTTGTTCTTTATCTCAGGGTTGTTTCTTTTTAATAACTTTTGTGTACCTTTTTGTACGGTGGCCTTGAGTGCCCAGAAAGGCGCCTACAAATTATTATTATTATTATTATCATTGTGATCATATGCGCTGACATTGGAGAGTCGATTCGGGGCTGAGCGCCTGATGAATGACCCCTCTCCTCCCTCCCCAGGGAAGCACGCGGTGCCCCACCTGGTGGCGGACCTGCCGGGCGGCCCCGCCCAGTCGGCCCGGCCCCTGTCGGAGGAGACGGTGGTGTCGGTGCTCAGCACGCTGGCCGAGGTGCTGGGGGGGGGCAGCCTGGAGGCAGCCAAGACGCTGCGCACCTCGCAGGGCATCGAGCGGCTGGTGCTCATCAGCAAGGACGGGTAGGTGGGGGTCCCTCAACGTGGGGGGGGGGGGGGGGGGGCGGGGGCATGTGACCACCATACATGTGACCACCATACATGTGACCCAGAGAAGTGTCTTTAGTGCATCTGACCCATACATGTGACATGTGACCCTAAGAAGTGACGTTTGTGCATGTGACCCCGTACATGTAACCCCTGATCCATGAAGTGTCTTTAGGTCATGTGACCCCATACATGTGACATGTCGCCACCATACATGAAGCCCTTCCCCGCCGCGTGCTGGGAGGATTCTGTGTGTGTGTGTGTGTTGTGTGTGTGTGTGTGTGTGTGAGTCCGGTGCTGACGGCGGTTTGTGTGCTTCGCAGTAAGCGCTCTGAGCGGGAGGTGCGTGCAGCTGGCCAGGTGCTGCAGCTGGTCTGGGGCCACAAGGAGCTGCGCCGGCCCCTGGAGAAGGACGGCTGGAAGAAGGCCGACTTCGCCGTCAACCTCAGCGGCGTCAACGGCAGCACCAACGGGGGCCGCGCCAACGGTAGCTACGACGACGGGACCCTGCCGCTGCTGGACAGAGGTGTGTGTGTGTGTGTGTGTGTGTGTCTTATGAGGGATCAGGGAGCCTGAATTTAATAATAAAATATGGCGCGGCTAGAATTCAGATGACTGACCACGCTATCCAGAAAGAGAAACAAAACGCAACTTACCACGTGCTGGTTCTTTATCAGCAGGTTTCATTGAGCCATGTGTTTGAAATTTGCCAGATCCCGTTTTATATTTGGATAATTCCAGTGGCCTTTTTACAGTTCCCCAAAACGGCAATTGGTTGGAGTTCGAAATTAAAGTAAAAGGGAAATGGGCAAAGCAGTAAAAGCTTGATTTGTGTTTAAGTGCAGCTGAAGTTGGGAGTTGTGTGTTTCTCTAACTTATGATATTTGTTTTGCTTCAACAGGGGAGAAGAGGGACATGATCCCACTGAACGACCTGGGACCCGGTCAGTACATCTCTAAAACAACCCCTCTTCCCCTTCCTATCCTTTAGCCTTTCAATTTCCCCACTGGCCGTGTCTGTTGAATCGATGTACTAAACGTCCTCCCCACTTCAATGCTCCCCATGCAGAAGGCTACACCACACTGGAGCAGAAGGAGAGGAGACACACTCTAGAACACACCACAGACACTTTACCGGTAAGTCCCCCTGCCCGACAGAAAAACAGGCATTCACCTGATCCCACGTTGTCTTAACGGCTCTAACCTGCTCTCCTTCTCTCACTTGCACTTCCTAAAGAAATTAATAACACTTTTGTCGGTGCCTTAACATCCTTCTGAGGCCTCACGGTATGCTCACTCTGTGGTGCGCCCTCACACTTCTTTCCTCTTCCTCCTGGCTTCTCTGTCTCTCTGTCTCTCTGTCTCTCTCTCTCTCTCTCTTTCTCTCTCTCTTTCTCTTTCTCAGCGAGGGGTGTATGGGCCCAGAAAGGGCTCCCTTCCCCTCCTGGACTCCTACGATGGTTAGCCACCACCCCATCCCTCCTCCCTCTCCCCTCCTCTGCATGTCACAGCATGGTATGTGCTGCATGGAGACGCTGGCTCGCGCTCTTCCCTTTTCTGTGTGTTCTAACATCGTTCAAACCTGTCCAATAACCCTCTTCTTCGGGGACCAACGCTGTCCTCTGTTGTGGTGTTAAACCGTTGCCGGTGTGTTTGGTTACCTTGATCTTCCAGCGTCCTACTGCAGTGTCTTTGTTTTTTGCGTGTGGGTAAGCATATGTTTGCCCACGTCGGGTGGAAACGTATGAGGGTGCACAACCCTGACCTCTCACCCCTCCACCCAGGATCGGGTTTATTGTAATCCTAAAATGACACGTTGTTGCTGTTGTCGTGCGTGCGGTTAACCATGGGTGTACCATAGTCTGTCTGTGCAGTCTGTATTTTATTTCTAAGTTTTAATATGGACGCGTCATCTTGTTCTGACCTTCCCGCTCACAAATGGTTATTTCTTTTTTTTTTTCCTTTTCTAGAAAAACTGATTGTGTGCATCACTCAGAACGGGCCTTCCCTGCCATACCACTGCTACTGATGAGCAACGAACAGAGACGGACAGACACACACACACGCATACACACAGACACAAACAGAAACACACAAAGACTCTCTCTCTCCCAGTCTGTCGCTTGCTCTCTCTACACTCTCGGCTCCCCCCTCTCCTTTTTGTACCCTGTTGCTCGCTGATCGCTTCAAGTGGATATAAAGAATGCGAGGATCCAAAGAAAACGGTTGTGTTGCAGTCGACCGGTCGACCGAGACCACACAATCGTTTGTTTGTTTTTTTTCGTTTTCCTTTTTTTTTTTTTTACAAATTCATTGTAGCGTCAGATGTATTGTCTTAAATTATATTTCTTAGCTCTAAAAACTCTAAAGGCAATCAATGTATGTCGACAATCATCTTTTTTTCCCAGTCATTTTTATTTTTTGTATCCTGTTGCTGCCAGGTCCTGCATCCAAAATAAATATGTTTGTAGAAATCTCTTTTAGGGTATTTACTGTACATAACAATAGTGACATGGGACGACTGCATTTCTCCTTTTCTATATATATATAAATATAATACTGGTATATATTTTAAAGTTGAGCTTAATTTAAATGGTCCAGTGTGATGGGACCAGTGAGATGGAACCAGTAAGGGGACGCCAGGAGAAGCTCCTGGGAATCCGGGACACAGAAACCGGGCGGCTTTCGACACCGTGTTTGACGTTTGTACAGAAGTTATTCCGTCTGAAGATATTTTCTCTGGTCGCAAACGCGCTCGGATGCAGGCCAACAGGAAGGAGTGTGTATATATTTGATACGGTCAACCTGTGGGCAGGTGTGTTTATGTGTGCGTGTGAGAGTGTAAGAATACGGACCGTGGAATGTGTGTGTGCACGCGGTAAGGGATCATGCGTCTAGGACTGGCCCAATAATGCCGTGCGTTTATTTAATGTTATTTTTCTTCTTTTGTTTCCCTGACCTTATGTCATGGTGAAAACAAAAGCAAACCTTCCAATGTTCATTTTCTGTTAGTTCAAATGTACTAACTGGCTCTTTTTGTTTTGACTTGTGACTTTATTTCCTAAACCTTTCCCTCAATAAAAGTGATGGTTCAGCCGCTGGATCGATCGGTCATCTGGACGGGTCTGTTTGTTACAATGCAGTCAAACTCTTGGTTTGAAGCGGAGACTGATTCAACTGAGGAGTACAAATACAGAAAGTAACTGATGCGGTTGAGAGTGAACAGTTCTCCATCAAACTTAAAAATAAGACAATGAACCACAGAGAGAAGCTGATTCAGCACATTAAGTTGTTCAGCTGTTCCAGAACTGGAAGGAAACGCTAACCTCAGAGTCCCAACGGTTTATACGCTCTCTAAAAGGATGTCATGGTAACTTCATTACTCCTCGGGATGGGGTCTGCGTCTGAGCAGTGCTGAGAGCGAGAAAAAGACTGTTCACCCTGCTCGAAGGAAAGCAGCGGTGGACGTTAAGGATGGGAACTGAAAAAGCACATTTTAGATATTCATTGTGTAATTGTTTTGACATATTTTCTTATTTTGGGAGTTGGTATGTTTGGGAGTGGTGGGTGGTGACGTTATGCAAATCTTTTAATTCCATGTTTTACCACTATTTTGTTCATTTTTAAGTGGTGTATGTGACCAATCATCTGTTTTCTTGTGTTTTTCTACACAGTATATCTGTCATAATGCGTATCTGTGAAACACCATACCATTCGTACCTGCCTTGGCTCCCTGAAAAATACATTTTTTTCAGTAAACTTGTAACTGGCAATACCGTTTGTTTTGTTTTTATAAATAAAGATTTTCTTAGACAATTTAAGACTCTGACCTTGCGTACAGGTTATTTGTGTTGGCCGCAGTGTTCTCTCTATAACCATGATGTAGCAGAGACTTGCAAGTCCATTATTAAAATTTACTTTTAGATCCAGATCATTTCTAATGTGCATGTAGACTGAAGACAGTATGGTTCTAACCAATAACCTTAAACTCTGCCGTCTGAACCATTCCTCATCCACAGAGCAGGCTAGGCTCTGAACAGGTGGTAGGCTGACCCGCGTCTCCTCCGGATAAAAGGCGATATTAAAACACCTTCCGGTTGACATTCACTTCATTGTGTCCTATTAGCTCTTTGTAATACAAAACTAATGCCTTTATTTTATTTAATGCATCTTGGCCACTAAACCCCACATCTGCCTAAATATAGCTGGTTATTCTAACCCTGCCGTACGACGGCTAGTCATGACAAGAGTCTGAATTGTTGAACCCAACCCAGAGAGTCATGCTCAGAAACCGGTGACCGGAGTCCGAGTGTTTCAGCCTTTCCCCCGTCACCTCCAGTCATGTCATCGTTATGCGGGAATGTCAGCGTTACGTCGTGCTTGAGGGAGCAGCGTGTTTCGTAACTGGTGATTCGTGTGAACGTTATCCTGACTCACCCCGGTAGAGCTGTGTGACCGATCGCTGATGTCCACACACGACTTAACACCTCGGTGCAGCTGCTGGCTCACAAGGCCTTCGAAGGCATTTAGTCGAGTGTTAAGTGGGTTTTCTGGGTATGTCTTGTATACACAGGACTCCGTGGTAACATGTCCTCCAGAAATGTCGTCACGCCAATGTCCTATATTCATGTGCAATTATAGTCTAAGTTAGGGACGGATTTAAAAAAACAACCCTGACTTTGCCAGGGTTGTATTTTTTTCCACGGATGGAAGTCTGATATCCAAAACTGCTGTAACCACAGCAGGTGGACCCTGAATGACTTATGAAGGGTTCTCATGTAACGAGATGGGAAACTAGATGGCACGAGGTTTGACCATTGGACCAGATCATTCTAAGCATGTTCTGGAAGGATGTTGTTTTGAAGCCGCTGTGATGAAATCTGACTATAGTTTACAACTTGTAAGAAAACATGACACACCACAGGCTTACCCGTATAACAGCAGAGTATCACACTTTGTATAAAAGCCCCCACCTTATGCAGTAGGCTATATAAATACAACCTGTAGTATTTGGGCCAACCAGTGCCCATGGGCCACCCTCCTCTCCAACATGAGCCGGTCCACTCCCACCTCTCAGTCTCAGATCTATTTAGGGCTCCACGTCTCTCCCCTCACTAAGGGCTGTGGACTCTTTCTTGAGAGACTCCGGGACACATGTGAAGTGTGAATAACTGCCGGGAAGGACTCAAGACTAAAGGGATTACACCGCATCGCCAAGGGATTGGCCCCGCCGTCTTGACTCGACCCAGCTGCGGTACGGGGGGCTGTTCGATCCACACCGAGTCGTGAGCGGGGGTCTGTGTGTGTGCTTGGCATCACAACATGCTCCTCGTGTTTGACTCACAAGACCGTAGCGCGGACAGACGCGCGTTCTCTGCTTGAGGCCGACTTTCAGGACTGCTTGGGACTTGGAACAAACAAGGAAGTGTAGTAAACGTTCCACCTCTTCCTCTCCATAATGGACCTCCTCAGTGTGGAGCCGGCCCAGGGATCCCCAGGCGACCAGGATGGGTCCCACAAGGGCTCCCTGGCCTCCGTCCGCAGGACCACCCACACGGGAAAGCAGAGCGGCCTGGCCTACGGGTTAGCGGTGGTCCTGCATCATCTCCGGCCCTTCATCCCCTTCGTCATCATCAGCATCCTGGTGGTGGTGCTCATCTACCTGCTGCAGACCATCATCTACGGAGGCCCCTTCACCGACCCGTACTTCTTCGTCAAGTTCGACCAGAGGTGGCCCCGCCGGGACCCCCATCAGGTCCTCGTGGTCCCGGCTGAACCCTACAGTCCGCCCCCGCCTGGCCGGACACACGGTTAACGGAGCTTGCGGTTGAGTACGAGACCCAAAGGACTGTCTCTGAGTAGAACCACTGGACCTGGTTTGACGTGTTCCTCTGTGGATGTAGGATCAGGGCCTCCTCAGAAGTGGTTGACAGGACTGGAATGTGTCAACGCGACAGGGACTGGAAATCAACGCCTATTAGATTATGTTTACAAATTTGTGGAGCCCATGGCTACTTCTGGTGGGGTAACAATATATTTACAAGGTTATATTTAGTAGATTTTTCCCATTAATTCTGTTGAATAATTGAGTTTGATTCAAACAATTCTGAGTATATTAAACAATGCATTATTCATTGATCACTTATTGAACCCTTCAAGTTGTGCAAGACTATAAAGTTTCAATAAAGTCTACAAATCGTATGTAGTGTGACGCAAATATGCACATAAGCTGCAATAACTGCACATGGCCACAAGGGGAGCAGGACCAAACACATAAGCTGTAATAACTGCACATAGCCACAAGATGGAAGCATCATCACACATATGAGGAAGCCGGAGTCAGGCTCTCAAAACAATAGCCAATCAACGATGTACTACGTCATATAGGCCACGCCCACTCCGTAGCCCCGCAGGCGTGGGGGGCGGGTTGGCAGGAACCTTATGGCAGCTCATCACCACGGATGACAAGCTTCGCGTCTCTCCATGCGTGTATATACAATTCCCCTCCTTTTGCTTCATAGTTACCATACCGAAACTTAACCAAATAAAGTGAGTTATAAGCGGTCCTGATTCGAGTGCCTTTTCTAAAGAACGCGACGGTAGCGAACATTGATAACTGTACTATCCGTAGGTTAATAACGGATACCTTAACGTTTTATTTTGAAGATATTTGAATCAGGCGTAGCCACAATGTGCTGAGCGTCATCAGCATGGCGGTTCCTCAGAGCAGGTCTCTGAGGAGAAACAGCACCGCCTAGTGGCGCAGCGCCTTACTGCCCGGGCGGGAACACGAGGACAGAGGAGGACCTCATCACAGATACACATCAAATTAGAGAGTTATAAACAAAGGGCCATAACCAGTTAGCTTTCGATATTAAAAGGTGCAAACTTGAAAGGTGCAAACTTTAAAGCTTTGCACAGAAGTTGTGAAAAAGTGTGAGCAAACGGTGAGTGTCAGTCCCATCCCATAGATATATATATTAACGAGATGCCCTACGGCGGCGTCTAGAACGTCACCATAGGCCGCCATCTTACCACAGTAAAGGTTTCTGGTGGAACAAACGCTAATACTCTTATCTCGCTGAAGTCTTGACGGATTTACAAACGGTTTGGTTTCATACAAACGTTATTAACGTGGTTATAATTCTGGATGAACATGTTTAAATTGCAGCTTTTCTCTTCGAAAAACGACTTAATCGTGCAGTTTAGTTCTACCCGTGTATCACGGGTAGGCTACTAGCTACCCAGTAATTTTACATCGATGGGAGAGGCAGAATTTCTATTTTCAATATAATTTAAGTTGCACATGATTAAACGGAAGTTGCACATGATTTCCAATCGGGGTTGTTTGTCTTACATTATGAATTCTACAGGAGATTGCTGACAAGTGAAGATGCCAGACTTTTGTGCAGCCTACGGATACGTTAATCTGCGAACTCTCGAAACGAGAACCCGTGGGATCACCTTCCACCTGTAGGATATTACAATATTATGACTTATTTTTAGGATAATCGTTAGTTACTTAGTTGAAGTACATGCAGTACTGGTCCTGTTACACAGGAACAGCGGGGCTAGTATGACATAATAGTATTGCTAGATTGTTGTTGACACAAGGCTTTTTAGAATATGTTTGTTAACACAATCACTGAATGGAATTTTGGACACCTTTTTATTGTTTTAAGTGTGGTTAATCTTAGATACTGATTGAAAATGTTGACAATAATTAATATATCTGGGTGCATTTCTCACTTTAAGTTTTCCCAAAGCCAGAGCGATGAGGATAAAGTGAGAAATTGGTAGCATCATGCCTTCAGTGTGCATATTGTATATAGTTCTCTGCAAACCTATGGTGGCATCATGCCTACAGTGTGTCTTGAACAGCCACAAAGGTTGCACATATTATATTCATATTTACCAAGTTACCAACACAATAGATTGCTGAGTTTTAGCAGCCCATATATTGATTTAACATGAATACCTTGTGCATGTGTGTATTTATTGCACCTATCTGTTCTGTTTAATGTTCATTTCATATGAAAACACATGGTTATAATTACATAAATACATCTCTGTACAGGGTGGGGATTTCAACATGCAGCCTTTCTTGATGTATATTTGTAAAGGGAAATCTTGTACCTATTTTAGAACATTATTCTATTTTTCGTAGAGCCTAACAATTATTCATAAGTATGTACTGTCATACCTACATCTCTGACGTTTATAACAAACCAAACCGTTTGAAAATCGGTTGGAAATTGAGCAGGTTATGGTTATTTATAAAGTACATGAATCACTACCAACACAATGTTATTGGTGAGCAGCTTACGTAAGATTGCGGCCAGTGGTGACGTTCGACTCCATTGGCCAACACCGCGGGCGAGGCATCTAATTAATATTTATCTATGGTCAGTCCTACCTGTTTGGACTTGTGCGTTCAAAACAAGAACCTAGGTTTTTCAAAATGGCGCCGAGTTGCACTCAAACTGTAGTGTGTGTGTGTGTGTGTGAGGCCATACTGTGCAATCCCATCGGTTAATGTGAATTGTTTGCTAGCTCTTGCAAAGCTCGCGGCCGCTCGAAAGTCAATCAGTCAATTAGAACCATAACATCGACGGTGACCTTTGAACCTTCACCATCACTACTTACATGTATAAACATCACTGTATTTCAGAGTTAATAAACTGTATATCACCATTACACTTGTGTTATATTTCGTGTTATGTTATTTGTTGGTCGGACGGAAATATACATAATAAACAGGTTAAAACTAGTAACTATTCATACCTATTAAAATACTTTAATCCGTAAGAGGCGTATTTTCTGCCGTCTGGCATCAATTCTAACCCGACCTCCCAGTAGGACCCAGCTGAATGGGGACATGTGGCGGTACCGAAGCCCAGTCTTTGAAGCCCTCCTCCTGGCTGAGTTACAGAGACAGCAGCGCAGCAGCCAGTTCTGTGACACGGTGCTTAAGGCAGAGGGTAATGACACACACTCACTGACACACACACACACACACACTGACACACACTGAAAACTGATTACCAATTACACTGTAAGTATGGGAATGGCCTTGCAGAGCATGTGATGAGACTTGTTATTTTTTTTAGTGTCCATGAAATACACTCCACATCATAGCGTGTATACATATCTATATATATATATATATTATGCAGCTATATATCTATTGATGTTTTAGTATATGCTACGCGTGAACCTCCTACGATGGGGCATTTTGATTGGTTCGCTATCCCGGGATATTGAGCATTATCCCACGATTGAGATCTCCAACTCGGGATATTGTTTTCATCGCAAAATGTCCCGCTTTGCAAGTGTAAAAACAAACAAATCTCGGCAAAAAGTGTTATCTTGTTTACTTCTGGAGTGTCCCCGTGTAGTGTATACTTAAACTATCATTCACCTCAGGCTCGGTCCCTTCACGGACATCATTATAATGTCCGTGTGTTAACTGTTCAATGTCCCGCCCCTCCTCGTCCCGTCTGAAGGGGTGTCTCTGCCGGTGCACAGCTGTGTCGTCGCGGCGCTCAGCCCCGTGCTGGCGGCTGCCCTAACCCCCCCGCCGCCCCCCTCGGGCGGGGCCCGCCTGCTGGAGTTCAGCGCCCTGGGGGCCGGCACCCTGCTGCAGCTGGGGGCCCTTCTGTACTGCGGGGAGATGGCGGGGGAGGGGGAGGAGGGGCGGCGGCGGGCGCTCTCGGCCGCCGCCCGGCTCGGCGTCCACGGGCTGGTGGAGGTGAAGGCGGGCGGGGCGGAGCTTAGGGACGCCGCGGTGCAGTCGGACCCCCCGCCGCCACGCCCAGACCGGGGGAGAGGGGTTACCCAGGGCCCTGCCCCCGCCCTGTGGGGGGAGGCGTGTGGGCACAGGGAGGGGGCCGACCCCCCCTACCTCCCCTCCCCCCTCCTCTCGCACCCTGGCGCCCCGCCCCCTGCTCCCTCCGTCTTCGGCCTCCCCCCGGCCCTAGCTCCGCCCCCCCAGGGCGCCGAGCTCTGGGGGGGCCCCGCCCACGGGCCGCCCATGACGACGGGCGAGGGGGAGGAGCTATGGCGCTTCGAGGGCAACATCCCCGCCTACATCAACCACTTCCTGAACCCGGGCCGGGAGGAGCCGGCCGGGGGGAGGGGTCACAGGGGGGGGAGGGGCCGAGGAGGAGGTGGGGGGGCCTGTCGGGCCGCGGCGGCGGGGGCGCACAGCGCGAGGACGCCTAGAGCCAGAGGGGCGGCGAGGGGCCGAGGTGCCGCCCAATGGGGGGCCGCGGGCTGGAAGGCGGCGGCGGCGGCGGCGGTGGCGGCGCCCCCCCCCCCGTGGATCGGCGAGAGGAGGGTTTGGGGGACGCTCGTCTCCAAGACGGGCCAGGGGGGAGGGGCCGTGGGCCGGTCGCTGTGCCTGAGGACCAGGATGCCGCGACGGAAGAGGCGGGGCCAGAGCGAGGCGCGGCAGGTCGGCAGTGTGGACCAGCTGGTGGCGAGTAAGAAGCGTTGCCGGGACAACCGCGGCAGCAGGAAGGGCTCAGCGCGACCCGCCCCCGAGGTGAGGAACAGACCTTTTTTTTTTTATTCTTTATTATTCTTTATTTTTTTTAAATTATGATAGAGTGAGATAGACAGGAAGGTCTGGGAGAGAGAGGGGACGACATGCACTAAAGGACCGCGGGGGCGGGATTCAAACCCGGGTCGCTGCGGTCAGGAGCCTTAAGGGTACGCCCGCTACACGGTGAGGAAGGGCCTTCCAGAGACCGATCAGAGACAGCAGAGGCTGTGTTGTTGATTACAGTTCTAACACATTCTTACTACCTTCTTCATACAGGCTTGTGCATGTTACATTTTGTTTTTTTTGTGATTTGCACCTTTTCTCTTCCGTTGTAGGAGAGTATCACCGACCTTGTCGTTCCCCCGTCCTCACCAGGCCCGCCCCCCGACACGGCCCCCGCCCCGTCCCTGTGGCACACCACGGCCCTCCCCAGGACCAGCAGCACGGAGCTCAACCCGCCGGAGCTCTTCGACCAATCGGATCAGTTCGACCGGCTTCTGGAGCAGTTCATGATGGGCATCGACAACAACAACAACAACAACAACAACAACAGAAGCACCAACAACACCACCGCCAGTCATGCCCCGCCTCCGACCCCTTTCGTCAGTGGTTCTGTGGGCGGTACTCCATCTTCCTGCGTTGCCGTGGCAGCACCAGATGAGAGTGGGGGTGGGCCGGGACTCCCTTCCCCGGGCGGTACCGGCGGCTCCACGTGGTCCCAGGCCGGTCGGACCGGGGGCGAGATGCCGCCGCCCTCGACGGAGGGGGAGCTCAACGACATCCTGGACCACTTCCTGCGCTCCTTCGAGCTGAAGGTGGCCCACTGCGACGGCGGGGTCGACGGCGGGGTCGACGGCGGGGTCGACGGCGGGGTCGACGGCGGGGTCGACGGCGGGGGCCACGCCCAGAGCGGCGGTTCGGCCCCGGGGGCGGAGGGCGGCAGCGGGGGGGAGACGCAGGCCGAGACCGGATCGACGGGACGCAAACGCAAGGGGCCTCCGCGGAAGGTCGGCCGCCCTCGGAAACGCAGACGACATCACGGCGTCGGGGGTTTCCGTGGTGAGCCCGGCTTCAACAACCCCCCGGAGCCACGGTGGGCCGATGGCACCGCGGGGAGCCCGAGCGTCACGCCGGCCGCGGGCAGCACGGAGGACTCCGAGGGGAGGGGCCCGAGGCCGAGGTAGGTAATGCCTGTGTCATCTGATTTTGATGGTTTCAAAACGATCTAAATGAATAATAATTATTTTCGATTTGAATTCTTTTTGTATTTTTTTAAGGGGTAAATTCAGTGACTGTTATTTTAGAGAGAAGTGCTGAATAAATGCACCATGTTTTCAATAATTATTTGAATAATCGTGATTTCAATATTGACCCAAAGAACCGTGATTATGATTTATTTTTTATCCATAATCAAGCAGCCCTCGGAAGAGGCTGAAGAGGTCGACCTCGACATCATCTTCCTCCTCGACGCCACGGCGAGTGACGCCGCCCTCCCAGGCCCCGACGGCGCCCAAACGTCCCGGAGGCAAGCCCCGCGACGGCGCCACGTCCGGCGGGGGGCCGTGGGCGGCGTGTGGTCCCGCTGTCGTCACGGCCCCCGAGCTGAAGCTCGAAGGGCCCGGCAAGAGGACCGGCGAGCCTTCCAGCCGGAGCAAAGCCATGCTGTCGGCCTGGTGGCAGGCCGGGGCCCTGGGGCCTTGGGCCCCGGGGCTGGCGGTGGGAGCGGAGGGGGGGGTGGAGAAGCTGAGGCTGGTGCCCGTGGTGTATCTAAGGAGGAGCCCTCTGCTGCAGCCCTATCTCGACGGCCACAGGTGTATCAGTACAGACGCAAAGGTGTTTTTTTACATATAAATATGTACAGCTTATATATTTATATTTATTTTTTAGAAAAATGTATCATCTTTTGACATTGTATGTTATTATCAGACAGCTGAAAGTTCGGATCCCAATAATTTTTTTCCATAAATCCCACACAAAATCTGCTTCCTAGAATACCTCTCGGCCGAACACACCTCTGCCCCCCACTCCGTCGGTTCCTCCGTCGGTTCCTCCGTCTCCCAGACCGCTGATCTCCTACCCATCAGGAGCAGGATCAAAGAGCAGCACGACACGGTGAGTACTCTGTTCACACTCGGCTACTAAAGAGGCATGCTGTGTGTTACATTGTGTAAACAACATTGTGTTGATGTTGACACTCTGACTTTGCCTCCGTCTGTCTGTGGATCTGTTCTGCATCCAGCAGACGATGGCTCCTATCCAGCCAACACATTCAGGGCCACCGGCGGCTTCAGTTCCAGAAGTACAATCACGGCCATTGCAACGGCGGTGGAGAAAAAGGCACCTAGAGCCCAAGAGGCGGGTCATCGAGGCAAAGAGGGTGTGTCTGGACCAGGAGGGACCCGTCAGCCCAGAACTAGGCACACCCAACTCAGGACACCTTCCCTGTCGGTCCGACGAAGAGGAAGGGAGGGTAACGGTGGACACAGACGATGTTATCGATGTGGTCGCTGTGGATTCGCTACAAGGCCACGGCAACCATGGCGACCGCCCGCCAGAGCCTACCTCCGAGGTAGTGGTAGACGTTTTAGAAGTGGAGTCAGAAGCAGGGACGGGACAGCAGCAGGCGGCAGCCATCGCCTCTGTCAAAGCCTCGGAGACGGGCCAGGAGACGAGGACCGGGGCGGCGTTGATGGACGAAGACGAGGAGGTCGACGTCGAGGAAGAGGTCGACGTCGAAGAGGAGGTGGGCGTCAAGGAGGAGGTGGGCGTCGAGGAGGAGGTGGACGTCGAGGAGGAGGTGGGCGTCGAGGAGGAGGTGGGCGTCGAGGAGGAGGTGGACGTCGAGGAGGAGTTGGACGTTGAGGAGGAGGTGGGCGTCGAGGAGGAGGTGGGCGTCGAGGAGGAGTTGGACGTTGAGGAGGAGGTGGGCGTCGAGGAGGAGGTGGGCGTCGAGGAGGAGGTGGGCGTCGAGGAGGAGGTGGACGTCGAGGAGGAGGTGGGCGTCGAGGAGGAGGTGGGCGTCGAGGAGGAGGTGGACGTCGAGGAGGAGGTGGGCGTCGAGGAGGAGGTGGGCGTCGAGGAGGAGGTGGACGTCGAGGAGGAGGTGGGCGTCGAGGAGGAGGAGGTGGACGTCGAGGAGGAGGTGGGCGTCGAGGAGGAGGTGGGCGTCGAGGAGGAGGTGGACGTCGAGGAGGAGGTGGGCGTCGAGGAGGAGGAGGTGGGCGTCGAGGAGGAGGTGGACGTCGAGGAGGAGGTGGGCGTCGAGGAGGAGGTGGGCGTCGAGGAGGAGGTGGGCGTCGAGGAGGAGGTGGACGTCGAGGAGGAGGTGGGCGTCGAGGAGGTGGACGTCGAGGAGGAGGTGGGCGTCGAGGATGAGGTGGGCGTCGAGGAGGAGGTGGGCGTCGAGGAGGTCGACGTCGAGGAGGAGGTGGGCGTCAAAGAGGAGCTCGACAAGGAGGTCGACGCCGAAGAGGAGGTCTGCGTCGACGATGAGATCGACGAGGAGGTCAACGTTAATGAAGAGGTCGCCGTCGACGTCGGGGTGGATTCAGAGGGCGGCTTTGATCCGGCGGGGTCACCTGAAGTCGACATCCTAGCGCCTCCCACCGGACCCGGCCTCACCGTGCACCACTACTCACCGGGGAAAGACGTAAGGGCGGTCTCCTCTAGGAAGCGTTTCACAGGAGCGGCACCTTCGCGCCGGGGTTCAGGGTTCAACCTGGGATCCACGGGAAGTTGGGAGGAGGAGGAGGAGGTCGATGAAGAGGTGGAGGTGGATGTGGATGACACTGGCGGTTGGAGCCCCAAGCCCCCTCCTGCGTTCAGCCTGGCCCGGATGTTAAAGCCTGAGCTGAGGGAGGAAGAGGAAGATGACGTTGATGTGGTGGGAGGAGAGATGGCCTGCAGTCAGTCCCAGGGCCTGTCGTCCTGTCCCCTGCCATATAGGTAAGTTCAGCCCAATCCTCAGTGTGATCACATGGTTACATTTAATTTGATACCACACATTTGGTTGCTAAAACCTTTTGCTTTTCCCTTTTCTGCTACACATTATATGAACTAAATAATTTAGTTTTTCCTGTCAAACCAAGCTCATTGATCCGTTTGTGCTTTGGGAACTTTTTTAGAGAACTGTCAATTTTTCTTGCAGCCCCAGTGTAAAGATAACAGAATTGCTTGTTGCTGAACCTATCATTCTTCCCTGTCCCCATCTATCTCTACCTCCAGACAGCCAGCCAAACGCACATAAACCTCAAACTGCAGCTACTGGTTGGGAAGAAAGATCTCCCAGCAAAGTGGGAAATCTGCGATCTAACTAGATTGACATCGCTGTTTTTTCCGTTCTAAATGTTATTGCTGTGATGTAAAAAGTATTGTTGAGAATATACGTTAATTAGTCTTTAAAAGCTCTGACGTTTCTGCCAAAAGCAATGGACTCCCAAAGCACTTAACTTTAAAAATGAAAACTGCAGCTTTAGTGTTATTGTCCGTTCAATTGTTTGATTGCTACCATTCTTTAAGTACTTTTAAGTTGATTTTATCATATGTGCTAATTTGTGGTAGGTTATTGTGTTTAACCCATAGTGTCATACAGACCAAACTTTAGATCACTTCAAGTGATCCCGTTGTTAATTTTATTTAGATCCTTCAGTACCTCAGCATATTCTGGTATTTAAATCAGGGATCACATTATTTTGTACACCCTAAACCAAAATAAAAATAAGATGATCCGCTGTCATTTACCTGTATTTATTTCTTCCCATATTGTAGAAAGTGTTTGAAAAGTATTGAGTTATCTCTACTAGTACTTTGCACCATCACTGGCATGGAGAACATGAATGAACACACAAGCTTGATGTGAACCCAATTTTATTGATCATAGACCATGAGGAAGGACCTTGACACCACACAACAGCAGAACACATCTGAGCTGCACTGCACAGCGGCCCCCTGAGTCCAGCCGCTCTGAAGACACCCAGGTGCACCCTGGGAAACCAACCTTCAGACCTAGCAGTTAGACTCAGGAACCACCCTCTGCTCCCCCCACCTCCCTGCTTGGCTTCCAGCTCTCTTCAGAGGGGGGGGTGTGGTTCTCTCCCCACCCTCCCCCCAAGGGGGGCTGGGACCAACAGGGTACTGGCCCCAGGAGCGCGGCGCAGGTGTGTGTCAGCGCAGGTGTGTTGAGCGTGTGGTGGTGTGCGTGGTCTGTCCCTGTGTGCGTCAGCAGCAACCTATAGATAAGACCACCGTGCTAACAGGAAGGGTCGTCAGTGTGTGTGTGTGTTTGTTTGTTTGTTTGTTTGAGGGAGTGAGGTTTTGTGTGTGCGTGTGCATCTCTTGTGCTTCAAACTGTGCGATTATTGTCTCTCGTTTTACTTCCGGATCAGATGTTGCGTCGGAGGTGGCGGGTTCCATTCCCTGGGGGGGGGGGGGGGAGGAGGGAGGGAATTGAAGATTAGTAGTCAGGAAGTGATGTGAAGGATGTAAGTTTTGATCTGAAGGCAAAGGAGAGGAATGAAGGAGGAGGTGTGGGGTGCAGGCCGCTGGATGGGTCGCCCGTGTGTCGGGTTGCTCACCAGCGCCTCTGGCAGAGCCGGGCCTCCTCTTAGTGCTGGATACGCCTGATGGACTGGATCTGGGGGGTCTGGCAGTGGGAGCCCCAGTTCTTCCAGTTCTGGTAGTCTCCGCTGTGCCTCTCGCACTCCATGATGTACTGCTGGCCCCTGTAGCCGGGGAACTGGTAGCACACGAAGCTGCGGGGGGAGGAGGGGGAGCCGTCAGAGACGCCATTGGTTCCAGTGACTCCAGAGTGTGGAATCGGACTCTGCAGTGAGTCGTGATTGAATGACCCTGCTGTGGGTGAACACCTCAGCGGCGTGTGTGTGTGTGTGTGTTGGTGCACGGAGGTCCCGGCCTGACTTACGCGCCACACTGCACGTGCATGGAGCCCACCTCGGGCTTCATCCAGCCCATGGCCTGCAGGGAGGGGTAGTCGTCACACATCTCCACGCTGCGGCCCAGGAAGTTCTCCTTCTCGAAGATCATCATGCGGCTGCTCTGGTGGGACTGCGGCGACCGGATGGGGGGGGGGGGGCAACGTGAGGAGCTGGATCAGACTGAGCTGCATAAACTGACATGTTTCCCAACTCGACATGGATTATTATTTGACTCGTGTGATAAACGTGACTCCAGCTCTGCTCTTCACGTCGATAGACCCTTTGCTGCACCACGGCACGGGGAGACGTATCTTCACCGGTTCAGTCGACTACCCCATGCCCTGAGGGACACCTCAGTGACTGTCCTACGATGACCCCCCCCCCCCCCTCTGTCTAAGCGTCTATCGACCGCAAAACCGCTTTTCGGTTAACTACGATGCCGCAGAGAGGCATGAACCCCTACAGGGTTAGGGTTAGGGTCACACGGGACTCACAGCGCAGTAGATGGGGCGCAGCGACATGAGGCGCTCCACGTGGTAGGACAGGGAGCCGCTGTACGAGTCCCAGTGGGGGTACTCTCCCCTCTCCAGGATGAACTGCTGGCCCTGGAAGTCGTGGTGCTCAAAGCCCACCCAGCTGGAGAGTCAGAGACAGAGAGAGAGTTGACCTCGTGGAGCGGAAGCGTGTTTCTTTGGTTTCACCTGTTTTAGCAGGAGCTTCTTACAGTGAAAATGGCATCATTTATTTAATTTCACTTATTCAGGGCATTAAGCAGATGCTTTTATCCAAAGCGACTTACAATAAGTACATTTGTCATAAGAAAGGGAAAAAAGACATCACTGTCGGTACAGTAAGGATGTTCATAGAACCAAGTGCCAAGCACCGACAATCGCTAACCCATTTCCCGTATACAACCAAGATAGTTAGGATAAGATGCTACATAACTAAGTACTATGAGGCAGAGTCTATACGACATACAATAAGTGTGGACATCACGCTCATGAATCCCTACAGATTGGCCCGGGGACCTTGGGGATGGACACCATCACAAGGAAGACAAGCACCCTATAGCCGCCTGCACCATTGAAATGATTTAAGACGGTGTGAGGTACACATGCAGAGACCAGAGACCAGCAGGTTTAAAGATGGCCTCGGCCCCTACTTACGCTCCGCTCTCCACCCTGATGGAACGGATGTTGTCCAGGCCGCACTCCTGGATGTTGCAGCACTCGGAGGTGAACTCCTGGCACTTGCCCTGGAAATGCTCCTGCTCAAACACAGTCACCTGTGGGGGGGGGGGGGGGGGCAAGAGACACGAGAGCCAATGAGAACCAGAGGACATTTCTGTTTTTTCATCAACAGTTGATTAGTAACAGGAAACAAGAGGAATCAGGTGAAGAGTTGTCGTCAGTGTGGTCATCTCGGTGGGGGGCTTACCTTGAAGAAGGGAGCCATGCCCATTCCAGAGTGGACCATGGGCTGGTTCATGGGGTACCTTGTATTTCTGTACATGTTAACACCTGAAGAACAAACACTCGTTAGAAAGATTGTAGATCTCAGAGTCAAGCTGCTGAACACATTGAGTCTCTCGACCATGTAGGATCTAGATGGGCTGCGGCTTTGGATAGGTTTGTTGGATAAGTTAGCAATTAGCATCCCAAAATAATGACAATTTAAAATATAGATGAACAGGAAGTTGATCAATGGAACATAAAATGAAAGTAAAAAAAACTATTGATAAAGTTTGTTGAAAGAACACTAGAAATCTCTATGGGCGCTTAATGCCCTGACTCACTTTATCAATACTTGATTAAATCCAAACGGAAGTATGAAATACATATATGAAATACATATACAATCCCTAGCTTTTGTCGAATTACCACAAGTGCGTCCTTACCTAGATTGGCTCTCTTTGAACTTGCTTGGATATGGCACGCGCCTAACGGCTGTTTTTTACGTAGAACTTTGAGAGAACCTGGCGCTTCAGTTTTATATCGCCTGCCGAAGAGCGCGCCTGCCCACGCGCGTCCACGAAGCGGTCGTTGGAGCGCGCCTCTCCCAATCGTCCCAAATGCATGCAAAGCGCGCTCGCTGTATGCCCGTGCGTCCCGCTGGCCAGCTCAGCATATTCTACTGTGTAGCGCGGTTCCATCCCGAGCGCGCCGGCCTGCGTGATGCTGTTGTCAGGGGGGAACAATAGCGCGCCGGCAGGTTCGAGCCCCGGTCAGCAATCCGCCGGCAGTGTCCGTTCACAATGGGACTAGGGAGCTGTGGGGAATGTGCGGATCAACTGAAATGTGGCAGCCTTTGGGCGAGTGGAACTGGAAAATTGTTTGAAATAATGTGTAAAAATAAAAGCAATGTGATGTGTAGAAATAAAAGAAAGTCAGCAAATCACACTGATCCAACACATCTTCAAAGAAGTCTAGAGTTTTCTCCTGTACACCCGTTCATTAATATGTTGAACACTCATGTGATGATCACCAGTGTCGTTAATGAAACAATAATGAAATAATACGCGATGTTTACATAGGGAGATTCTATGTTTCCAATGAAGAAGTGAAGAGCAGAGTCCACAGAAATTAAAACAAAAATGAACACTGTGTGTCCAGCGTTCATTTTTGACCATTGGTTAATTTTTGACCATTAGCGTTTGACTTATGGTCATTGTAGGCCTATATGCTAATATCGTTTTCATACCTGTCATTAATGTGGCCTATCTGTGCTGGGCAAATGTGTGGCCATGACATGACTAGGATCCTTAACATTCTCTTATCGTTCGTCATTTAGAACAAATAGAGGGGATCCAAAATACAACGTTTTAAAGAGCTGACCTCCAGAAAGTCCATCAAATAAGCTATTGGTTATGATTCAAATGTTTGGATAAATATATTTGTCACATATAATGATTATATTATGAGGCCATGATGTTGTGAGTGACTGACAGTTTCCATACACCCCGCAAACAGTTTCTGAAGACGTTTACATTTACATTTAGGGCATTTAACAGACGCTTTTATCCAAAGCGATTTCTACATTTGTCAGAAGAAAGAGAAACAATATATTGCTGTCGGTACAGTAAGGGTTTCTGGTGTGTTAAGTGATGGACTGTTGGACTGTTTGTTGTAACTTTTGCTCCCAGCACCACAACCAATACTCAGCCTGTAAACTCTTCTACCATGTTGCTGTGTGTTGGAGGGTCCCACCTCTCGGAGCCAGTATAGTTTGTTCCACTCCCCCCCCACCCAGGCCGTCCCTCTGTGATGATGTTCGGACTTCTATTGTCCCGGCTCTCTGACCTCAGCAGGTTTGTTTCTCTCCGGCTAATCCCTCCCCCCTGGTCGCCAGGGTATAAAAGGGCTGGGCTGACTCTGTGGTGGCACACACGTTTCCTTGATTGAGGCATCAGTAGCACCAACAGGTAAAGTGAACCTCCATCGGTGAACCCTCCGATACAGCTTCAGCTGTTTAATCTGAGTACAGAGATAGAAGTACATGGGATGTTTAGATCCATGTGAATCTCCAGTCTAGCTCTTATGGTTCAATTGATCTAAACCACCCAGTTCCACTGTGGTGGAGTGACACACCTGAGCGTATGTGTAACGTCCTCTGTCTCTCTCCCCCCTAGCAATCATGTCCAGCGAGAAGACCAAGACCGCTTCCCAGACTGACGGCAAGGCCGCCCAGAGCAAGAAGTCCGAGATGGGAATGATGTCCTACAAGGTGGGTACCTCTCAGGAACGGCACAAACAGTGGTCCATGTTGTGGTCCACTTCAACCCACCATCCTATGAACTGGGCCTCAGCTGCAGATGATCATTTGGACAAACTGAGGCAGTGAATGCTTGCGTGTACTGACCGACCACGGGTCTCCTGTCCCCCGCCAGATGTACGTGTTCGACCAGGAGAACTTCCAGGGCCGCATGATGGAGATCAGCAACGAGTGCATGAACGTCTGCGAGATGGGCATGGACCGCGTGCGCTCCCTGCGTGTGGAGTGCGGACCGTAAGTACCGACGGCTGGCCCGCCGACATCGAGGACTACTATGGATGGACTCAAGAGCCGTGGTGTTCCACAGTTCTGCTCATCCTAACGCCTCCTATTCTCCGGTGTGTGCCCCTGCAGTTTCGTGGGTTTCGAGCAGATGAACTTCTGTGGTGAGATGTACATCCTGGAGAAGGGCGAGTACCCCCGTTGGGACTCCTGGAGCAACTGCCAGAAGAACGACTACCTGCTGTCCTTCAGGCCCGTGAGGATGGTAAGGAACCACCTCCCCCAGCTCCTCCGTCACCACCACCACCCTCACCACCACCACCACCACCACCACCACCACCACCACCTTCAACACCATCACATCATCAACACCACCACCACCATCACACCATCATTTAACCCTTTGCCCATCTCCTTGTCCCCCCAGGACCCCGAGAAGCACAAGATCTGCCTGTACGAGGTCGGAGAGTTCAAGGGCCGCAAGATGGAGATCATGGACGATGATGTCCCCAGCATGTTCTCCTACGGCTTCACCGACAGAGTTGGCAGCATCACCGTCAGCTGCGGAACGTAAGTGTACCGACACGTCTCAAAGTCTACCTAGCTGCGGCTCAGAAGCTCTGGTGCTATTGGAGAGAGTGGAACTCATAGCAAACATTGGAAAACGTAATTATCAAAAGAAACGTCAATAGTGCAAATGTTAAAATGTTTCTGTGTTGGTCCCTCTCCTCAGCTGGGTGGGATACCAGTTCCCCGGATACCGTGGTAGCCAGTACCTGCTGGAGAAGGGCGAGTTCAGGCACTTCAACCAGTACGGCGCCCGTCACCCTCAGTTCCAGTCCGTGAGGCGTATCCGCGACATGCAGTGGCACCAGCAGGGCTGCTACACCATGTCCAGCAAGTAAGCTCCCACCAGAGCCCCCCCCGCAGGAGCAGGAAGGAGGCCAGGGAGAAGGGGAGGAGCCAGAGGGACGAGGCTGGGGGGAGATGTCTGAGACTGTACCTCAACACTTGTTAAGGTCCGCCCTGTGACCCTGCGGGTGAGGCGGCGAGAACTCTCCCCCACACCCATGCGGGTCTCCAGAAACACCTCAGAGACAGGACCCCCTGCAGGACCCCGTGGAAAACCAGACACTCGTCCTCCAGCCTTTTCTAGCTCCTCTCCTCTCTTTCTCCCCCCAGCGCCACGCCCTTCCTCAGCACCTCTCCTTTGAATCCTTTACTGCAAGAGAGAGGGAACCTGGCATCCCTTGTTGTGTCACTCTTGATTCTCGGCTCAGGGTCAGGGTGAGATGCACCATGGGAAATTGAGTTTCCAGACCCCCTCTGATTCCCCCCCGCCCCCCCGACCTACTTGCCCAGTGCATTTCACTCCTACTATGCTGTACAGAATCCTGGCCAAGTTTTCAATAAAATGTCAAGACGTAAATACATTGTGTCTGCCTTGTTGTGTTATCATGGGAAATCACAATTAGCTATGATAATTAGCTATATATTGAGCTATACAATTAAGGAGAATCATTACTTAATCATTACATCATAAAGAGGTTAAAGATATAAATATATAGAAAAAAACCTTAGACACTGTATCTGCAAAATCACTGCAAGGTTTATTACAGTAGGGCAATAACCACCCTTCAGGTGTTGCTGTATCTTACACAGACAAATCCATAGGTAATTGTTTTATATACGAAACAATATAGGTTTACCTATGTGTTTGACCTGTTTGATCACATGATCAAACTATTTATTCTAGTCGTGCTATAGGTAGCAATTTCCCCTATCGGAACGAGAAAACCAGGGGAAAAATGACATCAATGATTTTGTTTTATTAAAAAAAGAAAACATCGAATTTTATAAACAAGGCTTTCCACTCAAACGACAAACATGAATATATCAAAAATACATTTATAAAATTAAACATAAATACTGTGTGGTTGTCTATATAAAGCTTTGATATGTCCCACAGCTGTTTCACAAGGCTCATTTGACCTAATCCCCTCTACCACCCTTGTACATTATCCATACACCACATGTCGGGCAAAATGCCCGCTGTATCTTCAGAGCAACTAGGCTATACTTTTCAGTGCAACTTTATAAAAAAAAACAGCGCTATAAATTGCTCGCTAGTGCATCAAGAAAAATGTCTACTACAACTCTGTTTGATCTCTTCTACTTTCCAGGGGTTATGTTATAGACTCCCATCTACTTTTCCGGTCGTCCACACTTTCCGACATCTGGACTAAGTCAACGTGACATCATTCGCACGAATTCTGCGAAAAGAAGAGAGCGGGTGGTTGGGATAAGACGGAAGGATTTGAGTGCACTCAAACGGGAGGCTTAAACGTGTGAATGTCTAAATGGGCACACGAAGATTAAACAAGACGGGCACAGACAGAACATTGATTATTTCTTTATCTCTCTCTAGATTTCTTTATCTCTCTCGCTGTATCACACACACATGCGCGCACGCACACACAGACAGATACACACTCTCTCACATATAATTGAATTACTACACAATAAATGGATAATTTGACACATTTCTAAAATGTTTATCTAATTTAGTTGTTATAAGTCAAGTTTGCTCGTGTAAAAAAAAAGGTTTAAACAAATCTCTCTTTCTCTCTCTCCCTCCATCTCCCTTTCCCATTCTCCTTCTCCCTCCTCCTCTCTCTTTCCCCCTCCCTCTCCCTCTTTCTCCCTCCCCCTCTCTCCCTCCTCCTCTCTCTTTCTCCCTCCCTCTCCCTCCCCCGCTCTCTCTCTCTCCCTCACCCTTATCCTCACCCTCTCCCCCTCCTCCTCACCTTCTCCCTCCCTCTCCCTCCCCCGCTCTCTCTCTCACCCTCTCCCCCTCCTCCTCACCCTCGCCCTCTCTCACCCTCAAAGTCGACCCAGGCCGTCTCCGTTGAGGTCAACGTCTCTGAGGATCTCGTCGATCTCCCGGTTGGTAAGCTGCTCTCCCATCAGCTTCTTCATGGCCTCCCTGAGCTCCATGATGTTGATCTGCCCGTCGCCGTTGGTGTCGAACTGGACGGGGAGACACCGGGAGGGGGGAGGTAAAAGAAGAAGATTACCATGGAAAACACGAACGAGACTGGGAGACGTTAGAGTTTACTATGAATGTTGTGTATATGTGTCCTGGTAATGGCTGCAGACGTTTCCTTTTGAATCCTGTCAACCTAACAACCCTAATCCTAACCCTAACCCTAACCCCAACCCTAACTCTAAACCTATCCCTAACAACCCTGACCCTAACCCCAACTCTAAACCTAACCCTAACAACCCTAACCCCCACTGACCTCTTTAAACGCATCCCGAAGTTCCTTGATGCCTATCATGTCGGCCGTCTCGGCCAGCATTTTGGGGCCCATCAGCTCCACAAAGTCCTCAAAGTTCCACTTTACCGCACCTGCAGGTCAGACAAGAGCAGGGCTCACATTTATTTCTGGCTGAAAGAAAGTCATCTACAACCTAAACTGAAATGAAACGACATCGACAACGAAACATGTTTTTTCGTGAAACTTTTATGCCACCCCACGATTCATTCCACCTCCCCTTTATCCCGTCGCTCTCCAGGATGGTTCTGGCGCTGTCCCCGACGGACCCCCAGACACTCACAGATCTGCTGGCTGAGCTCGATCAGCTCCATCTCGGTGGGCATGTAGCCCATGGTCCGCATGCACTCGCCCAGGTCCCCGCAGCTGATGTAGCCCTTCTTGTTCCGGTCGAACTCCACGAACGCCTCGCGCAGCTCTGCGGGGGGCGGGGGGGGTTAATGCGTGCTATGAGTGGTACGGCGTGTGTGTTTGAGTGTGCATTGTTGTGCTGTAAGCGTGCTGGGGCTGGAGGCGGGGGGTTACTCACCTTCAATCTCCTCCGGTCGCAGCTCTCTGTCCTGTTGCAGGGAGACAGTGGTACACAATTAACACCGCTATTGGTTAGGTTGGTCTTCTTGTATGCTAAACATGCACACTTACACGCACGTACATGAGTAAACACGTATGCATGCACACAAGGGCGCTCAAACACACACACACACACACACACACACACACACACACACCACACACACACACCACACACACACACACACACACACACACACACACACACACACACACACACAATTGACACAAACACAGATGCACACACTCACACACTCGCACGTATAAACATAAAGAGTACATCAACACATGTTTATGCATGCATTCAAACAACAAATGTTTCAATTGCTGTGGCAATCAACATCATAATCACATGGTTCTAATATTGCATCATATGAGGTCTGTCTTTGACCGCTACATGTTTTATATGTATAAAAATGTTTAACATGTATAAACATGTTTAAAAATGGATAAACAAGCAGTGAAGGCCAAACCAACAGTCAAGGTCACAGCTCTTTAGGTAGATACAAACAATGGGGTGGAGGAATCACAGATGTCACGTTATGAAGGAACTAATACAAGATGGAAAATAATGTTCAACTATACAGACAGCAGAGGAACCAATGAAAACGGAAAACTGCCCACTACTGACCCCTTTGGCAGGTAAGAGAACTGCAGTCTGCCAGATATCACGCATTGAGAGCACTGGACCGTGAGCTCTGTCCGTTGAGTCAGCTGTCTGTGTTTTTCTGAATAGCAGATCGCTGCTGTGAATAACAGACAGTTGCTATGGAAGATATTTCCAACCAAATTTTGACCTTTGAAGATGTGGAAGTGAGATCAGACGTCACTTCCAGAATCAACCGTTTTTTTTTCTTGATTGTCTCTCATCTCCCTACTAAAAAACAACTCTAATAAATAATAATTTGATGTTGTCAAACTAGGGAACTACTTTTCTCAGCGTATCAGCTCAATCTGATAGGCGTTCTGGTCTTCAGCCCACACTACTTTAGGGCTGCCTTTGCGGTCTTGCTTTTAATCCAACGCACAGCGCTAGAGTAGTCAGCTACGGCCTCTGTGACCGCTACTCAATCCTGTTTCCATGGAACTAACCGATCGACCGGCGGGAGAAAACCTCCCGAACCCACGGGGCTTCTGATTGGTCGAAAGTGTGAGGCGGAACACGCACACCCGTCGGGTGTGGCGGGGAGATGGAGGTCGCCGATGACGACCACACAAGGGGGCGATGATGATGAGTGACGATGCCTGGGGTCAGGAATGTATGGCGGTGAAGGCGTTCACGTACACGGGGACAGTATCACTGTGTGTGTGTGTGTGTGTGTGTTGTGTGGGGTGTGTGTGTGAGTTGTGTGAGGTTGTGTTGTGTGTTGTGTGTGTGTGTGTCCTAACATACGGCGGTCTGGGAAAAGCCCTGCTTCAAGAAGATGCAGGCGTGGCCTACGATTGTCCTGCACCCCGTTGCACTTCTTGACCAGCGTGCTGGTCGGGTGATCAATATCTGGCAACCCGTTATCCGGGGCTCCGCTGCGTCTGGGTGGGGGCCCCGTGCCCCTCCGGCCCCCGCCTCCAGACCCCCCGCTGGGGGCTGCTGCCCTTCAGTCGCCCCCTTCCCAGAGTCCCAGGGACCCAGAGGCCAGTTAAACCCACAACAACGTCCTTGTACTCTTTAAGCACCCGACACGCTCGGTATGAAACAGATAGACTCTGTCCTCTCCAGGAACCATCGATGACTCCTATAGCAGCACGGTGAGGCCAATGGCTTTTGTGTGCGTGTCTGTGCGTGTGTGCGTGTGCGTGTGTGTGTGTGCGTGTGTGTGTGTGCGTGTGTGTGTGTGTGTGTCGGTATGTGCTTCCGTCAGCTTTAGGGAATCCATGGCATTAACTATTAAATCGTACATGTAACTGCACATTCATACATGGAGTATTATTGCAATTTTATGCAATTACGTATTTCAAAAAAACTTGGATCAAATCTTAACCTATGAAAGCCTTCAAACCGAGGGCTTTTTCCAAGTCGAAAATCTTTAAAACAAGTATAGAATAATTTCCTACCGACACATTATCACAGCAGCTAACCATCCCAACAGACACATACAACAACTCCCATGCAGCTCAAAGATCCTGTGATTCAAGGCCCCACAGAGAAGTCCCTGCTGTCTTACCTTCCTCATGGTGTTGTTCATAGACGACTTGGTGCAGTTGCCCATCACCTCTCTGTCAACCCACAGTCCGACTCATCGTCTGCTCTCCTCTCCTCTCCTCCCCTCGTAACCGCCCAACCCCCCTCCCCCTTCAGTCCCCCCCGCCCCCCCGCCTCTATATCGGTGATTTTGGTCAGTCTGTCATCAGTCTGCGTCTGAGTCCATTACTCCTCTTCAGTCTGATTTAATCAGACTCTCTCATTCCATCCTCTCTCTCTACCTCATCTCTCTCTCTCTCTCTCTCTCTCTCTCTCTCTCTCTCTCTCTCTCTCCTCCTCTCTCCCTCTCTCTCTCTCTCTCTCTCTCTTCCTCCCTACTCACTCTCTCCACTCTCTCTCTCTCTCTCCCTGAGAGCGGACATCTTCCCCAAACGTCTCATTCTGGGATTATGATCACATCTGCAATTAGAGTAAAATAAAGACCATCCATTTTGGGCGTCTCCCCCCCGAACCGATGCGACCGACATTAGAGAACTGCCCTGTGCCACACTAAGCTGTCCCTCTCTGTCTTGTCCTGACCTGACATAACCCTGTTGAGCCCCAACTCCACTACTCAAACAATTCCCTCTATACCATGCTATTGATACCCTTTTCCCTACACACTCATCCCAAGTAATTCTCAGTCAACCCTATCTCTCTCTCTTTTCTCTCTTGGTATCTCTTTCTCTCATCTCTCTCCATTCTCTCTCTAAATCTCTCTCTCTGTCTCTCTCTCTCTCTCTCTCTCTCTCTCTCTCTCTCTCTCTCTCTCTCTCTCTCTCTCTCCTCTCTCTCTCTCTCTCTCTCTCTCTCTCTCTCCTCTCTCTCTCTCTCTCTCTGTCTCTCCCTCCAACCTCTCACTTTCTTTGAGCTTCAAGTGCAGCGTGTCGTTGCATCACCTGCCTGTTGCACTTGCCTTTTCGATGATTCTCGGAGTGTGTGGGTGTGTGGAGTTTGTGTGTGTTTATGTGTGTATTTGTGTGTGTGTGTGTGTGTGTGCTTGTGTGCGTCCTGTGTTTGTGTGTGTGTATGTTTGTGTGTGTCTTCGAGTGTGCGTCTGTGTGGGTGGGTGGGTGGGTGGGCGTGTGGGTGCATGTGCGTGTGAGAGCCAGAGGAAGAATTAGTGGGCATGCCATGAGAGGAAGGCTTAATCCATCCAGTCTAGATTACAGTGAGATGACACTAGAGTGAGGAATGAATCAGAGAGAAGTGAAATGGAGATGAACTGCCGTGTCAGTTGTAACCCGAGATCCTTGCATGAACTACAATAAAATAACACAAAAACAACGTGAATAAACAAATACCTGGACCCTGTGATCCAGCTCCAGTGAAATTGTAAATTTTTATCAACTGAACATCAAGATATCTCTATCGCCGATAATGTTAGCATTTATACGAAATATACGAATATAGAATATCGTGTTTGCACCTGTAAAAAACTGTTCTGACAATAGTGTTCACAATGTAATCACATTCATATGATCATAATATGTTTTGTAACTATAAATCATGTCAAAGGAATGATTGGGATGACACCTTGTAGTATGATCTGGAAGGTGGCTAATTTCAAACTCCCATTTTATTAGCTGCAATATGGAAGGGTTCAAGTCCATGAATGTCATATTTTATGTTCTGTTTATTAGAAGTTCTTGATTCATTCATGGGTGTGTGTGTGTGGGTGCGTGTGTGTGTGTTTGTGTGTGTGTGTGTGCTTGCATGCTTGCAAATGTGTGCACACAGCGCGTGTGTGAGTGTGTGTGTGAGTGTGTGTGTGTGTTTGTGTTTGTGTGTGTGTGTGTGTGTGCGTGTGTGCATGCTTGCACATGTGTGCACACAGCGCTTGTGTGTGTGTGTCTGTGTGTGTGTGTGTGTGTGTGTGAGTGTGTGTGTATGTGTATGAGTAGTTGTGTGTGTGTGTGTGTGTGTGTGTGTGTGTGTGTGTGTCGGGGCTACATTACTGAAATGCTGCCTAGTCATATGTTAGAATAGCAGTGTTGAAACGTTGATATGTTTGTCGCAATAAATGAAACATCCACTAGAGGTCTTCCCGGAGCACAAATGAGACGTGAAAGCTTCGGTGCAGGTGAAGTGCACGTGAATGGAGCTGGTGGACTCTCAACTCTATTTTTAGCAGAACTTTCAGCCAAATTAAACCAAAGCTAAAATAAACACCGCCCGAAAGCTGTCACTTTAAGTGATTAGTGATTTACCAATAGACAAATCGGGGGTAATATAATAGGTTCAGGCTCAGGGGAACGCAAACGCAGTCAAATAGAGATACAAACAGAGTGCAGTCGGGACAGGGGTGAAAGCTTTAGCTGTAAAATATATAATGTTGTCAGGTGTGTCTGTCAAGTGTCAACCTATTCTTACTATTTTCACACCAAAATCCCATTTCTAAGGGTACAAACGAGTAATCGTATCAACACAAATGACTCACAGAACAACACCGCGGTCAAACTCATTA
>NC_044057.1:14207332-14221234 GCF_902167405.1 Gadus morhua
ATTACTAAGGCCTCTCCATGCTGAACTCCTGATTTGGTCAGTTATTACTAAGGCCCCTCCATGCTTAACTCCTGATTTGCTATGTTGTTTCTCAGGCTACTTAGACTGAGAGTAGCCCAACAGTAAGCAATGTTTCATCTGCCTGTCGCTGAATTTTCTCTCATGGACGATTCTACCACATCCCTCTGTTTTTCTTTTTATACCAGATCGGTCTTTCTTTTCCTCACTCCACCCATCCCTTCCAAATCTTTATCCAATTGTGCATATCACCCTCATTTTATTTAAACCATAATCCCTCATGTCTTCCATTCATTCTCTCTCCATCTCTCTTTCTGTTCATCTCTCTGTCCATCTCCCTCTCCATCACTCACTCTCTCCTCTTCCCGACTCTCTGGCTCTGTCTGACCCCAATCCCTCTCTCCTGTCACATTCCCAGCCACGGTTTGCAACACAAATTGGATTCTTTCCCAGGTGCTAGGGTCAGCTGTCTATTTTCAGGCTGAAAGTATAGAACAGGGGGACAGGTAGGGAAGAGAGAAATAAAGAAAGAGAGAGAGAGAGAGAGAGAGAGAGAGAGAGAGAGAGAGAGAGAGAGAGGAGAGAGAGAGAGAGAGAGAGAGAGAGAGAGAGAGAGAGAGAGAGAGCAAGAGGGAGAGGCACAGAGAGAGCAATAGAGAGAGAGAGAGAGAGAGAGAGAGAGGGGTGTGGCTGTGATGTGAAGAGGAAAAGCTTTCTATGGATAACGCACTGGCCCGTCACACATCACACACGTGCACACATGGATAAAGTCATTCGACCCTGCATGACTGATCGCACACAGAGCAACATGTCAGCAACGATCCCCGTCCGCATATACAACACGTTCAAGTCACTCAAGATAAAAACACAACGTTAATCATGCTTGCTTGGAGACCTACTTAAATGTGGTTTTCTCATTGAAAACACATCGTACATGCGTCCCATGGCGTCTTATCGCCGCTCAAATTAGACTAATTCCACTAAAAGCCTCTGCCTCTATAATTAAAGTGAGTGACCCGACACCACCATGTACATTCCTTTCCTTCCTTCCTACTCTGTGCCCTTGTCTCCTACATCCTATCCCCTCGCTTTGATGTCAAAACTGATGCCGCTGCTTTCGGTAGTCTACCGTGCGTGCAGGTGTTTGTTGTGCAGGCTTATTGTAACACCTCTCCATCGACCTGTCTCCACCTCTCTCTCTCTCTCTCAAGTTCTCCTCATTGAATGTCTCTGTGTTGAACTGCAGACGGACCTCACTGACGGTGGCGTGAGTTCCTGGGTTGCAGGACGCCGTGTCAAGTCCAACTTGTCTCTCTCTCTCATTAGCAAGAAGTTGCTAATGAGGTTTCCATTAATCACTTTGTCGCCAGTCTGTCCCTCTCGCTCTCTCTCTCTCATTCCTCCACCCCCACCCTCACTCCTCTCGTCTCCTTCCTCCCCCCCCCCCCCCCCCCCCCCCCCCCCCCCTCTTTAACTCACCCACTACCCCAACCCCCACTTCCATCTCCGATCAATCAGTCTCTTCATTGATTATTGATGGGGGGGGGGGTGCAGGCAAAGTTAGACAAGAGTTCCATTACGACACAAAAAAGGACAAGTTAGACGCTGTGGTTAGGTTAAAAATAGAGTGCAGACGAGAGAGAGGGATGGAGAGAGAGGGAGGGAGGGAGGGAGAGAGGGAGAAGGAGAGAGGGAGCGAGGCAGAGAGAAAGAGAGAGAGAGAGAGAGGGAGAGAGAGAGTATTTCAGGAGCAGATAACTCATCAGATCCGGGATCAGTGATGAAATAGACTGGAGAAGGAGAGCGATTGGCTGGCGAAGAATGGAAGGAGGAGGCGGGACCAGTGGTGCAACGAGTGGACATACATTCAGAATGATTTCACTGTGTTCTGCACAACAGGTTGGGTATGCTGTGAACCAATGTGTTCTATGAGGAGATGCAGCTCGCCAGAACTTAACATGCGTAAAGAAATCAGCATTTTCTTGATAGTAACACAGACAGCTCAGCCCATACCTAGAAACCTCCTGTTTAAAAGTACAACTTACTCATGGTAACAACCTTCGATACACTTCCATTAATCGACAACTCCTCAACTTTATAGGCCACTGTGTGGTGTCTGAGAAGGGACCGACAATGGGACACGGGTCGCAGTGCCAAAGTATTTGTGAATGAAAGAGTAAACAGTGACTGCCCTACAGTCACACCTTTTGGCTCAGTACACTCACTAAGATTCTTCTTAGTGTGATCAAGGGAGAGTAACTTAATAAAGCAGGGTGGTAATTGAACTCGAGGCTTTTGTTACTGCTGCCTCCACACAGATCAGCTGCCTTTCATGTAGATCTAATTACAGATCAAGAAGTAGGGTGTGTACGCATGTGCCCATTCATGTGTGCCTGTTTGTGTGCATGCATGCGTGTGTGTGTTCATGTGTGTGTGTGATTGTGTGTCTGCCTGTGCGAATGTTAGTGTGTGTGTGTGTCTGTGCATGTGTGTGTGTGTCTGTTCATGCATGTACGGGTTGGCATATGATTCTGTGTGCATGTGTGTGTGTGCATGGGTGTGTATATTCTTGCGTGTGTGTGTGTGTGTTTGTCTGTGGGTATGCATGCGTATGTGTGGGTGTGTGTGTTTGTGTGTCTGTGCGTGCATATGCATGCGTGTGTGTGGGGGGGGTGTGTCTGTGTGTGCGTATACATGCACGTGTGTGTGTCTGTGTGTGTGTATGCATGCGTGTGTGTGTGTGCGTCTGGATGCGTGTGTGAGTGGGATTGCGCTAGGGTAAAGGCTGTTTTAATGACAGGTGAAGTCTTGGTTAATGTATAGGCAGCTGAGCCAGCTAGGGGATTATGTCGACATGGATACCAAATGTCTTCGCAGGGTCGGAATGACCCTCATCATTTATTTGTCTGAAAGGAACACAAGAGCGACCACATAGAGGATGTCACGGCCACGGTCGCCGTGGCAGCAGAAGAGCCGGCCTCGTTGACATTGACATGTGCTGATCCCCGCGAATGGACACCAGGCGGACTGAACCCTTGAGGTACCGCAAACATGCAAAGCAGACACGCATGCGCCCACACCCACGCACGCACACGCGCACACGCACCACACACACACAACACACACACAACACTCGCACACACAGACAGACAGACACGCCCCACACACACACACACACACACACACACACACACACACAATTAAATGCTCAATTAATTGCCACACACAACCAAGAGGCATGCATCAACTGTGTACAGCAGCAGGTAAACAACGTTAGTCATGCTATAAAAATTCCATGTTTATTAAAAAAACGGAATCAGCGCAACCCAATATTGGATTTCATTTTGGGTTACAAAGCATGAGTATTTGTCCCATATTGTAAAAAACAACACACACATTGGGGGCAGGATAGTCTGCTGTCTGGCTAGGGGGTTTGACTCCAGGCTAGGAGGTTTGACTCCAGGATAGGAGGTTTGACTTCAAGCTCAAGGGATCGGGGTTTGATCCCCCATGTGTCCACGGCTTACCTACCTGACAACGCGTATTTCTAATCAGCTGTAAACCGCTTGGGAAAATAGAGTATCTGCTAAATTAGTAAGGGGCCAACCTTCTGGGCGATAATTATACATAATAGAAAATGTAAAGATTCCATATTCAATAGCATCTACGTAAGCTGTGCTGAGTCAATGATGCACAATGTTGTCAGGCGCTCAAAATAAAGCTGTGGCGAAGAAGTAATTGCTATTTTGCGTTTTGGCGGTATTTGAGGTAAGTTGCGTAGGAGGCTAAACCCATCACTCGGAAAGCCATTCAGCAGCGCATAGACACATACGTAAGAACAACGCACGCATGGTGGGTTACGCGTTGAAGTCACAGCGCTGATGTAAGCCATGTAAGCCCACACTCCCTCACCCCTGGGGCTCATGTCGACTACACATGTTATCCTACAATGGAATAATTAAGGCAGCATGTTGTAGCAAGCTCTCGTATGTTGTTAGGACACCGCCATGCCAATCGCATCCCGTTTGTATACATTTATGAAAGAAAGAAAGAATGCAAAAGTTTGTTGTGTAGTTCTATGCCAATGTCGTCCACTGACACCAGGCCAAAAGGTGAACTCCCCAGCTGTTCTATACATCATCTTACCTTTGTATTTCACACCACCTAGCGTCCATAATTGCTTTACATTCAGAAATTAGGTAAATTCGATATTACTGGAGGTACATTTTTGACATGACAGCTGAATGTCGTTTGGGGAATGCGTTCGTCAGCTGCTACGGGGAACAGAGGTAATGTTTGGTGCCCCCTTGTGGAATGAGTGATTTTAACATCCAACCTCCAGTGACTCTTCGACCATGATAACAGCTCCTCCAACGACTTCGCGGAAGTGTTTGTAATATTGAGATCGAATCTCTTTGGTGGTATAAAATACTACCGGACAAAGATTTATAGAAATCCTACCCAGAAAGACACGAGCTGACGAACATGAAATCCAACGTTCAGTGTTAAAAGACTTTATTAGACAAGCATTAAGAGTAGTCTTAATGTCATTGTCAATTGAGGGTAGAGCCCTTCATTTCTTCACCTTTGACATCAAATACCATCAATCATATATTAATGAGTACAATTATATGTATCAAATATATCATAGTAGTTATAAAATGTGTTAAATGGTTAGAATATAAAACTTTAATTGGCACATTTGAAAACCACTATATCCCCAATTTCATGAAACTTATGGTCTGAAACAAGTCCTTACAACACACAGACATGATGATGTGCTCATATTGGTGCTCTGTTAGTTTTTAGTAAACAACTGCAGCAATACTATTTCCAAGAACAATCTTTAGAATCAAGGTTACCAGGAAGTAGTTATCCGTGGCAAAGTCTTCCTTCCTGTGTCGCTATTTTAAGCACAACTCGTTTTCTAGCACATTCAGGTTGCCAGTTTTTTTTAAACTTCGGCAAAAACATCAAAATAGCAGCGATGGCGAAGAAACGCAACGGGTGGCGATCGAAATCAGCAGGACGGCGTGACGATGGTGAGCGGCTGGCGGTTGCGCCCGTGCATGATGGGCCAGGGGTTGAAGTACGGGTACACGGGCTCCGTGAACCGCGCCCCCCGGAACGAGAACAGGTGGCTCATGTCCGCCGCGTCGTAAAAGGACACCTGCCCGCCGGCGTAGTCCAGGTACACGCCCACTCTTCGGGGCGCCCGCGGCGGGTGCAGCGCGCACTCCTCGGCGTCCGTGCACGCCTCGTACTCCCCGACTCCGTCGCCGCCGTCCGGCGGGTCGCCCCGCCGCCCCATGGTCCAGAAGCCGTCGTCCGGGCACAGGCTGATGACCTCCTTGCGGTTGACGGAGGCGGTGGCCACGCCCAGGCCCCAGGCGGTCTTGGAGCCCACCTCCACCTCCCAGTAGTGGCGGCCGGCGGAGAAGGCCTCGTAGCCCAGCACGATGTTGTAGCGCGTGAAGCGCTCGGGGTTGTCGGGCAGGTTGGGCTGGATGTCGCCCACCCAGACGCTGCTGCGGCACGGCGACACGCACAGCCGGGGGTAGGCCGTGTCGGGGTCGAGGGTCACCGCCGTCATGGCTGAAGGGGGAGGGGGGGGGGGGGGGGGAGAGGGGGGGTTAGCAAGCAGTGTTTGATCAGAAGGATTCAGGAAAGGTTGTGATGGATCAGAAATGTGTGATTTTGTTAGTGTGTAGACCTGGGCATTGCTAGTTGTTAGGGTTTGAGTTTAATATCACAACTAGCAAACTCAACATAAACTCAAAATTATACGAGTTTGAATCGATCTTCAGTCCGTCCCCATTTTCCAAATTACAAAATACTATCGTAAGTGTGTGTGTGTTTGTGTGTACCTGGCTGAAGCACAGAGTGCATCTTCCTCCAGTGCTGTACTGCAGGGGGCCCATGATGTCCCCAGAGTGCAGGTCCACACTCCCCTCTAGGGGGGGCTCAAACAGACTCTCAGCCCTGAGTGAGCGAGCGAGAGAGAGAGGGAGAGAGTTATTCATACATCAACCACAAAGCCGAATATGACTTTAATCTGATCAGGTCAATTAAATAGCGTAGGGCAGGGGACTTCCTAAAGCGCATGCATGATTTAATAAAGCGTGTGCGACTTATAAAACGCGTTATAAAAAAATGACTTCAATGTCATCTTCCGGCTCAGTAGATTTAGAAATAACCATGGGCAGGCATTTAACTTTGAATTGTTGTCATCACTCTAAAGAAATTCAACAAAACATTAACACACCAGTTATGGATTAATAATGATAGTGTGCCCTGGAGTGCCCTGGATTGCGGTCACATACCATATGAACCCTTTCATCCTCCCCATCCCTCCATCTGTCTCTGTGATTTGATGTGCTAGCTCTGTTTCAATGTCTGTATTTCAACAAGGACACGTGGCCTGATGCAAGCTACAGAAACTCCCGTGACGCAACAGACGCATGTCACAGCCCAAACTCATTATGGACTGCCAGGTCACTTCTCAGCGCTCCAAAGAAGAAGAATGGAAGCCTCGGTCAGCTTGTATACACAGAACGCTCCACTAGAGACATTCCAACCAACATTCCCCCGTCTCCTTGCTGCACCTGAATCCGGTCAGTGTTTGTCTAGCAGCAATCCTGATCGCACACCAGAGGTGAGTCACTTTGATAAGAGCCCTAGCCGTCTGGGTCCAATCACCATCATTAGGTGAGAGATTAGGGAACATATGGCCCGCTAAGAACCTGAGACGTTAGCTGGTTCAGATAAGGTTAGCGTTTCCCTGACTCACCCTCGGATGAAGTCTTTGAATCCCTGAAAGAAAGCAGAAGAGGGGCTCATTACAACACTTCAACCAGCTGTTTCAGTCTCTTCCTCACTTAAGTCATCACATTTTGTTTTGTGTTGTAAATGTTGTTTGGGTTTGTATTGTAATCGTAGCTTTGATTTGTAATGTATTTATTTATTCCATTGTTTCAGCTTTAATTTAACTAAATTATTATTATTATAATATAATCATTCATACATATTAATATGTATTATGATTCGTTTTGTAAAATCTAAGTGGGTCTCTCTCCCTACCTTGAGCTGCTCCGGGCTTTCCTCCTCCTGCAGTTTGAGGCGGAGCTCCTCGGCCCTCGTCTCCAATTGGCCGATCTGCTCCGTGGCCTGCGTCAGAGCCTTCTCCAATTGGTCGAGCTTGCCCTCCTTCTTCTCCCGCAGGCTCTCCTTGATGCGCTGCTCCTCCTCGCGGAGGAACCCTGAGGAGGTCAAACTCAGAACTGACCTGGTGCTCCAGGTCGTCTGCCTGCTCCTGGGGGCCCGGGGGGGGGGGGGGAGGGCAGTGTTAGGAGAGTCCAGCAGTTATGCTGATCACTGCAGAACCTCTGGGAGAGACACTACGGAACCAAGGACGACAAGGGGCGGAGCTACGCTGTGTTCTGTTCCAAGAACGACAAGGGGCGGAGCTACGCTGTGTTCTGTTGCGTTACGACTACGATATAGATATTCTACTCAGGAGCGACTCATTTGTGGACTGAGTGGATGAAGCTCAGAAGAGGATTTCTAGAGCAGCGAGTCTACACAGTGGTGGTTTAAACCTTTACAGACACTTGTTTGCTGTTTAGTAGTGCTGGCTTTGTTTGTCAATTATGGGCTAACAGATCCTCGCCTCCCGCGTCATGATCGGTCGAAACAAATATGAAGGGAATAACACCCAGATTAGAGCTGGTCTGCCATCAGACTTGAGACATGGTTCTTAGTGTGTAATCTGCGAGACCAGTTCAGAGGGGATCAGACTCTACAGTACGACACTAGACACGGTTGGACGAAGGGGTTGGATGTTTTTCACACCAAATTAGGAATCTGCACAGCTTTTTGGCAAAAGGGAATTAAGTCAAATGTTTTTGTGTTAAGATATAACTGCTTACTGACTTCGTAGTTAAACATTGAAATAGTTAAATTGGATTTCGATTACGTCCTCAACCGTAGGTGTGCTTGTTTTATCGGCGCGTCAAAGGATTCTAATCTCAGCGAACGTGCTTTGGTTGATTTAAACTTTAAAGCATTTGTCAATATATTGACCGACTCAAACAAGCAATTTCAAACACTTCCTCTGAACCCTGTTTGCCCACATCCTGTCGCTTGCGGAAATAGAGAAGTGAAAAATGACGATTGTGTAAAAAAAATGTGACACAAAGCAGGCTCATCCTAAAACCTACAGAGAACCAAACACACACACCATGTGTGTGTGTGTTTAGATTGGCGCACGCACACACACACACACACACACACACACACACACACACACACAACAAACACACACACACACACACACACACACACACACACACACACACACACACACACACACACACGTGGTTGTTTTTGTCCTCATACATGCAAAAACAATCTATTAACAAAAAATACATATTTCAAATTACCTTATCTCTAACCCCATCTCCTGCACCTTCCCCCACACACCTACCCACATACACATGCAAACACAGAACGCCTACCTACACACACACATCACAAAGTCTGCCAACATTTTGAGTGTATACACACTATCAGGTTAGATGTTATGTGTATATGTGTATAGTGTATGGCAGTATAAATAACAATTCAAGAACAATTTTGTAAATTATAATTACTATTATGTTATTATGTACTACTGGCTAGGGACATTGATTGGTTTATAGGGTAATATCTTATACGTCCATGGGTTATATGTGTTATCGGAGAATATGTGGATTGTAGGAGTCCTTCCAGACAACGTTTTCATCAAACTAGCAGGCCTCCAAAAAGTTTGGAAAAACCTAAATAAAAGTCTCACTTCATTTCAGTAAAATAAGTGAGTAGACTCTTTCCAGAGTAGCTGAAATTAGAAACAGCGTAAACTACATCGGGCCGAACATTGCCCGTGATTGTAAATAACTCAATCCAATAAAAACACTATCAAGATCAAGGCCTTGATTTAAAAGGGCTTTGAGAGTTATCTCATGTTCCACCCGGTAAGACTGAGTCACATCGTTTCTCATTAAAAGCATGACACAAGGCCAAGGAACACATGGTTCATCTGCCTTTCAACCCAGCGGAAGTGGTGGGCGAGTGACTTCCACCGACGCCACCAGACCTCAGAGCCCCGGCATTACCGTCACTGTGGGCCTCGATCGTGGGCTGACTAGTGGGAGGAGGAGGGCATGTCCCTCGTCACGTCCGTGCATACCAGAAAGACGAGTTCCACCCAAAGTGAGCCAGACGGACGCCTCAGTCAGCACACAAAGGCTGGAGGTCTGGGTGATTGTTTTCTTGCACGTTGGCAACGAGCTGGGTGTGTAGGAATGTGAGGGGATCATCTCCCAACGAGTCGCACACACATCATAACAACATGTATACAAACAAACACACACACACACACACACACACACACACACACACACACACACACACACACACACACACACACAGTTAAGCAGTCAAGCACACAAACAGCAAACAGTAAAGCACACAGACACAGAGTGAAACACACACAAACACAAGCATACACACACACACACACACAATGAAACAAATTCAAGCGAGCACACACACACACACACACACACACACACACACACACACACCACACACAGTCAAGCCGACGCAAACACACACAGGTTTAATACCTTAATATGGTGGATCGGGAGGATCACAAGGAAGCACACACACACAGACTTAATACCTTAATATGCTGGATCTTGTCATTTGTGTGTTGTAGAAACAGAGAGGCCTCCCCCACTTGAAGCTCAACCCTCTCCAGAGTGACGGACAGCTTATCCTGTGGGGGTGGGCAAAGGAAATATAGGTCAGGCTCACGACCACACAGCACATATCGGCAAGAACTAGCCTGGTGCTTTGTAAACAAGCTACCTGGATAGGATACAGGCTGCATCTAATTTGATGCCTTCACCAGACTCTAGAGAGAGAGAGTCATGTGAGGCAGTGCCATGGCAACCGAACAACCTGACGATCTAATCAGGAATGGGATTCTGTTCGAGCAAGTCATGTTAAAACACGGCGTGAAGTGTCGGAGCTCCACGGTATGTCTGCACATACTGGAGTGGGGCTGTAAGGTTAAAAGTTGGCGGAAAGTTGGATCTGACACAGGGCTGTTGAATTCCTGTCCGTCTCAAAGGGAGCCAGAGACATAGGCGGTTTTCATGCCCCACGGTGCATCTGTCTTGTTTTGTGGTTCATCCCGAAAGGTTCGCTTAAGGCTGTCGCTTGTCAAACGTCGTTTCATACATCAAGCAAAAACAACATTCCCATTTGTGAGTAATCTCCTTGCAGAGCCATTCAATTCGAGAACTAGTCCAACCAGATCTAGTTAATTTAATACAGATTAGAAAAAACAACAACAACACGTGACAGTTTGTTAAACACTCTCCCGAGTCACAAATCAAAAATGAAACAACATGTACTATGCCACTGGGTGGACCCTTTCCCTCCAGAGTGCCTTCCCAACACAGAGAGCGCAGACATTCCACCCATGGGAGGCCCGGGTCGTTAAAGACTACCTTGTAGTTCTCGAAGGCCTCGTTTATGGGGATGACATTGTGCGTCTTGTGGTCGCGGGACATCCCGCACACCAGGCAGATTGGGAGCTGGTCGCTCTCGCAGTACAGCTTCAACCTCTCCTCGTGCTCCTCGCACATATCGCGCTCATACGGGGCCAGAAGCCGTTGGAGGAGGCGACGCTGCTCATGCTGGAGCCCGCTTCCCGTTCCTCCGGGTCCTCGAGGTCCTCCCCGCCGCCGGTGACGCTCGCTGGCGAGGTCAGGGTGTCCCCCGGGTGGGCCCGGCGGACGCTGTCCACGACGTTGCATAGCAAGGAGTTGGGTCGCAGCTTGGACGTCACGGACTTTCTGCATTTGGGGCAGGTGGGCTGCTCGTCCGCCTTGGCCTCCCAGCAGTGGGCGATGCACACGCGACAGAAGTGATGGCCGCACTCGAGGATCACGGGCTCGCGGAACAGCTCGAGGCACACGGGGCAGGTGAGCTCCGACTGGAGCTCCTCCAGCGCGTTGATCTCCGACATTCTCCGGAGCGGTACTGCTACATGCTGGACCGCAGCAGGGCGTGCAACTAGGGAGTCTCTCAGGCTCTCGTAAGTTTCGAGGCTGCTCCTTCCTAGTAAACTTGACGGGAGGGCGTGGTCTTTGCTGTGTGTGTGTGTGTGTGTGTGTGTGTGTGTGTGTGTGTGTGTGTGTGTGTGTGTGTGTGTGTGTGTGCGTGGTGTGCGTGTGTGTGTGTGCGTGTGTGTGTGAGAGAGAGAGAGAGAGAGAGAGAGAGAGAGAGAGAGAGAGAGAGAGAGAGTCAGACAGACAGACAGACAGACAGATTGTCACGTAATAGTACGGAAGAGACGGAGGAAGGCGAGACGTGTCCCAGCAGGCTTTCAAATTATGCACCGTTTTTTATTCGTGTGAACCTTTCCACATATCCCGTTCATCGAAAACTGTCTGAGTACTGACTGACATGATATTTTTTGTTTTTACAAAAACAGAAGGATATAAGGTTAATTAAAGTCAAAGAACCGAATCAGTCAACTTTGTTTATGGATGTAGGCCTGTCTCTGAGTATCCAACATCTGGCTGTTGGCGCGCGCACACTCACACTCACACACACACACACACACACACACACACACACACACACACACACACCACACACACACACACACACACACACACACACACACACACACACACACACACTGTCGGCCTATAAGAAAGAAAAACAACATTCAGTATATTATTTCAACTGAGTCAGCATCCAAAGGTCCAACTTCCACTAAAGAAGAAGGGAAACCATAGCATACGCATTCAATTTAGACGCTGCAGTATTTCTGAACGAAGAAAAAACCCCGCAGCGTTGTCATTTCCTCCTCAATGCATACTGTTTACAGTGACGGTAAATAAGCTGATGGCCCAATATTCAACCTGTTCGTTTGTCATGACTGGAGGACTCTGACTAACCGTCAGTCATGTGTTCAGTTGACCTGAACGGGACAGTCTGAGATCTCTAATTAGGGCCAAGTGTCATGTGTGTAAGAGCTCGCTAGATGGCCATCAAGAGCCATAACCTTCCTCATTGCAGGCGGGATAGTGGTCTGGGCGGTCAAGGTCTAGGTTTGACCGCTCGATGTACCGCTGTAGTCATTCATGAGGAAAATATCTGATCCATCAATTATAAAGTATAAATAGTAAAAAGTATAATAGCAACATTCATTGAGTTATCCACCTAATTCCATTCTGAATCTCGCAATGTATCTTTGGTCATTTCGACCAACAATTTCTGTTTCATTCAGAAGTATAGCCCTTCTGATATTGTAAAAACTCCCATTTTATCTTTCCTTTCAAATACAACACACGTCAAAAACAAAAGACTCTCCTTAATTCTTCATAAAACGTTTATGTTTAAGTTGTGTTCATTAGAAATAAACTCAGTCTCATCAGGGTTGAAGCTGGCCAAAGTGTATTTAGCCAGCTCAACAGAATATACATGACAGCATACGTCCAACACTGATGTGGACTTCCCCTACCCAGAGATCTCAGTCTTATGAATGAAAAAGTTGCAAGAGAGCAGATATTTCTTGGATGCGTAACTCGTATCGATACGCATGATTGCTTCCTCAAGAGAAGGGAAACAAGGAAGTCAGCGCATGTTTTCGATCAGAAGGGAAAACAAAACTAGGAAGGTCAGAATTATTCAATGAGGGCCCCTGTGTTTGTGTGTGTGTGGTGTGTGCGTGTGTGTGTGTGTGTGTGGTGTGTGTGTGTGTGTGTGTGTGTGTGTGTGTGTGTGTTTAAGTGTATTTATTTGTACTTCCAAGAGCTTGATTTGAAAAGTTGTTGAACCTTATGCCCAGGTCAAGGGTGAGACCCATGTTGTTTCCCAGTCAAGGATGAGAAACACACACACACACACACACACCACGCACGCACACACACACACACACACACGCAGACACACACACCACACACACACACACACACACACACACACCACACAGACACACACACAGACACACACACACACGCACACACACACACACACACACACACACACACACACACACACACACACACACACACACACACACCTCTTGGTTTAATTTCCAGTCAGATGTCATTGAGATGCTTGACCTGTCCTTTCATTTGCAAAAACAACAAAATAACGAGTGGATCTGTGGCTCACCTCCGCTGGCACCCCGCACCTGCACCCAGGGCACCCATCTAGGGCTGATGGGTTCATGGGTCACTCATGACCCGGTCACACAAGAAGGAAGGAGAAAAACTAAACCATGTAGTTTCCCATGATAGTCTGCATTCCGGTCAGCTGGGAAAGTCTGATACAAGGGGGGGGGGGTGGGGGGGGGGGGGAGACTGTGGTGGTGTGTGTGTGTGGGTGTGTGTTGATGAAGTGATGGGGCTGAACAGAAACCAACCCAGTGGCTATAGATCGGTCAGTCATTATAAATACATCAGGGTAAACGCTTTCCACGCCACCTCATCTGGAGACGAGACGGGAGAGACAACGAGAGGGAGAGAGAGTGAGAGAGACAGAGAGCAAGAGAGAGAGAGACAGAGAGAGAGGGAGAGAGCGAGAGAGAGTGAGAGTGAGAGAGAGAGAGAGACAGAGAGCAAGAGAGAGAGAGACGGAGAGCCAAAGAGAGAGACAGCGTGTGTTGCTGCTGCTGTCGGAGTGTGCTCCTGATAAGGGGCTCGCAACAGCTGATTGGACAGAGGAAGGACGCATTTCAAAGCAATTGTGAAGAAAAGTGGCATGTAAGATTACATTGCGCATCAACACGCACACGCTCACGACACACAGACACACGCA
>NC_044057.1:14221247-14246247 GCF_902167405.1 Gadus morhua
TGTTTTTTTTCGTTTTCCTTTTTTTTTTTTTTACAAATTCATTGTAGCGTCAGATGTATTGTCTTAAATTATATTTCTTAGCTCTAAAAACTCTAAAGGCAATCAATGTATGTCGACAATCATCTTTTTTTCCCAGTCATTTTTATTTTTTGTATCCTGTTGCTGCCAGGTCCTGCATCCAAAATAAATATGTTTGTAGAAATCTCTTTTAGGGTATTTACTGTACATAACAATAGTGACATGGGACGACTGCATTTCTCCTTTTCTATATATATATAAATATAATACTGGTATATATTTTAAAGTTGAGCTTAATTTAAATGGTCCAGTGTGATGGGACCAGTGAGATGGAACCAGTAAGGGGACGCCAGGAGAAGCTCCTGGGAATCCGGGACACAGAAACCGGGCGGCTTTCGACACCGTGTTTGACGTTTGTACAGAAGTTATTCCGTCTGAAGATATTTTCTCTGGTCGCAAACGCGCTCGGATGCAGGCCAACAGGAAGGAGTGTGTATATATTTGATACGGTCAACCTGTGGGCAGGTGTGTTTATGTGTGCGTGTGAGAGTGTAAGAATACGGACCGTGGAATGTGTGTGTGCACGCGGTAAGGGATCATGCGTCTAGGACTGGCCCAATAATGCCGTGCGTTTATTTAATGTTATTTTTCTTCTTTTGTTTCCCTGACCTTATGTCATGGTGAAAACAAAAGCAAACCTTCCAATGTTCATTTTCTGTTAGTTCAAATGTACTAACTGGCTCTTTTTGTTTTGACTTGTGACTTTATTTCCTAAACCTTTCCCTCAATAAAAGTGATGGTTCAGCCGCTGGATCGATCGGTCATCTGGACGGGTCTGTTTGTTACAATGCAGTCAAACTCTTGGTTTGAAGCGGAGACTGATTCAACTGAGGAGTACAAATACAGAAAGTAACTGATGCGGTTGAGAGTGAACAGTTCTCCATCAAACTTAAAAATAAGACAATGAACCACAGAGAGAAGCTGATTCAGCACATTAAGTTGTTCAGCTGTTCCAGAACTGGAAGGAAACGCTAACCTCAGAGTCCCAACGGTTTATACGCTCTCTAAAAGGATGTCATGGTAACTTCATTACTCCTCGGGATGGGGTCTGCGTCTGAGCAGTGCTGAGAGCGAGAAAAAGACTGTTCACCCTGCTCGAAGGAAAGCAGCGGTGGACGTTAAGGATGGGAACTGAAAAAGCACATTTTAGATATTCATTGTGTAATTGTTTTGACATATTTTCTTATTTTGGGAGTTGGTATGTTTGGGAGTGGTGGGTGGTGACGTTATGCAAATCTTTTAATTCCATGTTTTACCACTATTTTGTTCATTTTTAAGTGGTGTATGTGACCAATCATCTGTTTTCTTGTGTTTTTCTACACAGTATATCTGTCATAATGCGTATCTGTGAAACACCATACCATTCGTACCTGCCTTGGCTCCCTGAAAAATACATTTTTTTCAGTAAACTTGTAACTGGCAATACCGTTTGTTTTGTTTTATAAATAAAGATTTTCTTAGACAATTTAAGACTCTGACCTTGCGTACAGGTTATTTGTGTTGGCCGCAGTGTTCTCTCTATAACCATGATGTAGCAGAGACTTGCAAGTCCATTATTAAAATTTACTTTTAGATCCAGATCATTTCTAATGTGCATGTAGACTGAAGACAGTATGGTTCTAACCAATAACCTTAAACTCTGCCGTCTGAACCATTCCTCATCCACAGAGCAGGCTAGGCTCTGAACAGGTGGTAGGCTGACCCGCGTCTCCTCCGGATAAAAGGCGATATTAAAACACCTTCCGGTTGACATTCACTTCATTGTGTCCTATTAGCTCTTTGTAATACAAAACTAATGCCTTTATTTTATTTAATGCATCTTGGCCACTAAACCCCACATCTGCCTAAATATAGCTGGTTATTCTAACCCTGCCGTACGACGGCTAGTCATGACAAGAGTCTGAATTGTTGAACCCAACCCAGAGAGTCATGCTCAGAAACCGGTGACCGGAGTCCGAGTGTTTCAGCCTTTCCCCCGTCACCTCCAGTCATGTCATCGTTATGCGGGAATGTCAGCGTTACGTCGTGCTTGAGGGAGCAGCGTGTTTCGTAACTGGTGATTCGTGTGAACGTTATCCTGACTCACCCCGGTAGAGCTGTGTGACCGATCGCTGATGTCCACACACGACTTAACACCTCGGTGCAGCTGCTGGCTCACAAGGCCTTCGAAGGCATTTAGTCGAGTGTTAAGTGGGTTTTCTGGGTATGTCTTGTATACACAGGACTCCGTGGTAACATGTCCTCCAGAAATGTCGTCACGCCAATGTCCTATATTCATGTGCAATTATAGTCTAAGTTAGGGAGGATTTAAAAAAACAACCCTGACTTTGCCAGGGTTGTATTTTTTTCCACGGATGGAAGTCTGATATCCAAAACTGCTGTAACCACAGCAGGTGGACCCTGAATGACTTATGAAGGGTTCTCATGTAACGAGATGGGAAACTAGATGGCACGAGGTTTGACCATTGGACCAGATCATTCTAAGCATGTTCTGGAAGGATGTTGTTTTGAAGCCGCTGTGATGAAATCTGACTATAGTTTACAACTTGTAAGAAAACATGACACACCACAGGCTTACCCGTATAACAGCAGAGTATCACACTTTGTATAAAAGCCCCCACCTTATGCAGTAGGCTATATAAATACAACCTGTAGTATTTGGGCCAACCAGTGCCCATGGGCCACCCTCCTCTCCAACATGAGCCGGTCCACTCCCACCTCTCAGTCTCAGATCTATTTAGGGCTCCACGTCTCTCCCCTCACTAAGGGCTGTGGACTCTTTCTTGAGAGACTCCGGGACACATGTGAAGTGTGAATAACTGCCGGGAAGGACTCAAGACTAAAGGGATTACACCGCATCGCCAAGGGATTGGCCCCGCCGTCTTGACTCGACCCAGCTGCGGTACGGGGGGCTGTTCGATCCACACCGAGTCGTGAGCGGGGGTCTGTGTGTGTGCTTGGCATCACAACATGCTCCTCGTGTTTGACTCACAAGACCGTAGCGCGGACAGACGCGCGTTCTCTGCTTGAGGCCGACTTTCAGGACTGCTTGGGACTTGGAACAAACAAGGAAGTGTAGTAAACGTTCCACCTCTTCCTCTCCATAATGGACCTCCTCAGTGTGGAGCCGGCCCAGGGATCCCCAGGCGACCAGGATGGGTCCCACAAGGGCTCCCTGGCCTCCGTCCGCAGGACCACCCACACGGGAAAGCAGAGCGGCCTGGCCTACGGGTTAGCGGTGGTCCTGCATCATCTCCGGCCCTTCATCCCCTTCGTCATCATCAGCATCCTGGTGGTGGTGCTCATCTACCTGCTGCAGACCATCATCTACGGAGGCCCCTTCACCGACCCGTACTTCTTCGTCAAGTTCGACCAGAGGTGGCCCCGCCGGGACCCCCATCAGGTCCTCGTGGTCCCGGCTGAACCCTACAGTCCGCCCCCGCCTGGCCGGACACACGGTTAACGGAGCTTGCGGTTGAGTACGAGACCCAAAGGACTGTCTCTGAGTAGAACCACTGGACCTGGTTTGACGTGTTCCTCTGTGGATGTAGGATCAGGGCCTCCTCAGAAGTGGTTGACAGGACTGGAATGTGTCAACGCGACAGGGACTGGAAATCAACGCCTATTAGATTATGTTTACAAATTTGTGGAGCCCATGGCTACTTCTGGTGGGTAACAATATATTTACAAGGTTATATTTAGTAGATTTTTCCCATTAATTCTGTTGAATAATTGAGTTTGATTCAAACAATTCTGAGTATATTAAACAATGCATTATTCATTGATCACTTATTGAACCCTTCAAGTTGTGCAAGACTATAAAGTTTCAATAAAGTCTACAAATCGTATGTAGTGTGACGCAAATATGCACATAAGCTGCAATAACTGCACATGGCCACAAGGGGAGCAGGACCAAACACATAAGCTGTAATAACTGCACATAGCCACAAGATGGAAGCATCATCACACATATGAGGAAGCCGGAGTCAGGCTCTCAAAACAATAGCCAATCAACGATGTACTACGTCATATAGGCCACGCCCACTCCGTAGCCCCGCAGGCGTGGGGGGCGGGTTGGCAGGAACCTTATGGCAGCTCATCACCACGGATGACAAGCTTCGCGTCTCTCCATGCGTGTATATACAATTCCCCTCCTTTTGCTTCATAGTTACCATACCGAAACTTAACCAAATAAAGTGAGTTATAAGCGGTCCTGATTCGAGTGCCTTTTCTAAAGAACGCGACGGTAGCGAACATTGATAACTGTACTATCCGTAGGTTAATAACGGATACCTTAACGTTTTATTTTGAAGATATTTGAATCAGGCGTAGCCACAATGTGCTGAGCGTCATCAGCATGGCGGTTCCTCAGAGCAGGTCTCTGAGGAGAAACAGCACCGCCTAGTGGCGCAGCGCCTTACTGCCCGGGCGGGAACACGAGGACAGAGGAGGACCTCATCACAGATACACATCAAATTAGAGAGTTATAAACAAAGGGCCATAACCAGTTAGCTTTCGATATTAAAAGGTGCAAACTTGAAAGGTGCAAACTTTAAAGCTTTGCACAGAAGTTGTGAAAAAGTGTGAGCAAACGGTGAGTGTCAGTCCCATCCCATAGATATATATATAACGAGATGCCCTACGGCGGCGTCTAGAACGTCACCATAGGCCGCCATCTTACCACAGTAAAGGTTTCTGGTGGAACAAACGCTAATACTCTTATCTCGCTGAAGTCTTGACGGATTTACAAACGGTTTGGTTTCATACAAACGTTATTAACGTGGTTATAATTCTGGATGAACATGTTTAAATTGCAGCTTTTCTCTTCGAAAAACGACTTAATCGTGCAGTTTAGTTCTACCCGTGTATCACGGGTAGGCTACTAGCTACCCAGTAATTTTACATCGATGGGAGAGGCAGAATTTCTATTTTCAATATAATTTAAGTTGCACATGATTAAACGGAAGTTGCACATGATTTCCAATCGGGGTTGTTTGTCTTACATTATGAATTCTACAGGAGATTGCTGACAAGTGAAGATGCCAGACTTTTGTGCAGCCTACGGATACGTTAATCTGCGAACTCTCGAAACGAGAACCCGTGGGATCACCTTCCACCTGTAGGATATTACAATATTATGACTTATTTTTAGGATAATCGTTAGTTACTTAGTTGAAGTACATGCAGTACTGGTCCTGTTACACAGGAACAGCGGGGCTAGTATGACATAATAGTATTGCTAGATTGTTGTTGACACAAGGCTTTTTAGAATATGTTTGTTAACACAATCACTGAATGGAATTTTGGACACCTTTTTATTGTTTTAAGTGTGGTTAATCTTAGATACTGATTGAAAATGTTGACAATAATTAATATATCTGGGTGCATTTCTCACTTTAAGTTTTCCCAAAGCCAGAGCGATGAGGATAAAGTGAGAAATTGGTAGCATCATGCCTTCAGTGTGCATATTGTATATAGTTCTCTGCAAACCTATGGTGGCATCATGCCTACAGTGTGTCTTGAACAGCCACAAAGGTTGCACATATTATATTCATATTTACCAAGTTACCAACACAATAGATTGCTGAGTTTTAGCAGCCCATATATTGATTTAACATGAATACCTTGTGCATGTGTGTATTTATTGCACCTATCTGTTCTGTTTAATGTTCATTTCATATGAAAACACATGGTTATAATTACATAAATACATCTCTGTACAGGGTGGGGATTTCAACATGCAGCCTTTCTTGATGTATATTTGTAAAGGGAAATCTTGTACCTATTTTAGAACATTATTCTATTTTTCGTAGAGCCTAACAATTATTCATAAGTATGTACTGTCATACCTACATCTCTGACGTTTATAACAAACCAAACCGTTTGAAAATCGGTTGGAAATTGAGCAGGTTATGGTTATTTATAAAGTACATGAATCACTACCAACACAATGTTATTGGTGAGCAGCTTACGTAAGATTGCGGCCAGTGGTGACGTTCGACTCCATTGGCCAACACCGCGGGCGAGGCATCTAATTAATATTTATCTATGGTCAGTCCTACCTGTTTGGACTTGTGCGTTCAAAACAAGAACCTAGGTTTTTCAAAATGGCGCCGAGTTGCACTCAAACTGTAGTGTGTGTGTGTGTGTGTGAGGCCATACTGTGCAATCCCATCGGTTAATGTGAATTGTTTGCTAGCTCTTGCAAAGCTCGCGGCCGCTCGAAAGTCAATCAGTCAATTAGAACCATAACATCGACGGTGACCTTTGAACCTTCACCATCACTACTTACATGTATAAACATCACTGTATTTCAGAGTTAATAAACTGTATATCACCATTACACTTGTGTTATATTTCGTGTTATGTTATTTGTTGGTCGGACGGAAATATACATAATAAACAGGTTAAAACTAGTAACTATTCATACCTATTAAAATACTTTAATCCGTAAGAGGCGTATTTTCTGCCGTCTGGCATCAATTCTAACCCGACCTCCCAGTAGGACCCAGCTGAATGGGGACATGTGGCGGTACCGAAGCCCAGTCTTTGAAGCCCTCCTCCTGGCTGAGTTACAGAGACAGCAGCGCAGCAGCCAGTTCTGTGACACGGTGCTTAAGGCAGAGGGTAATGACACACACTCACTGACACACACACACACACACACTGACACACACTGAAAACTGATTACCAATTACACTGTAAGTATGGGAATGGCCTTGCAGAGCATGTGATGAGACTTGTTATTTTTTTTAGTGTCCATGAAATACACTCCACATCATAGCGTGTATACATATCTATATATATATATATATTATGCAGCTATATATCTATTGATGTTTTAGTATATGCTACGCGTGAACCTCCTACGATGGGGCATTTGATTGGTTCGCTATCCCGGGATATTGAGCATTATCCCACGATTGAGATCTCCAACTCGGGATATTGTTTCATCGCAAAATGTCCCGCTTTGCAAGTGTAAAAACAAACAAATCTCGGCAAAAAGTGTTATCTTGTTTACTTCTGGAGTGTCCCCGTGTAGTGTATACTTAAACTATCATTCACCTCAGGCTCGGTCCCTTCACGGACATCATTATAATGTCCGTGTGAACTGTTCAATGTCCCGCCCCTCCTCGTCCCGTCTGAAGGGGTGTCTCTGCCGGTGCACAGCTGTGTCGTCGCGGCGCTCAGCCCCGTGCTGGCGGCTGCCCTAACCCCCCGCCGCCCCCCTCGGGCGGGGCCCGCCTGCTGGAGTTCAGCGCCCTGGGGGCCGGCACCCTGCTGCAGCTGGGGGCCCTTCTGTACTGCGGGGAGATGGCGGGGGAGGGGGAGGAGGGGCGGCGGCGGGCGCTCTCGGCCGCCGCCCGGCTCGGCGTCCACGGGCTGGTGGAGGTGAAGGCGGGCGGGGCGGAGCTTAGGGACGCCGCGGTGCAGTCGGACCCCCCGCCGCCACGCCCAGACCGGGGGAGAGGGGTTACCCAGGGCCCTGCCCCCGCCCTGTGGGGGGAGGCGTGTGGGCACAGGGAGGGGGCCGACCCCCCTACCTCCCCTCCCCCCTCCTCTCGCACCCTGGCGCCCCGCCCCCTGCTCCCTCCGTCTTCGGCCTCCCCCCGGCCCTAGCTCCGCCCCCCAGGGCGCCGAGCTCTGGGGGGGCCCCGCCCACGGGCCGCCCATGACGACGGGCGAGGGGGAGGAGCTATGGCGCTTCGAGGGCAACATCCCCGCCTACATCAACCACTTCCTGAACCCGGGCCGGGAGGAGCCGGCCGGGGGGAGGGGTCACAGGGGGGGGAGGGGCCGAGGAGGAGGTGGGGGGGCCTGTCGGGCCGCGGCGGCGGGGGCGCACAGCGCGAGGACGCCTAGAGCCAGAGGGGCGGCGAGGGGCCGAGGTGCCGCCCAATGGGGGGCCGCGGGCTGGAAGGCGGCGGCGGCGGCGGCGGTGGCGGCGCCCCCCCCCCGTGGATCGGCGAGAGGAGGGTTTGGGGGACGCTCGTCTCCAAGACGGGCCAGGGGGGAGGGGCCGTGGGCCGGTCGCTGTGCCTGAGGACCAGGATGCCGCGACGGAAGAGGCGGGGCCAGAGCGAGGCGCGGCAGGTCGGCAGTGTGGACCAGCTGGTGGCGAGTAAGAAGCGTTGCCGGGACAACCGCGGCAGCAGGAAGGGCTCAGCGCGACCCGCCCCCGAGGTGAGGAACAGACCTTTTTTTTTTATTCTTTATTATTCTTTATTTTTTTTAAATTATGATAGAGTGAGATAGACAGGAAGGTCTGGGAGAGAGAGGGGACGACATGCACTAAAGGACCGCGGGGGCGGGATTCAAACCCGGGTCGCTGCGGTCAGGAGCCTTAAGGGTACGCCCGCTACACGGTGAGGAAGGGCCTTCCAGAGACCGATCAGAGACAGCAGAGGCTGTGTTGTTGATTACAGTTCTAACACATTCTTACTACCTTCTTCATACAGGCTTGTGCATGTTACATTTTGTTTTTTTTGTGATTTGCACCTTTTCTCTTCCGTTGTAGGAGAGTATCACCGACCTTGTCGTTCCCCCGTCCTCACCAGGCCCGCCCCCCGACACGGCCCCCGCCCCGTCCCTGTGGCACACCACGGCCCTCCCCAGGACCAGCAGCACGGAGCTCAACCCGCCGGAGCTCTTCGACCAATCGGATCAGTTCGACCGGCTTCTGGAGCAGTTCATGATGGGCATCGACAACAACAACAACAACAACAACAACAACAGAAGCACCAACAACACCACCGCCAGTCATGCCCCGCCTCCGACCCCTTTCGTCAGTGGTTCTGTGGGCGGTACTCCATCTTCCTGCGTTGCCGTGGCAGCACCAGATGAGAGTGGGGGTGGGCCGGGACTCCCTTCCCCGGGCGGTACCGGCGGCTCCACGTGGTCCCAGGCCGGTCGGACCGGGGGCGAGATGCCGCCGCCCTCGACGGAGGGGGAGCTCAACGACATCCTGGACCACTTCCTGCGCTCCTTCGAGCTGAAGGTGGCCCACTGCGACGGCGGGGTCGACGGCGGGGTCGACGGCGGGGTCGACGGCGGGGTCGACGGCGGGGTCGACGGCGGGGGCCACGCCCAGAGCGGCGGTTCGGCCCCGGGGGCGGAGGGCGGCAGCGGGGGGGAGACGCAGGCCGAGACCGGATCGACGGGACGCAAACGCAAGGGGCCTCCGCGGAAGGTCGGCCGCCCTCGGAAACGCAGACGACATCACGGCGTCGGGGGTTTCCGTGGTGAGCCCGGCTTCAACAACCCCCCGGAGCCACGGTGGGCCGATGGCACCGCGGGGAGCCCGAGCGTCACGCCGGCCGCGGGCAGCACGGAGGACTCCGAGGGGAGGGGCCCGAGGCCGAGGTAGGTAATGCCTGTGTCATCTGATTTTGATGGTTTCAAAACGATCTAAATGAATAATAATTATTTTCGATTTGAATTCTTTTTGTATTTTTTTAAGGGGTAAATTCAGTGACTGTTATTTTAGAGAGAAGTGCTGAATAAATGCACCATGTTTTCAATAATTATTTGAATAATCGTGATTTCAATATTGACCCAAAGAACCGTGATTATGATTTATTTTTTATCCATAATCAAGCAGCCCTCGGAAGAGGCTGAAGAGGTCGACCTCGACATCATCTTCCTCCTCGACGCCACGGCGAGTGACGCCGCCCTCCCAGGCCCCGACGGCGCCCAAACGTCCCGGAGGCAAGCCCCGCGACGGCGCCACGTCCGGCGGGGGGCCGTGGGCGGCGTGTGGTCCCGCTGTCGTCACGGCCCCCGAGCTGAAGCTCGAAGGGCCCGGCAAGAGGACCGGCGAGCCTTCCAGCCGGAGCAAAGCCATGCTGTCGGCCTGGTGGCAGGCCGGGGCCCTGGGGCCTTGGGCCCCGGGGCTGGCGGTGGGAGCGGAGGGGGGGGTGGAGAAGCTGAGGCTGGTGCCCGTGGTGTATCTAAGGAGGAGCCCTCTGCTGCAGCCCTATCTCGACGGCCACAGGTGTATCAGTACAGACGCAAAGGTGTTTTTTTTTACATATAAATATGTACAGCTTATATATTTATATTTATTTTTTAGAAAAATGTATCATCTTTTGACATTGTATGTTATTATCAGACAGCTGAAAGTTCGGATCCCAATAATTTTTTTCCATAAATCCCACACAAAATCTGCTTCCTAGAATACCTCTCGGCCGAACACACCTCTGCCCCCCACTCCGTCGGTTCCTCCGTCGGTTCCTCCGTCTCCCAGACCGCTGATCTCCTACCCCATCAGGAGCAGGATCAAAGAGCAGCACGACACGGTGAGTACTCTGTTCACACTCGGCTACTAAAGAGGCATGCTGTGTGTTACATTGTGTAAACAACATTGTGTTGATGTTGACACTCTGACTTTGCCTCCGTCTGTCTGTGGATCTGTTCTGCATCCAGCAGACGATGGCTCCTATCCAGCCAACACATTCAGGGCCACCGGCGGCTTCAGTTCCAGAAGTACAATCACGGCCATTGCAACGGCGGTGGAGAAAAAGGCACCTAGAGCCCAAGAGGCGGGTCATCGAGGCAAAGAGGGTGTGTCTGGACCAGGAGGGACCCGTCAGCCCAGAACTAGGCACACCCAACTCAGGACACCTTCCCTGTCGGTCCGACGAAGAGGAAGGGAGGGTAACGGTGGACACAGACGATGTTATCGATGTGGTCGCTGTGGATTCGCTACAAGGCCACGGCAACCATGGCGACCGCCCGCCAGAGCCTACCTCCGAGGTAGTGGTAGACGTTTTAGAAGTGGAGTCAGAAGCAGGGACGGGACAGCAGCAGGCGGCAGCCATCGCCTCTGTCAAAGCCTCGGAGACGGGCCAGGAGACGAGGACCGGGGCGGCGTTGATGGACGAAGACGAGGAGGTCGACGTCGAGGAAGAGGTCGACGTCGAAGAGGAGGTGGGCGTCAAGGAGGAGGTGGGCGTCGAGGAGGAGGTGGACGTCGAGGAGGAGGTGGGCGTCGAGGAGGAGGTGGGCGTCGAGGAGGAGGTGGACGTCGAGGAGGAGTTGGACGTTGAGGAGGAGGTGGGCGTCGAGGAGGAGGTGGGCGTCGAGGAGGAGTTGGACGTTGAGGAGGAGGTGGGCGTCGAGGAGGAGGGGGGCGTCGAGGAGGAGGTGGGCGTCGAGGAGGAGGGGACGTCGAGGAGGAGGTGGCGTCGAGGAGGAGGTGGGCGTCGAGGAGGAGGTGGACGTCGAGGAGGAGGTGGGCGTCGAGGAGGAGGTGGGCGTCGAGGAGGAGGTGGACGTCGAGGAGGAGGTGGGCGTCGAGAGGAGGAGGGTGGACGTCGAGGAGGAGGTGGGCGTCGAGGAGGAGTGGGCTCGAGGAGGAGGTGGACGTCGAGGAGGAGGTGGGCGTCGAGGAGGAGAGTGTGGGCGTCGAGGAGGAGGTGGACGTCGAGGAGGAGGTGGGCGCGAGGAGGAGGTGGGCGTCGAGGAGGAGGTGGGCGTCGAGGAGGAGGTGGACGTCGAGGAGGAGAGGTGGCGTCGAGGAGGTGGACGTCGAGGAAGGAGGTGGGCGTCGAGGATGAGGTGGGCGTCGAGGAGGAGGTGGGCTGTCGAGGAGGTCGACGTCGAGGAGGAGGTGGGCGTCAAAGAGGAGCTCGACAAGGACGGTCGACGCCGAAGAGGAGGTCTGCGTCGACGATGAGATCGACGAGGAGGTCAACGTTAATGAAGAGGTCGCCGTCGACGTCGGGGGTGGATTCAGAGGGCGGCTTTGATCCGGCGGGGTCACCTGAAGTCGACATCCTAGCGCCTCCCACCGGACCCGGCCTCACAGTGCACCACTACTCACCGGGGAAAGACGTAAGGGCGGTCCTCCTCTAGGAAGCGTTTCACAGGAGCGGCACCTTCGCGCCGGGGGGTGGGTCAGGGTTCAACCTGGGATCCACGGGAAGTTGGGAGGAGGAGGAGGAGGTCGATGAAGAGGTGGAGGTGGATGTGGATGACACTGGCGGTTGGAGCCCCAAGCCCCCTCCTGCGTTCAGCCTGGCCCGGATGTTAAAGCCTGAGCTGAGGAGAGGAGGAAAGAGGAAGATGACGTTGATGTGGTGGGAGGAGAGATGGCCTGCAGTCAGTCCCAGGGCCTGTCGTCCTGTCCCCCTGCCATATAGGTAAGTTCAGCCCAATCCTCAGTGTGATCCACATGGTTACATTTAATTTGATACCACACATTTGGTTGCTAAAACCTTTTGCTTTTCCCTTTTCTGCTACACATTATATGAACTAAATAATTTAGTTTTTCCTGTCAAACCAAGCTCATGATCCGTTTGTGCTTTGGGAACTTTTTTTAGAGAACTGTCAATTTTTCTTGCAAGCCCAGTGTAAAGATAACAGAATTGCTTGTTGCTGAACCTATCATTCTTCCCTGTCCCCATCTATCTCTACCTCCAGACAGCCAGCCAAACGCACATAAACCTCAAACTGCAGCTACTGGTTGGGAAGAAGATCTCCCAGCAAAGTGGGAAATCTGCGATCTAACTAGATTGACATCGCTGTTTTTTCCGTTCTAAATGTTATTGCTGTGATGTAAAAAGTATTGTTGAGAATATACGTTAATTAGTCTTTAAAAGCTCTGACGTTTCTGCCAAAAGCAATGGACTCCCCAAAGCACTTAACTTTAAAAATGAAAACTGCAGCTTTAGTGTTATTGTCCGTTCAATTGTTGATTGCTACCATTCTTTAAGTACTTTTAAGTTGATTTTATCATATGTGCTAATTTGTGGTAGGTTATTGTGTTTAACCCATAGTGTCATACAGACCAAACTTTAGATCACTTCAAGTGATCCCGTTGTTAATTTTATTTAGATCCTTCAGTACCTCAGCATATTCTGGTATTTAAATCAGGGATCACATTATTTTGTACACCCTAAACCAAAAATAAAAATAAGATGATCCGCTGTCATTTACCTGTATTTATTTCTTCCCATATTGTAGAAAGTGTTTGAAAAGTATTGAGTTATCTCTACTAGTACTTTGCACCATCACTGGCATGGAGAACATGAATGAACACACAAGCTTGATGTGAACCCAATTTTATTGATCATAGACCATGAGGAAGGACCTTGACACCACACAACAGCAGGAACACATCTGAGCTGCACTGCACAGCGGCCCCCCTGAGTCCAGCCGCTCTGAAGACACCCAGGTGCACCCTGGGAAACCAACCTTCAGACCTAGCAGTTAGACTCACGGAACCACCCTCTGCCTCCCCCCACCTCCCTGCTTGGCTTCCAGCTCTCTTCAGAGGGGGGGGTGTGGTTCTCTCCCCCACCCTCCCCCCAAGGGGGGCTGGGACCAACAGGGTACTGGCCCCAGGAGCGCGGCGCAGGTGGTGTGTCAGCGCAGGTGTGTTGAGCGTTGTGGTGGTTGTGCGTGGTCTGTCCCTGTGTGCGTCAGCAGCAACCTATAGATAAGACCACCGTGCTAACAGGAAGGGTCGTCAGTGTGTGGTGTGTTTGTTTGTTTGTTTGTTTTGAGGGAGTGAGGTTTTGTGTGTGCGTGTGCATCTCTTGTGCTTCAAACTGTGCGATTATTGTCTCTCGTTTTACTTCCGGATCAGATGTTGCGTCGGAGGTGGCGGGTTCCATTCCCTGGGGGGGGGGGGGGGGGGGGAGGGAGGATTGAAGATTAGTAGTCAGGAAGTGATGTGAAGGATGTAAGTTTTGATCTGAAGGCAAAGGAGAGGAATGAAGGAGGAGGTGTGGGGTGCAGGCCGCTGGATGGGTCGCCCGTTGTGTGTCGGGTTTGCTCACCAGCGCCTCTGGCAGAGCCGGGGCCTCCTCTTAGTGCTGGATACGCCTGATGGACTGGATCTGGGGGGTCTGGCAGTGGGAAGCCCCAGTTCTTCCAGTTCGTGGTATCTCCGCTGTGCCTCTCGCACTCCATGATGTACTGCTGGCCCCTGTAGCCGGGGAACTGGTAGCACACGAAGCTGCGGGGGGAGGAGGGGGAGCCGTCAGAGACGCCATGGTTCCAGTGACTCCAGAGTGTGGAATCGGACTCTGCAGTGAGTCGTGATTGAATGACCCTGCTGTGGGTGAACACCTCAGCGGCGTGTGTGTGTGTGTGTGTTGGTGCACGGAGGTCCCGGCCTGACTTACGCGCCACACTGCACGTGCATGGAGCCCACCTCGGGCTTCATCCAGCCCATGGCCTGCAGGGAGGGGTAGTCGTCACACATCTCCACGCTGCGGCCCAGGAAGTTCTCCTTCTCGAAGATCATCATGCGGCTGCTCTGGTGGGACTGCGGCGACCGGATGGGGGGGGGGGGGCAACGTGAGGAGCTGGAATCAGACTGAGCTGCATAAACTGACATGTTTCCCAACTCGACATGGATTATTATTTGACTCGTGTGATAAACGTGACCTCCAGCTCTGCTCTTCACGTCGATAGACCCTTTGCTGCACCACGGCACGGGGAGACGTATCTTCACCGGTTCAGTCGACTACCCATGCCCTGAGGGACACCTCAGTGACTGTCCTACGATGACCCCCCCCCCCCCCCTCTGTCTAAGCGTCTATCGAGCCGCAAAACCGCTTTTCGGTTAACTACGATGCCGCAGAGAGGCATGAACCCCTACAGGGTTAGGGTTAGGGGTCACACGGGACTCACAGCGCAGTAGATGCGGGCGCAGCGACATGAGGCGCTCCACGTGGGTAGGACAGGGAGCCGCTGTACGAGTCCCAGTGGGGGTACTCTCCCCCTCTCCAGGATGAACTGCTGCCCTGGAAGTCGTTGTGCTCAAAGCCCACCCAGCTGGAGAGTCAGAGACAGAGAGAGAGTTGACCTCGTGGAGCGGAAGCGTGTTCTTTGGTTTCACCTGTTTTAGCAGGAGCTTCTTACAGTGAAAATGGCATCATTTATTTAATTTCACTTATTCAGGGCATTAAGCAGATGCTTTTTATCCAAAGCGACTTACAATAAGTACATTTGTCATAAGAAAGGGAAAAAAGACATCACTGTCGGTACAGTAAGGATGTTCATAGAACCAAGTGCCAAGCACACGGACAATCGCTAACCCATTTCCCGTATACAACCAAGATAGTTAGGATAAGATGCTACATAACTAAGTACTATGAGGCAGAGTCTATACGACATACAATAAGTGTGGACATCACGCTCATGAATCCCTACAGATTGGCCCGGGGACCTTGGGGATGGACACCATCACAAGGAAGACAAGCACCCTATAGCCGCCTGCACCATTGAAATGATTTAGACGGTGTGAGGTACACATGCAGAGACCAGAGACCAGCAGGTTTAAAGATGGCCTCGGCCCCTACTTACGCTCCGCTCTCCACCCTGATGGAACGGATGTTGTCCAGGCCGCACTCCTGGATGTTGCAGCACTCGGAGGTGAACTCCTGGCACTTGCCCTGGAAATGCTCCTGCTCAAACACAGTCACCTGTGGGGGGGGGGGGGGGGGGCAAGAGACACGAGAGCCAATGAGAACCAGAGGACATTTCTGTTTTTTCATCAACAGTTGATTAGTAACAGGAAACAAGAGGAATCAGGTGAAGAGTTGTCGTCAGTGTGGTCATCTCGGTGGGGGGGCTTACCTTGAAGAAGGGAGCCATGCCCATTCCAGAGTGGACCATGGGCTGGTTCATGGGGTACCTTGTATTTCTGTACATGTTAACACCTGAAGAACAAACACTCGTTAGAAAGATTGTAGATCTCAGAGTCAAGCTGCTGAACACATTGAGTCTCTCGACCATGTAGGATCTAGATGGGCTGCGGCTTTGGATAGGTTTGTTGGATAAGTTAGCAATTAGCATCCCAAAATAATGACAATTTAAAATATAGATGAACAGGAAGTTGATCAATGGAACATAAAATGAAAGTAAAAAAACTATTGATAAAGTTTGTTGAAAGAACACTAGAAATCTCTATGGGCGCTTAATGCCCTGACTCACTTTATCAATACTTGATTAAATCCAAACGGAAGTATGAAATACATATATGAAATACATATACAATCCCTAGCTTTTGTCGAATTACCACAAGTGCGTCCTTACCTAGATTGGCTCTCTTTGAACTTGCTTGGATATGGCACGCGGCCTAACGGCTGTTTTTTACGTAGAACTTTGAGAGAAACCTGGCGCTTCAGTTTTATATCGCCTTGCCGAAGAGCGCGCCCTGCCCACGCGCGTCCACGAAGCGGTCGTTGGAGCGCGCCTCTCCCAATCGTTCCCAAATGCATGCAAAGCGCGCTCGCTGTATGCCCGTGCGTCCCGCTGGCCAGCTCAGCATATTCTACTGTGTAGCGCGGTTCCATCCCGAGCGCGCCGGCCTGCGTGATGCTGTTGTCAGGGGGGAACAATAGCGCGCCGGCAGGTTCGAGCCCCGCGTCAGCAATCCGCCGGCAGTGTCCGTTCACAATGGGACTAGGGAGCTGTGGGGAATGTGCGGATCAACTGAAATGTGGCAGCCTTTGGGCGAGTGGAACTGGAAAATTGTTTGAAATAATGTGTAAAAATAAAAGCAATGTGATGTGTAGAAATAAAAGAAAGTCAGCAAATCACCACTGATCCAACACATCTTCAAAGAAGTCTAGAGTTTTCTCCTGTTACACCCGTTCATTAATATGTTGAACACTCATGTGATGATCACCAGTGTCGTTAATGAAACAATAATGAAATAATACGCGATATGTTTACATAGGGAGATTCTATGTTCCAATGAAGAAGTGAAGAGCAGAGTCCACAGAAATTAAAACAAAAATGAACACTGTGTGTCCAGCGTTCATTTTGACCATTGGTTAATTTTTGACCATTAGCGTTTGACTTATGGTCATTGTAGGCCTATATGCTAATATCGTTTTCATACCTGTCATTAATGTGGCCCTATCTGTGCTGGGCAAATGTGTGGCCATGACATGACTAGGATCCTTAACATTCTCTTATCGTTCGTCATTTAGAACAAATAGAGGGGATCCAAAATACAACGTTTTAAAGAGCTGACCTCCAGAAAGTCCATCAAATAAGCTATTGGTTATGATTCAAATGTTTTGGATAAATATATTTGTCACATATAATGATTATATTATGAGGCCATGATGTTGTTGAGTGACTGACAGTTTCCATACACCCCGCAAACAGTTTCTGAAGACGTTTACATTTACATTTAGGGCATTTAACAGACGCTTTTATCCAAAGCGATTTCTACATTTGTCAGAAGAAAGAGAAACAATATATTGCTGTCGGTACAGTAAGGGTTTTCTGGTGTGTTAAGTGATGGACTGTGTGACTGTTTGTTGTAACTTTTGCTCCCAGCACCACAACCAATACTCAGCCTGTAAACTCTTCTACCATGTTGCTGTGTGTTGGAGGGTCCCACCTCTCGGAGCCAGTATAGTTTGTTCCACTCCCCCCCCACCCAGGCCGTCCCTCTGTGATGATGTTCGGACTTCTATTGTCCCGGCTCTCTGACCTCAGCAGGTTGTTTCTCTCCGGCTAATCCCTCCCCCCTGGTCGCCAGGGTATAAAAGGGCTGGGCTGACTCTGTGGTGGCACACACGTTTCCTTGATTGAGGCATCAGTAGCACCAACAGGTAAAGTGAACCTCCATCGGTGAACCCTCCGATACAGCTTCAGCTGTTTAATCTGAGTACAGAGATAGAAGTACATGGGATGTTTAGATCCATGTGAATCTCCAGTCTAGCTCTTATGGTTCAATTGATCTAAACCACCCAGTTCCACTGTGGTGGAGTGACACACCTGAGCGTATGTGTAACGTCCTCTGTCTCTCTCCCCCCTAGCAATCATGTCCAGCGAGAAGACCAAGACCGCTTCCCAGACTGACGGCAAGGCCGCCCAGAGCAAGAAGTCCGAGATGGGAATGATGTCCTACAAGGTGGGTACCTCTCAGGAACGGCACAAACAGTGGTTCCATGTTGTGGTCCACTTCAACCCACCATCCTATGAACTGGGCCTCAGCTGCAGATGATCATTTGGACAAACTGAGGCAGTGAATGCTTGCGTGTACTGACCGACCACGGGTCTCCTGTCCCCCGCCAGATGTACGTGTTCGACCAGGAGAACTTCCAGGGGCCGCATGATGGAGATCAGCAACGAGATGCATGAACGTCTGCGAGATGGGCATGGACCGCGTGCGCTCCCTGCGTGTGGAGTGCGGACCGTAAGTACCGACGGCTGGCCCGCCGACATCGAGGACTACTATGGATGGACTCAAGAGCCGTGGTGTTCCACAGTTTCTGCTCCATCCTAACGCCTCCTATTCTCCGGTGTGTGGCCCCTGCAGTTTCGTGGGTTTCGAGCAGATGAACTTCTGTGGTGAGATGTACATCCTGGAGAAGGGCGGAGTACCCCCGTTGGGACTCCTGGAGCAACTGCCAGAAGAACGACCTACCTGCTGTCCTTCAGGCCCGTGAGGATGGGTAAGGAACCACCTCCCCCCAGCTCCTCCGTCACCACCACCACCCTACCACCACCACCACCACCACCACCACCACCACCACCTTCAACACCATCAATCATTCAACACCACCACCACCATCACACCATCATTTAACCCTTTTGCCCATCTCCTTGTTCTTTGTCCCCCCAGGACCCCGAGAAGCACAAGATCTGCCTGTACGAGGTCGGAGAGTTCAAGGGCCGCAAGATGGAGAATCCATGGACGATGATGTCCCCCAGCATGTTCTCCTACGGCTTCACCGACAGAGTTGGCAGCATCACCGTCAGCTGCGGAACGTAAGTGTACCGGACACGTCTCAAAGTCTACCTAGCTGCGGCTCAGAAGCTCTGGTGCTATTGGAGAGAGTGGAACTCATAGCAAACATTGGAAACGTAATTATCAAAAGAAACGTCAATAGTGCAAATGTTTAAAATGTTTCTGTGTTGGTCCCTCTCCTCAGCTGGGTGGGATACCAGTTCCCCGGATACCGTGGTAGCCAGTACCTGCTGGAGAAGGGCGAGTTCAGGCACTTCAACCAGTACGGCGCCCGTCACCCTCAGTTCCAGTCCGTGAGGCGGTATCCGCGACATGCAGTTGGCACCAGCAGGGCTGCTACACCATGTCCAGCAAGTAAGCTCCCACCAGAGCCCCCCCCGCAGGAGCAGGAAGGAGGCCAGGGAGAAGGGGAGGAGCCAGAGGGACGAGGCTGGGGGGAGATGTCTGAGACTGTACCTCAACACTTGTTAAGGTCCGCCCTGTGACCCTGCGGGTGAGGCGGCGGAGAAACTCTCCCCCACACCCATGCGGGTCTCCAGAAAACACCCTCAGAGACAGGACCCCCTGCAGGACCCCGTGGAAAACCAGACACTCGTCCTCCAGCCTTTTCTAGCTCCTCTCCTCTCTTTCTCCCCCCAGCGCCACGCCCTTCCTCAGCACCTCTCCTTTGAATCCTTTACTGCAAGAGAGAGGGAACCTGGCATCCCTTGTTGTGTCACTCTTGATTCTCGGCTCAGGGTCAGGTGAGATGCACCATGGGAAATTGAGTTTCCAGACCCCCCTCTGATTCCCCCCCCGCCCCCCCCCGACCTACTTGCCCAGTGCATTTCACTCCTACTATGCTGTACAGAATCCTGGCCAAGTTTTCAATAAAATGTCAAGACGTAAATACATTGTGTCTGCCTTGTTGTGTTATCATGGGAAATCACAATTTAGCTATGATAATTAGCTATATATTGAGCTATACAATTAAGGAGAATCATTACTTAATCATACATCATAAAGAGGTTAAGATATAAATATATAGAAAAAACCTTAGACACTGTATCTGCAAAATCACTGCAAGGTTTATTACAGTAGGGCAATAACCACCCTTCAGGTGTTGCTGTATCTTACACAGACAAATCCATAGGTAATTGTTTTATATACGAAACAATATAGGTTTACCTATGTGTTTGACCTGTTTGATCACATGATCAAACTATTTATTCTAGTCGTGCTATAGGTAGCAATTTCCCCTATCGGAACGAGAAAAACCAGGGGAAAAATGACATCAATGATTTTGTTTTATAAAAAAAGAAAACATCGAATTTTATAAACAAGGCTTTCCACTCAAACGACAAACATGAATATATCAAAAATACATTTATAAAATTAAACATAAATACTGTGTGGTTGTCTATATAAAGCTTTGATATGTCCCACAGCTGTTTCACAAGGCTCATTTGACCTAATCCCCTCTACCACCCTTGTACATTATCCATACACCACATGTCGGGCAAAATGCCCGCTGTATCTTCAGAGCAACTAGGCTATACTTTTCAGTGCAACTTTATAAAAAAAACAGCGCTATAAATTGCTCGCTAGTGCATCAAGAAAAATGTCTACTACAACTCTGTTTGATCTCTTCTACTTTCCAGGGGTTATGTTATAGACTCCCATCTACTTTTCCGGTCGTCCACACTTTCCGACATCTGGACTAAGTCAACGTGACATCATTCGCACGAATTCTGCGAAAAGAAGAGAGCGGGTGGTTGGGATAAGACGGAAGGATTTGAGTGCACTCAAACGGGAGGCTTAAACGTGTGATGTCTAAATGGGCACACGAAGATTAAACAGACGGGCACAGACAGAACATTGATTATTTCTTTATCTCTCTCTAGATTTCTTTATCTCTCTCGCTGTATCACACACACATGCGCGCACGCACACACAGACAGATACACACTCTCTCACATATAATTGAATTACTACACAATAAATGGATAAATTTGACACATTTCTAAAATGTTTATCTAATTTAGTTGTTATAAGTCAAGTTTGCTCGTGTAAAAAAAGGTTTAAAACAAATCTCTCTTTCTCTCTCTCCCTCCATCTCCCTTTCCCATTCTCCTTCTCCCTCCTCCTCTCTCTTTCCCCCTCCCTCTCCCTCTTTCTCCCTCCCCCTCTCTCCCTCCTCCTCTCTCTTTCTCCCTCCCTCTCCCTCCCCCGCTCTCTCTCTCTCCCTCACCCTTATCCTCACCCTCTCCCCCTCCTCCTCACCTTCTCCCTCCCTCTCCCTCCCCCGCTCTCTCTCTCACCCTCTCCCCCTCCTCCTCACCCTCGCCCTCTCTCACCCTCAAAGTCGACCAGGCCGTCTCCGTTGAGGTCAACGTCTCTGAGGATCTCGTCGATCTCCCGGTTGGTAAGCTGCTCTCCCATCAGCTTCTTCATGGCCTCCCTGAGCTCCATGATGTTGATCTGCCCGTCGCCGTTGGTGTCGAACTGGACGGGAGACACCGGGAGGGGGGAGGTAAAAGAAGAAGATTACCATGGAAAACACGAACGAGACTGGGAGACGTTAGAGTTTACTATGAATGTTGTGTATATGTGTCCTGGTAATGGCTGCAGACGTTTCCTTTTGAATCCTGTCAACCTAACAACCCTAATCCTAACCCTAACCCTAACCCCAACCCTAACTCTAAACCTATCCCTAACAACCCTGACCCTAACCCCAACTCTAAACCTAACCCTAACAACCCTAACCCCCACTGACCTCTTTAAACGCATCCCGAAGTTCCTTGATGCCTATCATGTCGGCCGTCTCGGCCAGCATTTTGGGGCCCATCAGCTCCACAAAGTCCTCAAAGTCCACTTTACCGCCACCTGCAGGTCAGACAAGAGCAGGGCTCACATTTATTTCTGGCTGAAGAAAGTCATCTACAACCTAAACTGAAATGAAACGACATCGACAACGAAACATGTTTTTTCCGTGAAACTTTTATGCCACCCCACGATTCATTCCACCTCCCCTTTATCCCGTCGCTCTCCAGGATGGTTCTGGCGCTGTCCCCGACGGACCCCCAGACACTCACAGATCTGCTGGCTGAGCTCGATCAGCTCCATCTCGGTGGGCATGTAGCCCATGGTCCGCATGCACTCGCCCAGGTCCCCGCAGCTGATGTAGCCCTTCTTGTTCCGGTCGAACTCCACGAACGCCTCGCGCAGCTCTGCGGGGGGCGGGGGGGGGTTAATGCGTGCTATGAGTGGTACGGCGTGTGTGTTTGAGTGTGCATTGTGTGCTGTAAGCGTGCTGGGGCTGGAGGCGGGGGGTTACTCACCTTCAATCTCCTCCGGTCGCAGCTCTCTGTCCTGTTGCAGGGAGACAGTGGTACACAATTAACACCGCTATTGGTTAGGTTGGTCTTCTTGTATGCTAAACATGCACACTTACACGCACGTACATGAGTAAACACGTATGCATGCACACAAGGGCGCTCAAACACACACACACACACACACACACACACACACACACACACCACACCACACACACACACACACACACACACACACACACACACACACACACACACACACAACACACAATTGACACAAACACAGATGCACACACTCACACACTCGCACGTATAAACATAAAGAGTACATCAACACATGTTTATGCATGCATTCAAACAACAAATGTTTCAATTGCTGTGGCAATCAACATCATAATCACATGGTTCTAATATTGCATCATATGAGGTCTGTCTTGACCGCTACATGTTTTATATGTATAAAATGTTTAACATGTATAAACATGTTTAAAAATGGATAAACAAGCAGTGAAGGCCAAACCAACAGTCAAGGTCACAGCTCTTTAGGTAGATACAAACAATGGGGTGGAGGAATCACAGATGTCACGTTATGAAGGAACTAATACAAGATGGAAAATAATGTTCAACTATACAGACAGCAGAGGAACCAATGAAAACGGAAAACTGCCCACTACTGACCCCTTTGGCAGGTAAGAGAACTGCAGTCTGCCAGATATCACGCATTGAGAGCACTGGACCGTGAGCTCTGTCCGTTGAGTCAGCTGTCTGTGTTTTCTGAATAGCAGATCGCTGCTGTGAATAACAGACAGTTGCTATGGAAGATATTTCCAACCAAATTTTGACCTTTGAAGATGTGGAAGTGAGATCAGACGTCACTTCCAGAATCAACCGTTTTTTTTCTTGATTGTCTCTCATCTCCCTACTAAAAAACAACTCTAATAAATAATAATTTGATGTTGTCAAACTAGGGGAACTACTTTTCTCAGCGTATCAGCTCAATCTGATAGGCGTTCTGGTCTTCAGCCCACACTACTTTAGGGCTGCCTTTGCGGTCTTGCTTTTAATCCAACGCACAGCGCTAGAGTAGTCAGCTACGGCCTCTGTGACCGCTACTCAATCCTGTTTCCATGGAACTAACCGATCGACCGGCGGGAGAACCTCCCGAACCCACGGGGCTTCTGATTGGTCGAAAGTGTGAGGCGGAACACGCACACCCGTCGTGTGTGGCGGGGAGATGGAGGTCGCCGTGACGACCACACAAGGGGCGATGATGATGAGGACGATGCCTGGGTCAGGAATGTATGGCGGTGAAGGCGTTCACGTACACGGGGACAGTATCACTGTGTGTGTGTGTGTGTGTGTGTGTGTGTGTGTGTGTGTGTGTGTGTGTGTGTGTGTGTGTGTGTGTGTCCTACATACGGCGGTCTGGGAAAAGCCCTGCTTCAAGAAGATGCAGGCGTGGCCTACGATGTCCTGCACCCCGTTGCACTTCTTGACCAGCGTGCTGGTCGGGTGATCAATATCTGGCAACCCGTTATCCGGGGGCTCCGCTGCGTCTGGGTGGGGGCCCCGTGCCCCTCCGGCCCCCGCCTCCAGACCCCCCGCTGGGGGCTGCTGCCCTTCAGTCGCCCCCTTCCCAGAGTCCCAGGGACCCAGAGGCCAGTTAAACCCACAACAACGTCCTTGTACTCTTTAAGCACCCGACACGCTCGGTATGAAACAGATAGACTCTGTCCTCTCCAGGAACCATCGATGACTCCTATAGCAGCACGGTGAGGCCAATGGCTTTTGTGTGCGTGTCTGTGCGTGTGTGCGTGTGCGTGTGTGTGTGTGCGTGTGTGTGTGTGCGTGTGTGTGTGTGTGTGTCGGTATGTGCTTCCGTCAGCTTTAGGGAATCCATGGCATTAACTATTAAATCGTACATGTAACTGCACATTCATACATGGAGTATTATTGCAATTTTATGCAATTACGTATTTCAAAAAAACTTGGATCAAATCTTAACCTATGAAAGCCTTCAAACCGAGGGCTTTTTCCAAGTCGAAAATCTTTAAAACAAGTATAGAATAATTTCCTACCGACACATTATCACAGCAGCTAACCATCCCAACAGACACATACAACAACTCCCATGCAGCTCAAAGATCCTGTGATTCAAGGCCCCACAGAGAAGTCCCTGCTGTCTTACCTTCCTCATGGTGTTGTTCATAGACGACTTGGTGCAGTTGCCCATCACCTCTCTGTCAACCCACAGTCCGACTCATCGTCTGCTCTCCTCTCCTCTCCTCCCCTCGTAACCGCCCAACTCCCCCCTCCCCCCCTTCAGTCCCCCCCGCCCCCCCGCCTCTATATCGGTGATTTTGGTCAGTCTGTCATCAGTCTGCGTCTGAGTCCATTACTCCTCTTCAGTCTGATTTAATCAGACTCTCTCATTCCATCCTCTCTCTCTACCTCATCTCTCTCTCTCTCCTCTCTCTCTCTCTCTCTCTCTCTCTCTCTCCTCTCTCTCTCTCTCTCTCCCTCTCTCTCTCTCTCTCTCTCTCTCTCTCCCTCCACTCACTCTCTCCACTCTCTCTCTCTCTCTCCCTGAGAGCGGACATCTTCCCCAAACGTCTCATTCTGGGATTATGATCACATCTGCAATTAGAGTAAAATAAAGACCATCCATTTTGGGCGTCTCCCCCCCCGAACCGATGCGACCGACATTAGAGAACTGCCCTGTGCCACACTAAGCTGTCCCTCTCTGTCTTGTCCTGACCTGACATAACCCTGTTGAGCCCCAACTCCACTACTCAAACAATTCCCTCTATACCATGCTATTGATACCCTTTTCCCTACACACTCATCCCAAGTAATTCTCAGTCAACCCTATCTCTCT
>NC_044057.1:14253747-14296247 GCF_902167405.1 Gadus morhua
AGAGAGAGTGAGAGAGAGAGAGAGAGAGAGAGAGCAAGAGGGAGAGGCACAGAGAGAGCAATAGAGAGAGAGAGAGAGAGAGAGAGAGGGGTGTGGCTGTGATGTGAAGAGGAAAAGCTTTCTATGGATAACGCACTGGCCCGTCACACATCACACACGTGCACACATGGATAAAGTCATTCGACCCTGCATGACTGATCGCACACAGAGCAACATGTCAGCAACGATCCCCGTCCGCATATACAACACGTTCAAGTCACTCAAGATAAAAACACAACGTTAATCATGCTTGCTTGGAGACCTACTTAAATGTGGTTTTCTCATTGAAAACACATCGTACATGCGTCCCATGGCGTCTTATCGCCGCTCAAATTAGACTAATTCCACTAAAAGCCTCTGCCTCTATAATTAAAGTGAGTGACCCGACACCACCATGTACATTCCTTTCCTTCCTTCCTACTCTGTGCCCTTGTCTCCTACATCCTATCCCCTCGCTTTGATGTCAAAACTGATGCCGCTGCTTTCGGTAGTCTACCGTGCGTGCAGGTGTTTGTTGTGCAGGCTTATTGTAACACCTCTCCATCGACCTGTCTCCACCTCTCTCTCTCTCTCTCTCTCAAGTTCTCCTCATTGAATGTCTCTGTGTTGAACTGCAGACGGACCTCACTGACGGTGGCGTGAGTTCCTGGGTTGCAGGACGCCGTGTCAAGTCCAACTTGTCTCTCTCTCTCATTAGCAAGAAGTTGCTAATGAGGTTTCCATTAATCACTTTGTCGCCAGTCTGTCCCTCTCGCTCTCTCTCTCTCATTCCTCCACCCCCACCATCACTCCTCTCGTCTCCTCCTCCTTCCTCCACCCCCCCCCCCCCCCCCCCCCCCCCCTCTTTAACTCACCCACTACCCCAACCCCCACTTCCATCTCCGATCAATCAGTCTCTTCATTGATTATTGATGGGGGGGGGGGGTGCAGGCAAAGTTAGACAAGAGTTCCATTACGACACAAAAAAGGACAAGTTAGACGCTGTGGTTAGGTTAAAAATAGAGTGCAGACGTAGAGAGGGATGGAGAGAGAGGGAGGGAGGGAGGGAGAGAGGGAAAAGGAGAGAGGGAGCGAGGCAGAGAGAAAGAGAGAGAGAGAGAGAGAGAGGGAGAGAGAGAGTATTTCAGGAGCAGATAACTCATCAGATCCGGGATCAGTGATGAAATAGACTGGAGAAGGAGAGCGATTGGCTGGCGAAGAATGGAAGGAGGAGGCGGGACCAGTGGTGCAACGAGTGGACATACATTCAGAATGATTTCACTGTGTTCTGCACAACAGGTTGGGTATGCTGTGAACCAATGTGTTCTATGAGGAGATGCAGCTCGCCAGAACTTAACATGCGTAAAGAAATCAGCATTTTCTTGATAGTAACACAGACAGCTCAGCCCATACCTAGAAACCTCCTGTTTAAAAGTACAACTTACTCATGGTAACAACCTTCGATACACTTCCATTAATCGACAACTCCTCAACTTTATAGGCCACTGTGTGGTGTCTGAGAAGGGACCGACAATGGGACACGGGTCGCAGTGCCAAAGTATTTGTGAATGAAAGAGTAAACAGTGACTGCCCTACAGTCACACCTTTTGGCTCAGTACACTCACTAAGATTCTTCTTAGTGTGATCAAGGGAGAGTAACTTAATAAAGCAGGGTGGTAATTGAACTCGAGGCTTTTGTTACTGCTGCCTCCACACAGATCAGCTGCCTTTCATGTAGATCTAATTACAGATCAAGAAGTAGGGTGTGTACGCATGTGCCCATTCATGTGTGCCTGTTTGTGTGCATGCATGCGTGTGTGTGTTCATGTGTGTGTGTGATTGTGTGTCTGCCTGTGCGAATGTTAGTGTGTGTGTGTGTCTGTGCATGTGTGTGTGTGTCTGTTCATGCATGTACGGGTTGGCATATGATTCTGTGTGCATGTGTGTGTGTGCATGGGTGTGTATATTCTTGCGTGTGTGTGTGTGTGTGTTTGTCTGTGGGTATGCATGCGTATGTGTGGGTGTGTGTGTTTGTGTGTCTGTGCGTGCATATGCATGCGTGTGTGTGGGGGGGTGTGTCTGTGTGTGCGTATACATGCACGTGTGTGTGTCTGTGTGTGTGTATGCATGCGTGTGTGTGTGTGCGTCTGGATGCGTGTGTGAGTGGGATTGCGCTAGGGTAAAGGCTGTTTTAATGACAGGTGAAGTCTTGGTTAATGTATAGGCAGCTGAGCCAGCTAGGGGATTATGTCGACATGGATACCAAATGTCTTCGCAGGGTCGGAATGACCCTCATCATTTATTTGTCTGAAAGGAACACAAGAGCGACCACATAGAGGATGTCACGGCCACGGTCGCCGTGGCAGCAGAAGAGCCGGCCTCGTTGACATTGACATGTGCTGATCCCCGCGAATGGACACCAGGCGGACTGAACCCTTGAGGTACCGCAAACATGCAAAGCAGACACGCATGCGCCCACACCCACGCACGCACGCACGCGCGCGCACGCACACACACACACACACACACACACACACACACACACACACACACACACACACACACACACACACACACACACACACACAATTAAATGCTCAATTAATTGCCACACACAACCAAGAGGCATGCATCAACTGTGTACTGCAGCAGGTAAACAACGTTAGTCATGCTAATAAAAATTCCATGTTTATTAAAAAAACGGAATCAGCGCAACCCAATATTGGATTTCATTTTGGGTTACAAAGCATGAGTTATTTGTCCCATATTGTAAAAAACAACACACACATTGGGGGCAGGATAGTCTGCTGTCTGGCTAGGGGGTTTGACTCCAGGCTAGGAGGTTTGACTCCAGGATAGGAGGTTTGACTTCAAGCTCAAGGGATCGGGGTTTGATCCCCCATGTGTCCACGGCTTACCTACCTGACAACGCGTATTTCTAATCAGCTGTAAACCGCTTGGGAAAATAGAGTATCTGCTAAATTAGTAAGGGGCCAACCTTCTGGGCGATAATTATACATAATAGAAAATGTAAAAGATTCCATATTCAATAGCATCTACGTAAGCTGTGCTGAGTCAATGATGCACAATGTTGTCAGGCGCTCAAAATAAAGCTGTGGCGAAGAAGTAATTGCTATTTTGCGTTTTGGCGGTATTTGAGGTAAGTTGCGTAGGAGGCTAAACCCATCACTCGGAAAGCCATTCAGCAGCGCATAGACACATACGTAAGAACAACGCACGCATGGTGGGTTACGCGTTGAAGTCACTGGATGAGCGCTGATGTAAGCCATGTAAGCCCACACTCCCTCACCCCTGGGGCTCATGTCGACTACACATGTTATCCTACAATGGAATAATTAAGGCAGCATGTTGTAGCAAGCTCTCGTATGTTGTTAGGACACCGCCATGCCAATCGCATCCCGTTTGTATACATTTATGAAAGAAAGAAAGAATGCAAAAGTTTGTTGTGTAGTTCTATGCCAATGTCGTCCACTGACACCAGGCCAAAAGGTGAACTCCCCAGCTGTTCTATACATCATCTTACCTTTGTATTTCACACCACCTAGCGTCCATAATTGCTTTACATTCAGAAATTAGGTAAATTCGATATTACTGGAGGTACATTTTTGACATGACAGCTGAATGTCGTTTGGGGAATGCGTTCGTCAGCTGCTACGGGGAACAGAGGTAATGTTTGGTGCCCCCTTGTGGAATGAGTGATTTTAACATCCAACCTCCAGTGACTCTTCGACCATGATAACAGCTCCTCCAACGACTTCGCGGAAGTGTTTGTAATATTGAGATCGAATCTCTTTGGTGGTATAAAATACTACCCGGACAAAGATTTATAGAAATCCTACCCAGAAAGACACGAGCTGACGAACATGAAATCCAACGTTCAGTGTTAAAAGACTTTATTAGACAAGCATTAAGAGTAGTCTTAATGTCATTGTCAATTGAGGGTAGAGCCCTTCATTTCTTCACCTTTGACATCAAATACCATCAATCATATATTAATGAGTACAATTATATGTATCAAATATATCATAGTAGTTATAAAATGTGTTAAATGGTTAGAATATAAAACTTTAATTGGCACATTTGAAAACCACTATATCCCCAATTTCATGAAACTTATGGTCTGAAACAAGTCCTTACAACACACAGACATGATGATGTGCTCATATTGGTGCTCTGTTAGTTTTTAGTAAACAACTGCAGCAATACTATTTCCAAGAACAATCTTTAGAATCAAGGTTACCAGGAAGTAGTTATCCGTGGCAAAGTCTTCCTTCCTGTGTCGCTATTTTAAGCACAACTCGTTTTCTAGCACATTCAGGTTGCCAGTTTTTTTTTAAACTTCGGCAAAAACATCAAAATAGCAGCGATGGCGAAGAAACGCAACGGGTGGCGATCGAAATCAGCAGGACGGCGTGACGATGGTGAGCGGCTGGCGGTTGCGCCCGTGCATGATGGGCCAGGGGTTGAAGTACGGGTACACGGGCTCCGTGAACCGCGCCCCCCGGAACGAGAACAGGTGGCTCATGTCCGCCGCGTCGTAAAAGGACACCTGCCCGCCGGCGTAGTCCAGGTACACGCCCACTCTTCGGGGCGCCCGCGGCGGGTGCAGCGCGCACTCCTCGGCGTCCGTGCACGCCTCGTACTCCCCGACTCCGTCGCCGCCGTCCGGCGGGTCGCCCCGCCGCCCCATGGTCCAGAAGCCGTCGTCCGGGCACAGGCTGATGACCTCCTTGCGGTTGACGGAGGCGGTGGCCACGCCCAGGCCCCAGGCGGTCTTGGAGCCCACCTCCACCTCCCAGTAGTGGCGGCCGGCGGAGAAGGCCTCGTAGCCCAGCACGATGTTGTAGCGCGTGAAGCGCTCGGGGTTGTCGGGCAGGTTGGGCTGGATGTCGCCCACCCAGACGCTGCTGCGGCACGGCGACACGCACAGCCGGGGGTAGGCCGTGTCGGGGTCGAGGGTCACCGCCGTCATGGCTGAAGGGGGGGGGGGGGGGGGGGGGGGGGAGAGGGGGGGTTAGCAAGCAGTGTTTGATCAGAAGGATTCAGGAAAGGTTGTGATGGATCAGAAATGTGTGATTTTGTTAGTGTGTAGACCTGGGCATTGCTAGTTGTTAGGGTTTGAGTTTTAATATCACAACTAGCAAACTCAACATAAACTCAAAATTATACGAGTTTGAATCGATCTTCAGTCCGTCCCCATTTTCCAAATTACAAAATACTATCGTAAGTGTGTGTGTGTGTTTGTGTGTACCTGGCTGAAGCACAGAGTGCATCTTCCTCCAGGTGCTGTACTGCAGGGGGCCCATGATGTCCCCAGAGTGCAGGTCCACACTCCCCTCTAGGGGGGGCTCAAACAGACTCTCAGCCCTGAGTGAGCGAGCGAGAGAGAGAGGGAGAGAGTTATTCATACATCAACCACAAAGCCGAATATGACTTTAATCTGATCAGGTCAATTAAATAGCGTAGGGCAGGGGACTTCCTAAAGCGCATGCATGATTTAATAAAGCGTGTGCGACTTATAAAACGCGTTATAAAAAAATGACTTCAATGTCATCTTCCGGGCTCAGTAGATTTAGAAATAACCATGGGCAGGCATTTAACTTTGAATTGTTGTCATCACTCTAAAGAAATTCAACAAAACATTAACACACCAGTTATGGATTAATAATGATAGTGTGCCCTGGAGTGCCCTGGATTGCGGTCACATACCATATGAACCCTTTCATCCTTCTCCCCATCCCTCCATCTGTCTCTGTGATTTGATGTGCTAGCTCTGTTTCAATGTCTGTATTTCAACAAGGACACGTGGCCTGATGCAAGCTACAGAAACCTCCCGTGACGCAACAGACGCATGTCACAGCCCAAACTCATTATGGACTGCCAGGTCACTTCTCAGCGCTCCAAAGAAGAAGAATGGAAGCCTCGGTCAGCTTGTATACACAGAACGCTCCACTAGAGACATTCCAACCAACATTCCCCCGTCTCCTTGCTGCACCTGAATCCGGTCAGTGTTTGTCTAGCAGCAATCCTGATCGCACACCAGAGGTGAGTCACTTTGATAAGAGCCCTAGCCGTCTGGGTCCAATCACCATCATTAGGTGAGAGATTAGGGAACATATGGCCCGCTAAGAACCTGAGACGTTAGCTGGTTCAGATAAGGTTAGCGTTTCCCTGACTCACCCTCGGATGAAGTCTTTGAATCCCTGAAAGAAAGCAGAAGAGGGGGCTCATTACAACACTTCAACCAGCTGTTTCAGTCTCTTCCTCACTTAAGTCATCACATTTTGTTTTGTGTTGTAAATGTTGTTTGGGTTTGTATTGTAATCGTAGCTTTGATTTGTAATGTATTTATTTATTCCATTGTTTCAGCTTTAATTTAACTAAATTATTATTATTATAATATAATCATTCATACATATTAATATGTATATTATGATTCGTTTTGTATAAATCTAAGTGGGTCTCTCTCCCTACCTTGAGCTGCTCCGGGCTTTCCTCCTCCTGCAGTTTGAGGCGGAGCTCCTCGGCCCTCGTCTCCAATTGGCCGATCTGCTCCGTGGCCTGCGTCAGAGCCTTCTCCAATTGGTCGAGCTTGCCCTCCTTCTTCTCCCGCAGGCTCTCCTTGATGCGCTGCTCCTCCTCGCGGAGGAACTCCCTGAGGAGGTCAAACTCAGAACTGACCTGGTGCTCCAGGTCGTCTGCCTGCTCCTGGGGGCCCGGGGGGGGGGGGGGGAGGGGCAGTGTTAGGAGAGTCCAGCAGTTATGCTGATCACTGCAGAACCTCTGGGGAGAGACACTACGGAACCAAGGACGACAAGGGGCGGAGCTACGCTGTGTTCTGTTCCAAGAACGACAAGGGGCGGAGCTACGCTGTGTTCTGTTGCGTTACGACTACGATATAGATATTCTACTCAGGAGCGACTCATTTGTGGACTGAGTGGATGAAGCTTCAGAAGAGGATTTCTAGAGCAGCGAGTCTACACAGTGGTGGTTTAAACCTTTACAGACACTTGTTTGCTGTTTAGTAGTGCTGGCTTTGTTTGTCAATTATGGGCTAACAGATCCTCGCCTCCCGCGTCATGATCGGTCGAAACAAATATGAAGGGAATAACACCCAGATTAGAGCTGGTCTGCCATCAGACTTGAGACATGGTTCTTAGTGTGTAATCTGCGAGACCAGTTCAGAGGGGATCAGACTCTACAGTACGACACTAGACACGGTTGGACGAAGGGGTTGGATGTTTTTCACACCAAATTAGGAATCTGCACAGCTTTTTGGCAAAAGGGAATTAAGTCAAATGTTTTTGTGTTAAGATATAACTGCTTACTGACTTCGTAGTTAAACATTGAAATAGTTAAATTGGATTTCGATTACGTCCTCAACCGTAGGTGTGCTTGTTTTATCGGCGCGTCAAAGGATTCTAATCTCAGCGAACGTGCTTTGGTTGATTTAAACTTTAAAGCATTTGTCAATATATTGACCGACTCAAACAAGCAATTTCAAACACTTCCTCTGAACCCTGTTTGCCCACATCCTGTCGCTTGCGGAAATAGAGAAGTGAAAAATGACGATTGTGTAAAAAAAATGTGACACAAAGCAGGCTCATCCTAAAACCTACAGAGAACCAAACACACACACCATGTGTGTGTGTGTTTAGATTGGCGCACGCACACACACACACACACACACACACACACACACACACACACACACACACACACACACACACACACACACACACACACACACACACACACACACACACACACACACACACACACGTGGTTGTTTTTGTCCTCATACATGCAAAAACAATCTATTAACAAAAAATACATATTTCAAATTACCTTATCTCTAACCCCATCTCCTGCACCTTCCCCCACACACCTACCCACATACACATGCAAACACAGAACGCCTACCTACACACACACATCACAAAGTCTGCCAACATTTTGAGTGTATACACACTATCAGGTTAGATGTTATTGTGTATATGTGTATAGTGTATGGCAGTATAAATAACAATTCAAGAACAATTTTGTAAATTATAATTACTATTATGTTATTATGTACTACTGGCTAGGGACATTGATTGGTTTATAGGGTAATATCTTATACGTCCATGGGTTATATGTGTTATCGGAGAATATGTGGATTGTAGGAGTCCTTCCAGACAACGTTTTCATCAAACTAGCAGGCCTCCAAAAAGTTTGGATAAAACCTAAATAAAAGTCTCACTTCATTTCAGTAAAATAAGTGAGTAGACTCTTTCCAGAGTAGCTGAAATTAGAAACAGCGTAAACTACATCGGGCCGAACATTGCCCGTGATTGTAAATAACTCAATCCAATAAAAACACTATCAAGATCAAGGCCTTGATTTAAAAGGGCTTTGAGAGTTATCTCATGTTCCACCCGGTAAGACTGAGTCACATCGTTTCTCATTAAAAGCATGACACAAGGCCAAGGAACACATGGTTCATCTGCCTTTCAACCCAGCGGAAGTGGTGGGCGAGTGACTTCCACCGACGCCACCAGACCTCAGAGCCCCGGCATTACCGTCACTGTGGGCCTCGATCGTGGGCTGACTAGTGGGAGGAGGAGGGCATGTCCCTCGTCACGTCCGTGCATACCAGAAAGACGAGTTCCACCCAAAGTGAGCCAGACGGACGCCTCAGTCAGCACACAAAGGCTGGAGGTCTGGGTGATTGTTTTCTTGCACGTTGGCAACGAGCTGGGTGTGTAGGAATGTGAGGGGATCATCTCCCAACGAGTCGCACACACATCATAACAACATGTATACAAACAAACACACACACACACACACACACACACACACACACACACACACACACACACACACACACACACACACACAGTTAAGCAGTCAAGCACACAAACAGCAAACAGTAAAGCACACAGACACAGAGTGAAACACACACAAACACAAGCATACACACACACACACACAATGAAACAAATTCAAGCGAGCACACACACACACACACACACACACACACACACACACACACACCACACACAGTCAAGCCGACGCAAACACACACAGGTTTAATACCTTAATATGGTGGATCGGGAGGATCACAAGGAAGCACACACACACAGACTTAATACCTTAATATGCTGGATCTTGTCATTTGTGTGTTGTAGAAACAGAGAGGCCTCCCCCACTTGAAGCTCAACCCTCTCCAGAGTGACGGACAGCTTATCCTGTGGGGGTGGGCAAAGGAAATATAGGTCAGGCTCACGACCACACAGCACATATCGGCAAGAACTAGCCTGGTGCTTTGTAAACAAGCTACCTGGATAGGATACAGGCTGCATCTAATTTGATGCCTTCACCAGACTCTAGAGAGAGAGAGTCATGTGAGGCAGTGCCATGGCAACCGAACAACCTGACGATCTAATCAGGAATGGGATTCTGTTCGAGCAAGTCATGTTAAAACACGGCGTGAAGTGTCGGAGCTCCACGGTATGTCTGCACATACTGGAGTGGGGCTGTAAGGTTAAAAGTTGGCGGAAAGTTGGATCTGACACAGGGCTGTTGAATTCCTGTCCGTCTCAAAGGGAGCCAGAGACATAGGCGGTTTTCATGCCCCACGGTGCATCTGTCTTGTTTTGTGGTTCATCCCGAAAGGTTCGCTTAAGGCTGTCGCTTGTCAAACGTCGTTTCATACATCAAGCAAAAACAACATTCCCATTTGTGAGTAATCTCCTTGCAGAGCCATTCAATTCGAGAACTAGTCCAACCAGATCTAGTTAATTTAATACAGATTAGAAAAAACAACAACAACACGTGACAGTTTGTTAAACACTCTCCCGAGTCACAAATCAAAAATGAAACAACATGTACTATGCCACTGGGTGGACCCTTTCCCTCCAGAGTGCCTTCCCAACACAGAGAGCGCAGACATTCCACCCATGGGAGGCCCGGGTCGTTAAAGACTACCTTGTAGTTCTCGAAGGCCTCGTTTATGGGGATGACATTGTGCGTCTTGTGGTCGCGGGACATCCCGCACACCAGGCAGATTGGGAGCTGGTCGCTCTCGCAGTACAGCTTCAACCTCTCCTCGTGCTCCTCGCACATATCCGCGCTCATACGGGGCCAGAAGCCGTTGGAGGAGGCGACGCTGCTCATGCTGGAGCCCGCTTCCCGTTCCTCCGGGTCCTCGAGGTCCTCCCCGCCGCCGGTGACGCTCGCTGGCGAGGTCAGGGTGTCCCCCGGGTGGGCCCGGCGGACGCTGTCCACGACGTTGCATAGCAAGGAGTTGGGTCGCAGCTTGGACGTCACGGACTTTCTGCATTTGGGGCAGGTGGGCTGCTCGTCCGCCTTGGCCTCCCAGCAGTGGGCGATGCACACGCGACAGAAGTGATGGCCGCACTCGAGGATCACGGGCTCGCGGAACAGCTCGAGGCACACGGGGCAGGTGAGCTCCGACTGGAGCTCCTCCAGCGCGTTGATCTCCGACATTCTCCGGAGCGGTACTGCTACATGCTGGACCGCAGCAGGGCGTGCAACTAGGGAGTCTCTCAGGCTCTCGTAAGTTTCGAGGCTGCTCCTTCCTAGTAAACTTGACGGGAGGGCGTGGTCTTTGCTGTGTGTGTGTGTGTGTGTGTGTGTGTGTGTGTGTGTGTGTGTGTGTGTGTGTGTGTGTGTGTGTGTGTGTGTGTGTGTGTGTGTGTGCGTGCGTGTGCGTGTTTGTGTGCGTGTGCGTGTGTGTGTGAGAGAGAGAGAGAGAGAGAGAGAGAGAGAGAGAGAGAGAGAGAGAGAGAGAGAGAGTCAGACAGACAGACAGACAGACAGATTGTCACGTAATAGTACGGAAGAGACGGAGGAAGGCGAGACGTGTCCCAGCAGGCTTTCAAATTATGCACCGTTTTTTATTCGTGTGAACCTTTCCACATATCCCGTTCATCGAAAACTGTCTGAGTACTGACTGACATGATATTTTTTGTTTTTACAAAAACAGAAGGATATAAGGTTAATTAAAGTCAAAGAACCGAATCAGTCAACTTTGTTTATTGGATGTAGGCCTGTCTCTGAGTATCCAACATCTGGCTGTTGGCGCGCGCACACTCACACTCACACACACACACACACACACACACACACACACACACACACACACACACACACACACACACACACACACACACACACACACACACACACACACACACACACACTGTCGGCCTATAAGAAAGAAAAACAACATTCAGTATATTATTTCAACTGAGTCAGCATCCAAAGGTCCAACTTCCACTAAAGAAGAAGGGAAACCATAGCATACGCATTCAATTTAGACGCTGCAGTATTTTCTGAACGAAGAAAAAACCCCGCAGCGTTGTCATTTCCTCCTCAATGCATACTGTTTACAGTGACGGTAAATAAGCTGATGGCCCAATATTCAACCTGTTCGTTTGTCATGACTGGAGGACTCTGACTAACCGTCAGTCATGTGTTCAGTTGACCTGAACGGGACAGTCTGAGATCTCTAATTAGGGCCAAGTGTCATGTGTGTAAGAGCTCGCTAGATGGCCATCAAGAGCCATAACCTTCCTCATTGCAGGCGGGATAGTGGTCTGGGCGGTCAAGGTCTAGGTTTGACCGCTCGATGTACCGCTGTAGTCATTCATGAGGAAAATATCTGATCCATCAATTATAAAGTATAAATAGTAAAAAGTATAATAGCAACATTCATTGAGTTATCCACCTAATTCCATTCTGAATCTCGCAATGTATCTTTGGTCATTTCGACCAACAATTTCTGTTTCATTCAGAAGTATAGCCCTTCTGATATTGTAAAAACTCCCATTTTATCTTTCCTTTCAAATACAACACACGTCAAAAACAAAAGACTCTCCTTAATTCTTCATAAAACGTTTATGTTTAAGTTGTGTTCATTAGAAATAAACTCAGTCTCATCAGGGTTGAAGCTGGCCAAAGTGTATTTAGCCAGCTCAACAGAATATACATGACAGCATACGTCCAACACTGATGTGGACTTCCCCTACCCAGAGATCTCAGTCTTATGAATGAAAAAGTTGCAAGAGAGCAGATATTTCTTGGATGCGTAACTCGTATCGATACGCATGATTGCTTCCTCAAGAGAAGGGAAACAAGGAAGTTCAGCGCATGTTTTCGATCAGAAGGGAAAACAAAACTAGGAAGGTCAGAATTATTCAATGAGGGCCCCTGTGTTTGTGTGTGTGTGTGTGTGTGCGTGTGTGTGTGTGTGTGTGTGTGTGTGTGTGTGTGTGTGTGTGTGTGTGTGTGTGTGTTTAAGTGTATTTATTTGTACTTCCAAGAGCTTGATTTGAAAAGTTGTTGAACCTTATGCCCAGGTCAAGGGTGAGACCCATGTTGTTTCCCAGTCAAGGATGAGAAACACACACACACACACACACACACGCACGCACACACACACACACACACACACACACACACACACACACACACACACACACACACACACACACACACACACACACACACAGACACACACACAGACACACACACACACGCACACACACACACACACACACACACACACACACACACACACACACACACACACACACACACACACCTCTTGGTTTAATTTCCAGTCAGATGTCATTGAGATGCTTGACCTGTCCTTTCATTTGCAAAAACAACAAAATAACGAGTGGATCTGTGGCTCACCTCCGCTGGCACCCCGCACCTGCACCCAGGGCACCCATCTAGGGCTGATGGGTTCATGGGTCACTCATGACCCGGTCACACAAGAAGGAAGGAGAAAAACTAAACCATGTAGTTTCCCATGATAGTCTGCATTCCGGTCAGCTGGGAAAGTCTGATACAAGGGGGGGGGGGTGGGGGGGGGGGGGGAGACTGTGGTGGTGTGTGTGTGTGGGTGTGTGTTGATGAAGTGATGGGGCTGAACAGAAACCAACCCAGTGGCTATAGATCGGTCAGTCATTATAAATACATCAGGGTAAACGCTTTCCACGCCACCTCACTCTGGAGACGAGACGGGAGAGACAACGAGAGGGAGAGAGAGTGAGAGAGACAGAGAGCAAGAGAGAGAGAGACAGAGAGAGAGGGAGAGAGCGAGAGAGAGTGAGAGTGAGAGAGAGAGAGAGACAGAGAGCAAGAGAGAGAGAGACGGAGAGCCAAAGAGAGAGACAGCGTGTGTTGCTGCTGCTGTCGGAGTGTGCTCCTGATAAGGGGCTCGCAACAGCTGATTGGACAGAGGAAGGACGCATTTCAAAAGCAATTGTGAAGAAAAGTGGCATGTAAGATTACATTGCGCATCACACGCACACGCTCACGCACACACACATGCACACACGCACACACACATACACACACACACATGGCACCCACACACACGCACAGGCACACACACACAGGCACACACACACACACACACACACACTAGAAGCGACTGCGATGCTAAGGCTGCTTCCCTTCCTCCAGGCCGGCTCAGAGGGAGGTGCTCCGGGGCCCCAGGGGGGCGGTGAGTCTGCTCCTCCTGGCCAGCCTGGTGGGCCTGGCGCCGGGGGAGGTGGGAGACTTCTCTCCCTGCCTCCGCTTCTTCCACCGAGACGCCCCGCCCACTGGCCTCCCCGCCGGGAGGCCCCTCACGCCCGTGTGCCAGCGCTTCAGGAACCAGTACCGCTTCGCCAGCCTGTACGACCGGCAGCGCCGCACGCCGCTGTACTCCGCCTACCTCCTCACCCCAGCAGCTGGGAAGAGGCCCAAGAACCACTGGATGTACGAGCCACAGGTGAGCGCTGAGAGATGTGTGCTTGTCTGTGTGTGTGTGTTTGTGTGTGACTGTGTGTGTGTTTGTGTGTTCATGTGTGTGCTTGTCTGTGTGTGTGTGTGTGCGTTTGTGTGTGACTGTGTGTGTGCGTTTGTGTGTGACTGTGTGTATGTGTTTGTGTGTGTGTTCATGTGTGTGCTTGTCTGTGTGTGTGTGTGTGCGTTTGTGTGTGACTGTGTGTGTGTGTTTGTGTGTGTGTTCATGTGTGTGTGTGTGTATGTGTGCGCGTGTGTGTGTGTGTGTGTGTATGTGAAAGTGGGTTAAAATGTCTGGTTTGCAAGATAAGCAGCATTTTTGTCTGCCACTGACTGTAATTGTGAAACATGAGGGTGTAATTACAAGTAAAGTAATTCCTATTTACGAAATAGTAAATAGGAAGCATTGGAGCTGTGAAGCTAAATCGACCTCAATGATTACTCAGCCATTTAGTCATTAATTACTGATGTTTCACCCTGGATTGATACTGAATATCACTCAAAATACTTTTACCACCCATCTAATGTGATCCATCTGAGCCGGACAGTACGATTTCATACATGTTGGAGCACGTTTCAAAATAATTGCATTCTTTCCTGGAGCACTGAATCATCATTGATTCATCATTGAGTTTAAAAAGAAAATAAATTCGCACAGAACAGATTGCATCTTTCCTTTTCCAAAAGACAAAAAATAATCAAATCTAACGAAAACAAATCTTTTAGATTAATATTTACCCAGATGTATAGATTAACCCCAGAGGCAGCAGAGTGATACAAAGCGATCTATTGCCCCCCCCCCCCCCTCTCTTCTGTCTAGCTGGCCTTCTCCGGGGCCAAACCTGAGATGCAGGTCTTAACCAAGACCCCGGACCAGAACGTGATCGAGAGCCAGGCGGTGCTGCAGGACTACAACAATTCTAACTACACCAAGGGCCACCTCAACCCCAGCCTGCACCACCACGACGCCGACGACCGCAAGGCCACCTTCACCCTGACCAACGTCGTCCCCCAGAAGAAGGGCTCCAACGGGGGGCCCTGGGCCCGGCTGGAGGAAGAGGTGAGGGCCCGTCTGGAGGCCCTCTGCCTGGGGCCCGCTCACGTGATAACGGGCTTCCTGCCCTACGCCTCGGGGCAGCGGTGGATCAACGACAGGGTGGCGGTGCCCGAGTACATGTGGTCCGCCTACTGCTGCCCCTCCTACAAACGCAGCCTGCCCCGGTGGGCCCGGCCCTTCTTCCCCACGTACGCGGCCATCGGGAGGAACGATCGGGACAGCGGGGAGGAGATTGTGCCGGTGGACCCCACGGCCAAAGGCAGCGTGCGGGGCTACGATGTGAGGCGGCTGCCCCTGGCTGACCTGGAGGAGGTCCTGAGGCAGAGGCTGGCCCCGACCATCTCTCTGTTCCAAGGGCAGTGTGCCGGAACCCCCACCGGTGGTCCCACCGAGGAATCCCACCGGTTGTAGATTTTATGAAGACAATGAATTACAATGAATGAATGATCTGCTTTTGAATCCTGTTGATTTCGTGTTTTGATTGTTGAGCAACATGTTTCGATGTTATAATGAATAATGAATGAAAAGCATCCAATAAAACATCTACTTTATGAATGTTATCAAAAAAAATGAAGAATGTGTCAATCACTCACAATTTCTTAAATTAACTCAAAAGGTTTATTTCTTGACCAAAGCAAGCATACAAAATACCAAATGTTTGGAGGACATTTGTCACCAAAACACCAAGCTCCTCATTGTTTTCAAATGGAAATTGATTATGTATATAAAGATTCAAAAATATGAAATGTTTAAAAACTTAAATACAGTAACAGGAAGCTTGTCACGCGACGATACAAAGTAAAAACCGAAACATTTAGAAAAAAATGCGGGGTATTAAACGGGACTTCTTTTTCCTGGGATTCGAAACATCATTTAAAAATTCACAGTATAAAACGAACCATCTCATTCTCTCGCCGCACTAATGTCCACTAAAACATTCACCCACACAGCGCCGCATCGCAAAGTTTTCATATTGTCCAGAAAAAAACAGAACAAAACGCAGACAAAAACAGACCGACGAACGAAAAAAGCGTGTCTACAACAGCGTGCTGCTGCGTCCATCCCAAGGACCGGGTCGCCCGCCCCTCCCCTCCCAACCCAACCCCCCCCCCCCACCCTCAACCTCCCGGGTCCCCCCGGGGCTGTGCTAATAGCACTGGTGGCTCTTCAGCTGCTCCACGTCCCCGAAGCTGAGTCCGCACTGCGCGCACTGCAGCGCCGCCGCCTTGTCCCCGCTGTGGATCTGCTGGTGCCTCTTCAGGTACTCCACGCGGCTGAAGCGCTTGCCGCACGCCTCGCAGCCGTACGGCCGCTCCCCCGTGTGGATGCGCTGGTGGCGCTCCAGGTTGCCGAGGCGGCTGAAGCTGCGGCCGCACTGCGGGCAGCGGTGCGGCCGCTCGCCCGTGTGCACCAGCTGGTGGCGCTCCAGCGAGCGCGTGTGCGTGAAGCGCTTGCCGCACAGTTCGCAGCAGTGGGGCCGCTCAGCGGCGCAGGCGCACTCGTGGTTCTTGAGGGCCCAGGCGTGGCTGAAGGCGTTGCCGCACGACGCGCACGGGAAGGGCGTGGCGGCCGGCTCGCCGCCCTGCAGGTGGGCGCTGCCCAGCGGGCAGGGGTGCTCCTCCAGCTCCGCCCCCGAGGGGAACCCCCCGCCGCACTGGGTGCAGAAGTGCAGCAGGTCGCCGCCGCCCTCGTCCTCGTCGCCGACGCTGTCCCCCACGCTCCCCGGGGCCGACAGGTAGGGCAGGTCCTCGGGGCCCTCCCCCGGCTCCCCCATGCCCTCCCCCGCCAGCTCGCCCTCCCGCAGCCTTTTGGCCCAGCGCGGGGTCCCCCCCACCGACGAGCCCCCGGACCTCAGGCCCTCCTGGGAGCGGCCGTGGGCCCCCGTCAGGTCCTCTCTCTGCAGGGTGGGCGGCTGGGGGTCGAGCTCCCCTTCCTGCTCCAGCCCGTCCAGGCCGATGTACTTGGGGGCCAGGGGCCCCTCGGCACCGGAGGCCGCGTCCGCCGCGTCCGCCACGGGGCTGACGGAGTTGGAGGCCCTCTGGGCGGCGCGCTCGCGGCCCCGCTCCGCGCGCAGCGCCGTCTCCAGGCCCCGCAGCTCGTCCATGCTCATGCCGCCCTCCGACGGCTCCGTGGAGCCCATCTCCCACTCCTCTCCTTCCTCCTCCTCCTCGCCCCTCTCCCCTGGGTGGAGGGCCGGGGGCCGGTCAGAGAGCTCGCCTGGCAGTGGGAGAGAGAGACACACAGGGGGAGAGAGAGAGACATACAGGGGGAGAGAGAGAGAGAGACATACAGGGGGAGAGAGAGAGACATACAGGGGGAGAGAGAGAGACATACAGGGGGAGAGAGAGAGAGACATACAGGGGGAGAGAGAGAGACATACAGGGGGAGAGAGAGAGAGACATACAGGGGGAGAGAGAGAGAGACATACAGGGGGAGAGAGAGGCGTACAGGGGGAGAGAGGGAGACACACAGGGGGAGAGAGAGGGAGACGTACGGGGGGAGAGAGAGGGAGACGTACGGGGGGAGAGAGAGGGAGGCGTACAGGGGGAGAGAGAAGGAGACGTACAGGGGGAGAGAGAGGGAGGCGTACGGGGGGAGAGAGAGGGAGACGTACGGGCCTTTAGACAGGGTGGAGCTGCTATAGAAAGTGTTCCACACGTTCACTGCTAGGCATGCATTACTGCAGGGTAACATTACCAGCAGGAGGACACTTCCATGTTTCTTTTTCAGCCTAGGAGCTAAGCTACTGTAATACAAGATTCCAATTAAGGCTATATTACTACATAACAAAATCTTACCCCAGTCAATAACTAATCTCAAATTACAATATTGCATTAAAAAATAAACGAAGAGGCGATTACACTAACGCCAAAATCTATAGAAATCGAATAGGACGAAACCGAGGGGAACCTTTTCTCTGCCTTCCATGCAACCAGGAAGTGAACAACCAGGAAACAGACACTCCCATTCTGTCCATACCCACTCATTACTTCCTCGAAGAGACCAACCAACGTGGAAGTCGTTGCTCTCCTTAACGGATCAGAGCAGAGAACGTGTTTTCTCTCTGTGCACCAGGTTAAGAACAGGTGTGAACCAGGTGTACCTTCGCTGTGGGACCGGGAGCTGGTCTGGAGGTTCTGGTGGGGGGGGTCCATCTTCAGGGCCTCCTTGATGAGCCGCAGGGAGGCGGGTTGGTAGCCCTCATGCTGGGCGAACTGAACAAGAAGCGCAGAGCAGACCGTCACTCACTACTACTCCAACCACTGCTAAACCCAGCCTGGACAATTTGCTGATGCATCCTATACGGGTATTTTTGCTACATTCACTTCATAGTATAGGCTTTTTTTTTGCTTCACATACCAAACAACACATCCATCTGCATGTTTGACCCATCATATCCTACGCTTCACACTTTAAATTCTCAAAAAAGGATTGAAAACACATCAAAAGGCATCCCTAAAAACCTGTTTTAAGTGACCCGACCAGAAGCAGCCAATCAAACGTCTTGAATAACAAATAAAGAAACGCTTTGAATATTCAAAGCCCGGAGTGAGCTGAAGAGCGCAGGCTGGCCTGGCCGCGTGCTCATGACCCTGGCGGGCAGACAGCCTTGCCCCTCCACCAGTGGTCGGTGTGCCTAAAAGCTTCACGCACTTAAGGTTTGGAGTGGCCCTCTCCACGGGGCTCCTCTGGCTCTCTAAATATCAAATCAATAGCTCTAGCCTCTACCTGCCTGGGCCCTGTAGCCATTCAGAAAAACACACATAGAACGTGGAAAGATTTTTTAAAAAGGATGTTCGTTTTTCGGGGTGTTTTGTTTTGTTTGTTTTCCCCTCTACTTCTCTATCGGTGAGAATTAGTCTCTCCGTGAAGCTGCCTAGAGATGCAGATAAACCAGCGCCGCTCTCTCCACCTCCTCATCCCCCTGCTCTTGGGGAGGAGGGAAGACACGAGAGAGAGAGAGAGAGAGAGAGAGAGAGAGAGAGAGAGAGAGAGAGAGAGAGAGAGAGAGAGAGAGAGAGAGAGAGAGAGAGAGAGAGAGAGAGAGAGAGAGAGAGAGAGAGAGAGAGAGAGAGAGAGAGAGAGAGAGAGAGAGAGAGAGAGAGAGAGAGAGAGAGAGAGACCCCACCCCGTCCTCACCTCCTCTTTGATGTTGCCCATCTCCTCCCCCTCTCGGCACAGCATGCCCTCCCCTTCCTCGTCCTCCACCGGCAGCCCGCCGCTGTCCTCCTCCTCCTCTTCCTCCTCCTCCTCCTCCACCTCCTCGTCCCCGGGGAACTGGATGAGGTACATCTCGCGGGCCTCCTTGCCTCCTCCCACCGCCTCACCTTCACCGTCGCCGCCGCCGCCGCCGCCGCCGCCGCCGCCCGGCGCGCCTCCCCCACCTCCTTCCTCCCACAAACCCCCCGGCCAGCCCTTGCCATAGGCCACGGCGGAGCCCTGCTTCTGCTTGCCTCCTGTTGTGGGGAGACGAGAGGGAGGAGGAGGAGGAGGAGGGGGGAGGAGGAGGAGGAGGTTGAAAAAGGAGGACAGAGAGGAGGGGGTTGTGTGTGGGGGATGGGGGGATGCACACAGGCAGGAAGTAGAGGGAGGTGGGGGGTGGAATAGGCACAGGAGGAGGCGGTATGGGAGAAGAGGGAGGAGGAGGAGTGTGTGCTTGCGTGTGTTTGATTGCGCGTGTGTGTGTGTGTGTGTGTGTGTGTGTGTGTGTGTGTGTGTGTGTGTGTGTGTGTGTGTGTGTGTGTGTGTGTGTGTGTGTGTGTGTGTGTGGCAGGGGGGGGGGGGGGCGGAGTAGAAGCAGGAGAGCAGGAGGGGGAGGGGAGAAGGAGGAGGAGGGGGAGAGGGGGGAGGGGGAGGAGAAGCGGGAGCAGAGCAGTGAGAGGGAGGGAGGACGGGGGGGGGAGAGGAGGGGGGGAGGGCGCATGAAGAACGAGAGAGAGGAGAAGTGGGCGGAGAAGGACAGACAAGAGGGAGCGGGGAAGGGAGAGGAGAGGAGAGGACACGTGACACGGGAGAGGAGCAGTGGAGAGAAGAGAGGCAAAGTGGAGAGCGGGCGAGAGAGAGCGAGAGAGAGAGAATGTATTAAAGGAGAAAAGGGAGGGAGGGAGGGAGGGTGGATTAGAGAGAAGGCAAGAAGGAGGGGGGGGGGGGAGGAGGAGAGAGGAGAAGTGGCCGTGGAGAGGGAGTGTGTATAATTATGCAGTGCATGTTTGAGTGTGTGTGTGTGAGTGCGTGTTGGTAAGAGTGTGTGTGTGTGTGTGTGTGTGTGTGTGTGTGTGTGTGTGTGTGTGTGTGTGTGTGTGTGTGTGTGTGTGTGTGTGTGTAAGAGTATGTGTTGGTAAGAGTGTGTGTGTAAGTGTGTGTGTGTTTGTGTGTGTGTAAGAGTGTGTGAGTGCGTGTGTGTTTGTGTGTGTGTAGGAGGAGGAGGAGGAGTAGCGGGTGCAGCGAGGAGCGGATGAGGAGTAGAGTGCAGTGGAGTGAGGAAGGGAGGGGTGAGGGGGAGTGTGTGCAACGTGATGAAGGAGAAAGGAGACGGGAGCGCAGGAAGCCAGTGTGGAGGAGGTGTGGGGGCAGGGAGAGAGGAAGGATAAGGAGCCAGAGGAGCGAAGGAGAGGAGGAGGGGGGGGGAGGAGGGGGAGTTAAAGAGGAACGCGGCAGGAAGGGGGAGTGAAACACAAGTGGAGGAGAAGTGGGGTGAGGGGAGAGGGAGGGAAGGAGGGAGAGAGGGGGGAGGAGAGAGAGAGAGAGAGAGAGAGAGTGTGTGAGCCACAGAGCACAGAGGAGAGGGAGGAGCAGAATGCAGCCGATAGAGGAGAGGGGGAGGTGAAGGACATGGGAGGGAGCGAGCGCGAGGAGGAGGCGGGGGAGTAAGAGGAGAGAAAGAGGAAGGAGGGCGGGCAGTAGAGAGAGGGATCAGCTCTAGCCAGATGGCTTCCAAATAGACAAGTGTGTCTTCACATACAAGTCATATACTACATTGCTTTCACAATAAATGATATCCACATTGAACATTTATGATAGTTAGAAATTGAAGATCTATGATGTGCTTCTAATCGGGTAGATCTGGTAACCTTTTGTACTTCCAGGCCTACTGGTCGTGTTATATACTGGAAACGACTGTCTTATAAAAAGGGGTCAAAGTAGATGTCCCCCAGATTAACCATTCACACAAACAAAAGGTATACTTACGAGGCGTTTCGCGTTTTCGTTTCTTTCGTCCACTTACTCCATCCTCCGGCACCGCCAGCCCGGCGTTCCGCCGGTTCTCAGCCCACCCCATGCCGTACTTGCGCTCGTTCCTCAATTTGTTCTCGGTCAACCTGAGGCGAAGTTTCAGAGTCTCGTTCTCCTTCCTGTTGAGCGTCAGCTCCACGATGTAATCGTTGACTGTTTCCTGAAAGAGTTTTGTGATCTCACACACGGAGGCACGGATGAGACTGTCCATGACAGCTGTCAAGTGGGTCTCGAACGTAGTCACGGTCTCCTCCATGATCGCTGACTGCGGGTCCGAGCGGACACACACAAAAAGGGACTGGGGGAACAGATGACGCAGATCACCTGTGATCAAAAGAGAAAACCCATTTTAAGCCAACGATCGGATCGAGGGTACATCGTGCTAAGAGGCTGTTCTGTGTCTAGAAGTGCTTCTCTTCCACGGCACGGCGCGTCCTATTCCACGTCTGTTATGATGAACTTCTAGAAAGGACGACCCTGGCACACTGGGCTCGTACCCGGAGAACCTAGCCGGTGTGGTCGGGGCGCACATGAAGCCACCTCGCCTCGCTTTAGATTACACTGGATGGCCCGTTACTTGCTCAAATGGGAGGGGTAAATACATGATCCGAGGAGGCTAGACTCCCGGAAGGAGCGGTGAAAGCAGCGTTGTGCTATAAAGCGCTGTGGTTTGAAAAGTGGTTGTTGTAGCGCTAGCGGATCGGGAACATTTAGCTTGGGTACGTACCGTCTCTGGTATCTGGAGGGGAGAGGTCAGAAGTCTAGGAGCGAATCGATGGCTTAACGAAAGGATCGCAAGACCAACTCGGTCGAATGTGCTCCGAAAACGGACGAAGTGACAAAGAAAATTAATCCAACTTCTTCCCTCTCTCTCCCGGGCACTGTTTTCCTTTTCATCTCCTTCGACACTGCTTGAGGATGCTTGGCGGCACTGCGCATGCGCAGTACCGTAATTACCCTACACTCTAGAGCAGCCGCACCCATAACATGCCCGATGCGTCGCTAAATGGCTTTTTTAACGAACGCTTTTTAATTATTTTAACCATTTAATGCTTTACCCAATCAGGAAAAATATGTGTTTAGTCTATAAGTTACATGGGGAAAAAGACACGACACCATCATCTTCCAGGGGGATGGTGGCGCTGTCGCCAAAAAGACATTATCACCTTTACACGAGGAAGACTCAAAGTATATTGCCTTCCCTGCATATATACAACCCATATCCAGCTTATGCTGCATATCTCTTATACTGCACTTGCGCCATTAGTACAGTTCTGCAAGACAGCCCTTCAAACATTGCAGTCATGCCGATGTTCACGGTCAATACGAACGTAGCAAAGGATGCAGTCCCAGCTGCCTTTCTGTCCGAGGCTACCTCGGAGTTGGCCAAAGCCTTGAGGAAACCTGCGCAGGTATGCTATAAGGATTAAAAGCGATTATATATTATATTATTCACAGTATCACAATATTGCGTAGTTGAACTTGTATGACTAATTGGATGGATAACCTTCTATCTCCGCCTATTATTTATTGAGCCAATAGGCCTACACATTATTATTATTATTATTATTCGATTATAGGCTACTATTATCAGGTAACTACCGGTATGTGATTACAGGACACTAGCTATTTTTTATTTTTCTGAGAGGGTGGAGAACAAACTGGCAGTTGTATGGGATGGGTTAATCTTAAAATCAAAAGTAGGCCTAGTCTTAGTAAAAGGCGACATGGTGCTGTCTTGGTTTTGAATAAGATCCAAACATAGGGGCCTTGATATTCTGCAGTTCCGCATGGTTACATCAGGGTAATTTGGTGGTGAAACGCATCATCTTGGGAGAATTCCAGAATATCTATTTTTATTGCATTTGGGCTCAACACTGAGAATCTAGGTCAACTCTTAAATCTCCTCGATCTGGTAACAATTGTTTAAGGTATTTTGGTGTGTGTTGTATTTTTGTGCTTATCCTGTCCAATATGTGTATTTTATGGAACTGAGTCCGATAATAAGCTTCAATTCAATTTGTCTTCAATCCAATTCAGTAATTTCCAGGTAAAGACTCATTTAGCACGTGGTCCCAACCCCTAAAGTTGTATATTTGTCTTTCGTGCCAGTGTTTCTGTTGATATATTTATTACATGCTCAATTACTTTTTAATTATGTTAAACCTGATTACATTGTTCTCAACTGCTGTGTTACAGTATGTGGCCGTTCAAGTCAACCCTGACCGAATGATGGTGTTCGGAGGAAAAGACGACCCATGCGCCCTCTGCCATCTTGGCAGCATCGGCAGTATCAGCGGCTCCCAGGAGAAATACACTAAACTCTTGTCTGGACTGCTCGAAAAGCACCTGGGCATCTCTCCAGACAGGTAAAATAGTACAAACACAATAGGGAATTCATTCATAACTGGTACATAAGATGACTGTTCACCAACCTTAACTCATACATGGTTTGAATAGTACAAAGACGGTGGTAAGACTGTTATTATTTGTATGAAACTCCTTTTATGTTTTAATTAAGAATCTACTCTTTAATATTTCTGCTTTAGGGTGTACATCAGCTTTGAGGACATGGCTGCAGCTAACGTGGGCTGGAACAACTCTACCTTTGGCTGAGCTGGCGGACCACACACTTGCAGGACAAAGTCCCAAGTTATCATCAAGTCTGCAATCATTCCTGCGGGCTACCGGTCTTATCCGAGTTACTGAACCCTTTACTTTGTTACAAACCCTGCCCATGCACCTTCTTCCACACTTTCAATAAAGCAATCCTGTGGAAACATGGCTTGGGTTTCTCTTTTAAGTCACTATAAAGTTATTGTAAATTGGACAAGAAGAACATTTAAAAAATCCGAAGCTGTAATTAATGAAGATTTTGTCTATTTTAAAAGCATTTTTGGGGAGGCTATTATAGTGGTCACGACTATTATATAAAATTATTCCTCGTTAAATCCTCACAATTTAAGAATATCAGTTATTTCAAGCAAACAAGGGTTTTTTATACATAAAGAGATACAATTTTACACTTAAAGTTAATTCAAAAAGTATATATATCTGTATATTTATCTTGTTTATCATACTGTTATTATGGAAGCATTTCAGAATAACCTCTTGCACATGTCCAACCTCACAATATAACATTTCTTAATGAAAGACACTCAAAAGAACAGACACTGTAAACAGCTGCTGACCAGATGAAGGGAAATGTGTAACCAGCCATGAATGCTTTACCAGATGAACTGATTTAAAATAAGGAACGTGCAACACAAGAGCTGTACAATAAAGTGCAATGTGTTAACATGGAAGATACAACCACAGTCTTTCCGGGGTCATGTCTACAGAAATAATAAAATAAATATATTGATCTATAACTTATTGACCTATGACCCTGTTTTTTTTTAATGTATTGAGAACAGGAAAGTCTCTTAAAATGACAATAAAATAGAATAGTTATGAAATCAATCAAAAGGTTTGTTTGATTTGTCTGGTTTCAGTGTGTCAACTGTCAGGGCCACTAGGAGCAAAGGGCAGCACAACATGGCATGGGTGTTGGAAAAAAATAACCTTGTATCTGAAAGCTACATGGTTGAATTAAGTTGTATGGTTCATACGCATGCATGTTTATAAGCGATGTGTGCAGTATTGTGCATTAACGCGCTAAAAGTACAGCGTTCATTGAACGCGCTTATACATTTGGTAAACTGAACGTACCCATTTGCAGCTACTGAACGTGTACGCGTCGTTCACTCTCGCGATAGAGAACGACGCTGACGCGATAGTGAACGACGCTCACGCACTGTTTACCGGCAGATGGTTTCCTGCTGCAACCGGCATGCCAGGATGGCTTCTGAGAACAATAACATCAACGTAGCTACTGCTGAAACCAATACTGCGTATGCATATATGAAAGAGATTTATGAACAAACGGGTACAGATTTTAACGGTAAAAACCACTCGTTTTTATGCAAATTATGCCCCCCGGATCTGAGGAAAGTAGTCCGAACGTCAGCCTCATCGACAACGAATTTAAAAAGACATGTCAGATTGAAGCATCCTGACAGTCTTAGGAAATATTGCGACTTAATGACGATCATCAATAAAAGGGTAAGCACAACAGCCGCAAATTTCCTCCAAGACAAACTGACCCAATTTGTGAAGGACGGCGGCTGCGGTTCGCTTGGTTTTTCACTTTCTGCATAATTGTTTGACACACTCTCATTGTTAGGTGTAACTATTGTTCTTCTAAGACATTATTCTTTCTTTCTTTCTTTCTTTCTTTCTTTCTTTCTTTCTTTCTTTCTTTCTTTCTTTCTTTCTTTCTTATTCTCTTCACATTTTGGGAGCCTACTCGTTCCACTTTTTTTTTTTTTTCATTCCATAAATGTTCACATTAGCTTGGAATCCCATTCCTTAACGGTTTAAACAATGTGTTTTCGCTAAAACATATTTTAAAATGTCAACCTCACTTTGCACTAAAGCACTCAACTTATTATCTGCAGGAAATGCATTTTCTAGTTTTTTCCTGGCTTGTAAATTAATCTTGACTCTGTAGCACAGTATTCATTTAGTTTGGGCAGCGGCAATGATTGGGGGGCTGGGGTGGATGGGTAGGTTCAAAATTGTGGACTATGAACGTGAACTAGTTCATATTAACACACCGTCTGTACGTGTTCATGGGAAGGAATCTATTTAATCAGAGAAGGCCAACACATTTAGGTTACCATATTGAGTCTAACAAAATAAAATGGAAGGTGGTGCTGGTAATCTCTCTGTATGTCGTAATAATGATAGTAATCTGACTGTCTACGTGGTTGCTGACAGTCTCCTGTATGAATTGTTCCACAAGGTCATTGTCTCATAGAGCCTGCATGTTTGCTTCGATTGTGCATATCTTGTTCATCCACCACAGTTGTGAGTGCAGCAATGGCCTTCTCCATGTCTGTCTCTTTCCAAGATGGGACATTGTGGCCTTACAACGAAAAACCAACCTCATGCAAAAGATACATTCGTAATAAATATATCTAAAAACGGTTGCTCACTTTAGATACAAGTAAATTGGTGATACCACTGCCATTGATTACAAATGTGTGATGTAACGGTAATGGCTATCAGGTAACAGCACAAAAGAAGGCCAACATACAGACTGGCCTGGCTGCAAATTATAGCTTGTTGGGCAATAAGCAAAAATACCTCAAAGAACTGACTTGATTTATGGACCAGTGAGGACCACTGCGGACTAGTGATGGAGGTTTGGTCCTCTGACTAGGGTTGAGACCAGGGCAGTGGTGACCGAGTGGATCCAGCTCCCCCCCCCCCCCCCCCCGGGCTTTGAAGACTTCCAGACAGGGTTGACCAGTGAGGAAGCCATTCCCATCGATCCAATGTAACTATCTTAAACAGTGCAGCTTATGGTCCTTGTGTACCCAAGTGAGCCATCTTCAGCAGGATGACTCAGCTGCCTAGCAGGCCTACCACGTAGAGAGGACCGCTCCGGTGCTGCAGCTCTTTGTGCAGCAGGTAGATGTCAGCGGTTCAGTGAAGAGGCACCACAGGTCAGTGTGCCACTTCATGGTCATGCCTTTGATGGTGTAGTGTTTCAGGAGGGCCGTACGACACAATCCCACTGATCTCGACGGCTGCATGCACGCACGGTCGGGTGTTGATGGATCTGTCTGTGCCTCTGTCATCAGGTCATTGTTAGAAAGGTGAAGAGCAGGGCGATGGTGACACACTGCATCCCAAGGTAGCTCTATCCTTGTACATGCTGGAAGATAACAGACCGACATGAGTTGGCCTTTGCAGAGGTTATAATCAATACAACACTCAACAATCTAGTCTTATTATAGCCTAGAGTTTTCCTTGTCCTTTTCCTTTTATCAAGGCCATCCTGTGCCAAATGACTCACCTGGGAGTGTGGTCAATGTCGATGTGTTCTTTCCTTTTCCTGGGCGTTTTCATTATGTGGGAGGGGGGGTGGGGGGAAGACGCAAGCCAATGCAGCTCAACAAGACAAAAGCAGCAAGTGATCAAGTTGTGAAATTAACGCAACAAACCTTGTAAGGATTGGAGAGGCATTCCAAATTAACGGTTGCCTTTCAGCCTTTCCGTTTTGAAATGAGTTTATGCACATTGTAGTGAAAAGGGCTCACTGTCTATCTGATCATGCGTTTCATTGCCTTGGAGATTAGGAATACCAAGAAAAATAACAGTATGTCCATTGATCATGATGATAAACACGTATGTGATGGCCAACAATTTGCTTATTAAATTGAGTCCAATATTAGATTAGATATTATTTTATTTATCCAGAGGGATATTATTTTATTTATCCAGATGTGGTTGCCCCAACTACTTCACATGGTTGTTGATGGTGGAAGAAATTGATGGGGGGTAATAACTAAGCCAAGGGATAAATAGCAGATGTGATATGTGGATATTCATCCTATTAACCTGTCTATGATATCGCAAACCTAGAATCGGAAGAACATTCATTTAAGCAATCTAGGTATGTACAATAATAAGTACTTTCCCCATTGGAACTTCCTCTTGTTTTGTAAAAAAATGTTAATTTTATTTTTGATTTGTGACCTGGGATAGTTGCGGACGTTACGGTAACGCTGTGTCTGGGAAAGCCGCGCATGGAGAAATAGCAACACAGGGAAGTTCCATGTAGTTGAGCCCCTGTCGCGCTACAAGCGAAACAAAACTTCCTTCGTTTGAATGCCGGATACCTTTTGCAATTCATTAACGTGGAAATATGCTTCGCAACGGCCAGCTCGCCCCGAGGGGCAAGCATCGAACCGGGTTGTGGAAGTACTTTGTGTACAGTCAGAGGAAAGACCAGACCACCTGCGCGGTAGATTTCTGCACCACAATCTTGTCGGGGAACAACACGACGCAGCTCAGACGGCATCTACAGCAGAAACACCCGGTCATCTATGCGATGGTAATCACTCATGCTTCTGAATCATTCAAGTCTTATCGTGGGCACTAACCGATCGCTGAAAATGTGGACTGGCACACATTTCCGACGTGTTAGCAAGCAAGCTAACGACCACTGCTTAATAGATCTAGAATGTGCCATGAGATTGTGAAGCGGTGAGGTAGGAGTCCATTACGTTCATATAGGAAGTGGTATAAAGGGGGGAAATGATAAGATACTTTGCATTCTATTCATGGTTATTATCGCACAATTTTAGACGCTGTCGAAACATTTTCTTGTCAGTCGACTTTTTTTGTATTGCACTGCGCCTCTATATCCGACGTTACGGTAAATAGCCCCTGTGGTCGGATAGCCGAGCGGGCCTCAAACTATGGCCTGCCCTCCGACAAACTGCTTTAACAAACTACTCGTATATCTTCAACATTGCATACGATCCGGGAGACGAGCCGTCCAAAATAAATAGTTTTTAGGCGAAAGGGCGAGGATTTTATCTTTATTTGAGTCAAGTAAGCAGTAGCCTGGATGAATAATGAGCGTTAGCTATGGATACTGGACCGCCGGATATACGGGTAACTGTCCCCGGGGGGCCATGCATGGTGGACGTAGGTAGGCTACCATTCGTGGACTCAAGTACTTCCGTAGACCTTGGCGGGCTCCAGGAATGCGTGGTATCAACATTGATGTAGTCTGATTTCTTTTTAATTCCTCTACAATCCAATGAAGATAAGAAAACTATTTGTGTTACATTAGAGCGAGAATTGTATCTAAATTGGATTGCGGATCGAGACCCGGTGGTCCGAGCTTATCGTAACTGCTATCGAGTCTAGCGGGTCCAACAAGGCAACTTTGAAAGTAATGTCATTAAAATCCACAACATTGGTGAACAAACATACATTTATTGCCTGATTCAGGTTTTTATTCCAATTTAATGGCCGGACAGCCGCCGTTGATCTAAACCAAGAAGGGTTGAATTGGTGGGTCAATAGTTTGCTTGATAGGATGGCTGAACGCACAAAGTCGTCAAAGGCCTGGCTATACTTCAGTAGAAAGAGAGGTGAGAAGGTTTCGAAATGCCTTTTATGCTCGATGTACATGTCTTGTAAGGGGGGCAACACGACGTCCATGCTGAAGCACCTCAAAGTTGTGCATGATTTAAAAACAAACTGCGAGTGCCAAACTGACCCACTCTTGCTTCCGGTTCCGGACAATCCTCCTCCAACCCAGGTATGGCGCAAGCAACCCACCTTCGTGGGAAATCCCGATCGTTGTCAATAATAATCCAATTGATAGTAGATCCGAAAATTATCCGATCTTTAAAGATGCTGTATCATCCATGCAACTGGTAAGATACTCCAGCTTTCTTGATTTCTGACTAAACAAAATGGGAGGTCTATATATCAGCTCCCAAAAGCAAAACATCTATGCAGGTTTCGATATTCTTGGGTTAAGATTCGGTTAATATTTGGTTTTGATTGTATTTATTAGTTCATCATGTTCCTCAAGCCTCCAATAGACTGTAAATAACGTGTTTTCCCTGCATTATCAGGCAATGTGTGCGGCGATACAGCTTTGCAAATATATATTCTGACTATAATTTGACACGTTGACCGTTTCGTTCTGTTAAAATTTTTAATATTCACACACTTAAAATGACATTGGTTACTTACCAAATTTTTCATTAGTTAAACAAAAAATACCAGTACTTGAGAGAACGAGTATTTTTTGACAGAACTGTTAAGCAGTTTCGAAAATGGTATCAAGAACGAACAAACCCACAGCCCAAATAGAGATTGGGTCATCTTCCATGGAGGCCACCACGTTGCACCGCCTCGTTTCTACAGTATCCCTGAATGGGCTTACAGCCCATAAAAAATATTTTAAAAGTTTTGTAGGAAAGAGGGAGGCATGGTATCCTTTTCCTACAACCCATTTGTGATGCTATTGAGTATCATGGTGCGTTTTATAATGAGCAATGTGTTTGAAATGCTCCACATAATTTGGCGTTCCAAGAAGCTAAACCCACTTAGACTTAAAAAAATAAAAGCACTTTGACGTCGTTATAAGGGTCCGAGAAGCTTAAATCTCTCGCGCCTCAAGCGCGTCCGAGAGAGATTAATTGAAAACTGAATTAACATTTAACCATTATTTAATTCATCTGCATCTTTCTAAACATCAAGGTCTGGCATATGCCCTGCGACTCGACCCACAAGTTGAGACTCCCTGGATCGGATGTTCTATATTTGTGACCTTTTCATAAAACCTGGTTCTAACCCAAATCTTCTTTGACAGCTCCCTCGTGATGGTGTCAGAAGCTCAGGAAGAGGATCTTCTGAGGAGAGACCTTCGCCTCAGGTGCCGGGTGTCGTCACGGAAACTCTGAGGAAGAAGTTTAAGAAGAAGCTGAAGACAATCATAGATTCATTGCTCAGGTCCACTGTGTCCGAGGTCACGAATGCCTTTGACGTCTTCACATTTGACCATCAAATGGTGGTGAAGCAGAAGATAGAGGAATGTTCCATGCTGCGGTTAAAGCTAGAGCAGGCTGAGAACAAACTGAGAGAACAAAATGGAACGTGGGGCAAAATGGAAGACGAAACATACACCGCCGGACCAATCATGCCCGAGTTAAACGTCGATGGTACAACAATTATTAATATTTTCTGTTATATTTCTGATCTCTGGACACTTGGCTGTGATCTCCATGTGTTTCTGCTGTTATAACGCATGCTGCAGCCTGAATTCAGAAACGTACTGCCATTCAGATTTCCTATATACTGTACTTACAACTACGGTAATGTAATGGTCTTCTTTTGCCTGCTTGTACAGAACCCGACGACTGGTGTGCTCCCCTGGGCTGTGAGAACGTAGTGGACCCGGGGCCCTCCACCAGTCACGGGCCCAGAGAGGACCGAAGCAGCTCTCTGTGCTCGTTGTCTGTGTCCCTGTGGCGCTTGCCAGTCATCAAACAAGAGGTTTGTGCATGAAATTAATAGACTGAGGCGATAGAAGCCAAACGCATACTTTCTATTTGGCATATTTTAAATGCATTGTGATTTCAATTATTCGGCGCTCTTTGCTCAATTTAGGTGGAGGATGATGGCTACCAGCTTGACGGACCTTTGAGTGGTGAGTACTGTAATTAACGAGCATGTACAAAGACAATGTTTTGATTGAACTACAAATGATGAACAGTTGCAATATTTAAAGCAAGCCCGTAACCAAATCATTGAGTAAATTATTGCTCACTTTGGGCAGTGGCAACCGTCCTTTTTACTAATAAGCAAGCTCTTGGATTTAGATCGTGATATAAAGGAAGTTAAGTCTGTTTAGCGGTCTTGCTTTTGCGTGACGGCAAGTTTTAAGTCGGACTGTTAGCCCTGTTCTGGCACCCTGTCCAGCAGTGTACCATTTTTTAGATCCCTCATTTGAATCAATCAAAAAAACACAGTTCAGTGCGTTGTACAGAAACCATCGTTTGCATACATTTTGAATGCAGACAGACTATCTTCGATATCTTTAATGTTTAAACTCACAACAAGGATGTCCATCGCCATAACAAAATAATAAGTCAAGAACATATCTCATCACGATTTAATCCATTAAATTGTATTATTCCCTCACTTCACTTCCTTCACATTTGACTGATTGACTGACCTAATTTAATGTAAATCACCCAAAACCAGTGCATAGTGCCTCAGTGAAAACAGTCAATGTATGGAATGAACCCTAATCTTTCACACCCATTGTTGTTGAAACAGGTGCATTTTCAGATGAAGGCCCACAAAAAAATCTTGAACACACCGAGGATCAAAAGATGCCTTTGTCGACCACAAAACAAAGCCGCCCACGTAGCAGTCAGGCAACTAGAAGTCGAAACGGATCAATCAAGACGAAGACTGAACAGCCAATGAATGGCACAGAAAAGGTAAAGATGGAGGTCCCAAACACAGAAAAGGCTAAAGGTAAGAAAAGAACCTTGCAAGCTATTAAATTGGAACCCGAGCCGATGGAAGACAAAAGCGTGAACAAGAAGTACCGTTGCAAGTTCTGTGGCAAATTCTTCGACACAGAGGTGGGCCGCAGTGTTCACCTGAGGATCCATAAGAAGTGTACCGGATGCCAGAAGATGTTCCGATACCCAAGCCACCTTCAGTTACATAAAAAGAAATGTACAGGTGTCCAGGGAGATACCGGTCTGGATACCGCTCGGGATACCGCTCGGGATACCGCTCGGGAAACCGCTCGGGAAACCACTCGGCAAACCGCTCGGGATACCGCTCGGGAAACCGCTCGGGAAACCGCTCGGCAAACCGCTCGGGATACCGCTCGGGATGCCGCTCGGGATGCCGCTCGGGATGCCGCTCGGCAAACCGCTCGGGATGCCGCTCGGGATGCCGCTCGGGATGCCGCTCGGGAAGCCGCTCGGGAAGCCGCTCGGGATACCGCTCGGGATACCGCTCGGGTAACCAAGAAAAGCATATGCCTCAGAAAAAGACGGAGGATTTCACCCGGAGAGGACCCATCCATTTTGCTCGTTAAAACCCAGGAAGCAAACAGGAAAAAGAGGGCTCAGAAACGCTCCAAAGTGAGCACTAGCCCTAGCACCAAAAGAGCCAAGTCGTTTCTCTGTACAAACTGTCACAAGAGCTTTTGTTCGATTGTATGGCTGAAAAACCACCTTTCAAAACATTTACCTTGCCCCAAATGCAAGCAGATATTCTGCTCGAGATACTTTCTAAAAACACACATTTACAAAGATCACCCCAAAAAGCCTGATAAAACGTTGGAGCCTTCTGAGGCTGTTCATAGGGAATTGGCTGCCATTTCATCCAAGGAAAAACTTAGTGAATTGGGTGCTGTTTCATCCAAGACAACAGGTAGTGAATTGGGCACTGTTTCATCCAAGACAACAGGTAGTGAATTGGGTGCTGTTTCATCCAAGGAAAAGCATAGTGAATTGGGCGCTGTTTCATCCAAGACAACAGTTAGTGAATTGGGTGCTGTTTCATCCAAGATAAAGGGTAGTGAATTGGGTGCTGTTTCATCCAAGTTAAAACATAGTGAGCTGGATGCAGTTTCATCCAAGTTAAAACATAGTGAGTTGGCGGCTATTTCATCTAAAGAAAAACGTGAATTGGGTGCCGTTTCATCCAAAGAAAGATCTAGGGAGTTGGGTGCCATTTCATCCAAGACCAAATGTAGTGAATTGGGGGCTTTCCCATCCAAGCCAAAACATACTGAATTGGGTTCGGTTTCATCCAAAGAAAAACAAAGTGAATTGGGGGCCATTTCTTCCAAGGTAAATCATATTGAATTGGGTGCGGTTTCATCCGAGGTAAAACATATTGAGTTGGGCGCGGTTTCATCCGAGGTAAAACATATTGAGTTGGGTGCGGTTTCATCCGAGGTAAAACATATTGAGTTGGGTGCGGTTTCATCCGAGGTAAAACGGGAAGTGGATGCTGTTCCATCCAAAGAAAGATCTAGGGAGATGGGTGCCGTTTCGTCCAAGACGGAAGGTACTGAATTGGGTGCTTTTTCATCCAAGGAAAGTTTGGGTGCCGTTTCACCCAAGGAAAAACAATGTTGTGAAGATGACAGTAAAAATCTGTTTGGGTAGTGGTACTGTGTTAGTGGAGGGCATACAGTAGTAGTTATGAGTTTTTTGTCTACCGAGTTAAATCCTCTGCCTGGGTATCCACTGTGGTACTTCAGACGACTTATTCTAAATTATAAGCACCAATCCTCTATGGTTCTTTTGACGCTATAGTTTCAGAAACCCACAAAGAAAAGTGGTTTTTGGATTTGGATGATAATGTTAAACAAATGTATGCTAAATTATCACCATATGTCCATTTTAATTTTATGAGCACCCTGGGGTTTAATTACGTTCAATTAAAATGCAAAGAGAATCTGAGGAAGGTTTTCTTGAGTTTATAAACGTGTTTATAAGACTTAACTTGACAACATTTCTTAGAATCAACGTTCCTAAATTTCCTCACATTTTGAGTATAATGAATGCTTTTTAGATGTTTTTGTTTTTATTAATACAATTGTGATTGAATGCTGTTTTTGAACAAGAGCTTTCTCTGTCTTTCTCTGCCTTTTCTCGTTCTATAGTTTATTCTATAGCAGTGGGTTCTAAGTATCCATCCGAAAATGTAAAAGAAAGTATTATTCCAAAATGTTCCTTTTTTTTAATTCTTTCTTTTTCTCCGTATGCTTTATTAAAGTGATTTTACTTCCTTCATGTATTTTTCTTTTTCATCAATTATATTAGCCAGGGACCTATAATTCCATACAAATTAAAAGTTTTAAATTTAATTCATGCGTCGAATCTTTCATTCAGCAAATCCCGTCATTAACTCTCACTTTCTACCGCGAGATTTGCCCTCGCTGGCACAACATCACCACACGTACCTTCAACATACTGCCCACACCGACCTGCTAGCTACAGCGAGACGACGGATCCCCGCTTCAAGTGTGAACGATAGAATGAGTAACTATTTTGTATTTATGAAGACTACTGAAGGACTTGCCTCCATATGTATTTTAAATGGCTACCGGTCACAGTAACTCGCTTTTGTGTGTTAGTCTGACCTGTAGCCAGCGCTAGCTCGAACGACAGAACCCTTGCTACGCTTGGTTGGCTCCCTTGTTGACACGCCTGCTGCAGGTTAGGCAGGTGTTTACATGCTATATATATTTATTTCAATCCACAACGTCTGTCTATTGTGGTAGTCTTGTTGGCATTAATATAGAATGGATGCGGAATGTAAATGCATCGACTATCGGGCGAGCTAACTCCATCTCTGTGGCTAAAGCTGGTGGCTCTGCCATCAGTGTTGATAACTGACCTGCGTGCTGCATTTCTACAGATGTTAATGCATGGTAAGGACACCACACAACTCTATACATGTTAATGCATGTTTACGGTGCCACATACCTCAATAGATGTTAATGTGTGGTGAAGACTCCACATAGCCGTATAGGTGTTAATGCATGGTGTAGACGCAACTCCACAGATGTGAATGCATGGCCAAGACATCACATCTGGGGCACTTTGGCGATGCATGCGACACAGTATATCATATTTGAGGTGTGACAGTTGCTAGCTTCTGGTTTCGACGTCTCATGGCTATTCGTAAACGACAGGATTGGTCTACGTTTTGGCATCGTTCTCGTTGACTGCCACCATCGAAACCATTTCCCTTGGAGACCCTCAACTTAAAAACTAGCACCTTTTTTATTTCTTATTAATTAAAAATCGAAACAAAGAACAATGGAGTCCGTGAGGACCGCCTTCCATGCTCAACTGGCCACCGTCATGGACTCGTTGTTGGCAGCTGCTGTGTGCGAGATTGCCAAGATCTTTGAGAGCAGCCTGTGTGAGCAGCAGGCAGAACTGGCACACAAAGGCGAGGAGATCTCTCTGCTCCGGGGAAAGCTTGAACACGTAGAAAGAAGGCTGAAAGTAAAGGGTGGAGGTTCGGATGAGGAGGGAGAGACGTCGGCGGGAGAAGGAGATGGCTACCTGAGGCAGCAGGGTGTGGCAGGTGCAGGTAAGCAATCCCTTTTACAGGTCCTGAAGCACGTAAACAAAATACTGTATGTATGCTTTAACAATAACGTCTCGGTAAGTTTTCCACCAAGTAAAGCAGACACTTTGTAGACATCTCCTGCTACTGTGGAGTGTGTATGTGTGTTTTATTTGCTGATTTGAGCAGCCTCACCGGGCCTCAGTCAGGCTGATTCGACTCTTAAGGGCTGAGTGAGGCACACCTATGGTGCATTGGGTAATCGGCAATCAGGATAAGCCAGACATCACCACACACCCAAGGGAGAGTCTGACATGGCAGCATTTACGACCTGCTCTGGTCTAAAACACCTTGACACGTCTACAATAAACTAGTTTGTACATATCTATCTTTACAACCACTCACACACGTACTGGTGCACACACGCTCGATGGAGCGGTCTGACAAGTTAGCAGTTCCCACCGGTTGTTTTACGTTCTGCCACCTCTACAATAACTTGTTTGTACACAATGCCTTCCAGTGTCCTTTGTGGAGGAGGAGGTGGAGCACGGCAAAGCAACTTGGGTGGCGTGTGGCCGGAGCAACTGCTACGACTATCAATACCAAAACTATAATACAAATTCTTTGTCACTCACTATCTGAACAGGACTGTCTTCTGCCAAGGACGTGTCCTCAGACCCAGCCGACGGGCTCGCTCAGAGTCTGCGCCGGCTCAAGGAAGAGGCCACAGGCCAAGACACGGCTTCTGTTAAGCACGAGGTCGGTACTGGGCTAGACTGGGTTTCTGAAGAGCGCCCCCTCCGGTTTGTTTTTCTGCATCTCATTAACCTAACCGTTCCTGTCGTGTGCAGCATGCGGGATCCAGGGCCACCCCAGGGTCTGTGGCCCCCTCGGAGGGGAGCCTCGCTGCTGGGGACCAGAGACACGCGGACCCCCTGTCTGCCATGCAGGCCAAGGCCAAATGTAAGCATGGAAATAAAACGTGTGTTACAGATAACCAGTGCATGTGGCACAACATGGTTATTTACCTACTTTTCAATGCACGTGTTTGAAAACCTAATCGTCAACAGCTGTTAACACCCCCAACCTTTTTGTTGTTGTTGTTGTCGTCGTGGCAGTATCTCACTGGGACCAGGGTGCCCGTAGCACCGACCACCGGCCCCTCCAGGACCAGACCTCCCCCCCGTTCCTCTCCATCTCCCAGAGCGGCCGCTGTTCGCCCCGGTCGGACCCCGGCCTCGCCCAGCCCGGGGAGTGGCTGGACGGGGGCCGCGGGGGCGTGTCCGCCATGGAGACCCTCCAGGCGGAGGGCACGGGGGGCTGCTCCGGCCCGGCCGGCGCCAGCGGCGGGACGGACGCCCCTTGCTTCCGGCCGGGCTTCGGCTCCGACGAGACGAGCAACGAGGAAGAGGATCCCTCCTTCCCCTTCCTGGACCAGGAGCCCGAGAACCAGAACTCGAACCAGAACCAGCCCCAAGGGCCGGCGGCGGGGCAGCGGGAGAACCGCCAGGACCCGCCCCCGGGAGCCGCCCCCTGGAGGGCCCGGGACGACCGGGGCGCCAGGGGCCCTGTGGCCCCCGTCCGGCGCCCGGCCTCCTTCGCCAGTAGGGACCCCCTCCGACCCCAGTCGATCGCACAGTCGCACGCACTCCGGCTGCCGCTTGCCCTGGGCCACGCCCCGGCCCCCGGCGGCGGGAACGGGCGGCCCTACACCTGCCCCTACTGCACCAAGTGCTTCACCTACCCGTCGCACCAGCGCCGCCACCTGCTGCGCCACACGGGCGTCCGGCTCCACCCCTGCCAGTTCTGCGACAAGAGCTTCCTGACGCCGTCGGAGCTCACCGTGCACACGCGCACGCACACGGGCGAGCGGCCGTTCGGCTGCGCCCAGTGCGGGAAGCGCTTCGCCCGCAGCGGGAACCTGAGGGCCCACCAGCGGGACGTGCACATGGGCAAGAGGCCCTTCGCCTGCACCGAGTGCGGCAAGCGCTTCGCCCACCGCGGGAACCTGAGGGTGCACAACCACAGAGTCCACCAGGGGGAGCCCTACTACATGGACGACCAGCCAGAACCTGAAATGAGCGCCAATCCCATTTGAGAGATTAATGTTGTTTTTTGGGGGGTTACTTTGTGAATTTATCGGCTTAAACACTTGTGGATGTGGATATTCAAAATGGGTTTATTACTTGTTCCAGTGTTTCACTTCCTTTAAATCAAAAAACGACTGTATGAGACACAAAATAAGAGTTTGGTCCTGTTGTGTCCAAACCGGCACGCTTTCATTTGGTTTCAGACGGCGCTTTTGAAAGGGATGGCGCACCCTAATGGTCAAGTTCATCTCTGCTGATTTTTTGCATTTCTCTGCACTGTAAATGACTTTCGTGACTAGCCAATAAAGGGAAGTACTACTATAGCGGCGTGATTTATTTTTTCTCCTTTTGTTCCGTTCCTCTGGATCTGCCAACATTTTCACAAACTATTCGCTATGGATGAAATAGATGAACGCCAGCCAACTGATACCAATGAAGCCCTTTTACTCACCGCAGAGTAGAGAGACCTATTGATGGCATGTGGCATGCACATTTTGACCCGAGGTCGTTCCCTCCTATCCCAACTCAAACCTACTTTGGCTATTGCTAAATGTTTTTTTTTATTTATCATGTTGAACAAAAATAAAACATTGAGTCAGTGTCAAATTAATCATGATTACATTACTGGAAATTGCAGTGTTTAGAGATTAGTGATTTCTAGCAGAATGGCTTTCATGGACAATCATGAAAATGAAACATTTACATTCAATGTTTCTACAGGCGCACAAAACAGACAAAAACGGCTCTAGAGAGCTCTTTTTTCAAAACATGACCGATAGTTTTAATATCAACACAACTTATAAATCTATCCAGGAACCCCATACCATGTAGAATATGAATATCATTTTGGAAGATCTACTCTTGGACCTGCTCGCTGCCACTATCATTTAAATAGACGCATTAGTGATGTTTTGTTACACTCCCAAGGATGACCACCCGGGGGCAGCATGACTGCAGTTGACAACGCTGAACGCACACTCAAATCCTTTTTATTATGCGTGTGCCCTATATTCTTCAATATTTTCCTCTGAAGTATGAATTTTACCTTTGCTTTCATGTGGCTGTCTGGTAAAAAAAAAACGTCCTTTCGAACAAACATTCTGAATTTGTAAATCTGTTTTTGGTTATGAAATTGGAATTTCGTTTTCGCCCACGTCGGTTAATGAGTCCATCCAATCAGGAGGCTCTTTGAAACGCCGGCTGAAGCAGTCGATGATGCATTAGTCCCTGTCTATTGTTACACACATCAACAACCTCTTATACAGAGCAGGGTCGGGCAAAGCTGTTCAAATTCCCAAGGCTGCTGAATCGGGCTTTTGCTCTTTGAAACATCCCATCCTCTGACCTGCTAGTGACCTCCCCTCCCCCCAAGGTCACACGTCTCTCTGTGGATCCCCTTGGTTTGGTGGCTCCTTCACATGGGGCTGAACAGGCTGTTTCAGCAAAGGGTCAGCATATGGTTCTCCATGCATCAAAACAACAGTATCTGAATATGACCGAGGACAGCTTGGGGCTTCATGTGGCCACAAGGCAATGAATATACCCTGAATGGGTGATGCTGAACACACACAGACAATGCTTGTATTTAATTGAAATGGATTCTTTGTTCCTGGATTGGAGTCAGCAGTCGAACGAGTGTGTTGAACAAGGGGAGATATGGACCATGTAGCTTTAGGCTGTCAAAGATATGTTACGGTCAAAGGCAGTTATGGGGTCAGGCATGTTTTTGCATACATTGTGTGTTTCTGGATGTGCTTTTGGACTGAGTGTTGCCATTTTTGTCCGTATTTTGGCATCAGTATTCTCCTTGTTTTGGCCTCAGTGGATTTATACTGCAAGAACAACACATTAGCAGTTAACCACGCTTGCGGGATTATAAAACATCAATGTTTTTAATATCTTACCAGAAAGGTTTTGTTGGATAGTGGAAGAAAAACTTAAATGTATAACCCAATAATACATTTCTAATGTATTGCTCCATTAACTTAAGCAAATTAAATGCCGAAAAGAAATTAAAATAGGCCTGCCTCCATTTCTAAATATGATTGGGAGTACCATTACAGGAACAGAGCATACTTCCTGTTCCCTTTCCCACAGACCCATTCTCCTAGTGGGACCCCAGGCAGGACGTTTATAATAACTGTACCTCCCGTGGTACCTAGCATGTCCCATCCACGCTTTATTACCGGACCAATCGTGTTATTGCTCTGCGAATCAGCTGGGGTTCGGTTTGTAATGAGCTGTTTACCTTTAATGTCGCCCTGCCGAGACTAAAGTCTCTCCTCCCTCCGGCAGCACTCCTGTAGGAGTGGAGTCACTGCCCCCAGCCCCAGGCCTGGTGCCACGCTCCACCACATTTCACACAAAAGTGAAATCACTTAAAAGTGATAACATAGGAAAAAAGGCTTCAGGAATCAACCCAAACTCGAAACCATGCGACGTCGTTTTGATACTCTATTTGTGCAGCGTGACGTGGCACCTCTGTGTCCTTGGCATCTGTCTGTGGAGGTATTAGTATTGATGTGGGGGTATGGGCGGTGCGCTGGGCTTTTTTATCGCGGGGCTTTTGAGCTTCTGTCAGCATCGGGGCTGATTGGGGGCCCCGCATCGGCCCGAGGGCCGTCCATAATTTTCCCTGCTCGCTCCCCTCCCCAGGGGCCCCGCGTTCATCCGGGCAGCCATTACCGTATTGACCCCCCCCCCAACACACACACACACACACGCACACACACACACACACACACACACACACACACACACACACACACACACACACACACACACACACACACACACACACACAGCCCCCCCACACTCTTCGGGGGATTACAGTGTCTTCCCCGAGGCGCTGGGATGATCCATCGTCTGCTGGCGGTATTTAAGCACTTGCTTAATGTGCTCGCAGTGTCGGGTCGCCTCGACCACGCACAGCTCTTCACTTTCACCCCCTAAACTCCTTCTTCTGTTGGAGACGGAGAGCTTTGCGGCGGCTAGACTAAAAATGCGTTGTGTGTCTGTCGGGATTGTAGACGTCACTCTTAGTGGTTCTCGCCGGTCACACACGAGGGGACACCCGTATCTCGACCAACAGGCTTTTAGTGCGTTGGTGTTGGTTGGTGTTTGGTCCTTATTCATTGTTTTATATCGTTTTGTTGTGGATGTGGATTTGTTTGATTTTGTGTGATGTGTGTGTGTTTGTCTGTGTGTGTGTGTGTGTGTGTGTGTGTGTGTGTGTGTGTGTGTGTGTGTGTGTGTGTGTGTGTGTGTGTGTGTGTGTGTGTGTGTGTGTGTGTATGTGTGTGTGTGTGTGTGGGTGTATCTTAAAACCAAGCCACAAAAAGCACGTACTTGTACGAAGACAGGCAGGCAGGCAGAGAGGCAGGCAGATAGACAGACAGACAGGCAGGTAGGCGAAAAGATGGTCAGACAGCCACACAGTGATGCCGAGTGGGACTTCATTATCTGTTTTCTCCAGAGTTCCGGGATATTCCAAGGGCTGAGCTGTCCTCAAGTGCATGCATGCAGGGCTGTGTGTTGGGGCATGCTTGTGTGAGTGTGTGTGTGTGTGTGTGTGTGCTCTTGGGGGGGGGGGGGGGGGGTTGCTAGGCAACCCTGTGTCTGAGCAGAGGGCTGGGGGGGGTGGAAGGGAAGGGGAGGAGCGGCAGGGCAGCAGACACAGACCGTCACAAGCTTCCACACGTCCGATTGGACGTGTGAGTGCACCTGATTAATGCTGATGTCTGATCGTTAAAGTTCCGGCCGGGGTCCTGTCCTCACATCCTCCCTGTGGTTAACAGGAGATAGACGTACGGATCGGGTCACAACACTCCCCGTGTATTTGATAGGTTGTTTTTGGTCATCCACAGATACCAACGCACATCTTTGCGCGACAGTGTTGTCCTGTTGCCGTTGTGATTGCCGAGAGGACGGCAGGCCTACACGGCGCTTCGTGACACAGGGCAGCGTGATCCTCCGGGATCGTGAGTCACCAGTGATTCAACACATTGCCGTCGGGCGGTGATTCGTCAGTGGGCTCCGTCCGGCTCTCTGATGTAAGAGGGAACTTAGCACCCTGGCAGTGATCTGTTGTATGCGTGTGTGTCTCTGTGTGTAGGGGGTTGGTTGGCTAGTGTTTGGACAGGTGCCAGTTCCACCAGCCTGGCTCTTGATTACACGTCATCCCTGGACGAGCAAAACAGGTCCTTCATTTCTGTCCCTGCTCTCTATACCATCCACACACACACACACACACACACACACACACACACACACACACACACACACACACACACACACACACACACACACACACACACACACACACACACACACACACACACACACACACTATTCTGCTGATTAAAGCAGGCTGGGGAATGACAGCTGCAGGTTGCTTGACATGTTTACAGCGCCAAGACTAATCATTTTGGTGGGCAATGCTACAACGTGTTACTGGGACATTCGGCGTCAGTCGTGTGGACATGGACCATCGCTGATAAAAAAAGTGTGTGTGATTGTGTTTAGCTGCAGTTGCAGTTTCTTTATTAGTCATATGAAGGTTTCAAGGTTACCTGGAGGCGCGTGTTGTACAAAATAAACACAAGTCAGCTCAGCAGTAAGAGCCCACATCGCAATAACAGCACTAGTCACATGAAGATACAATAAGAAAAATACCAATAGAATGACATGAATAGAGAATAATGAATGCAAGAATATTGCATACGTACAAATAAAGTGTATACAGTGTGTGTGATGATGTGTGTGTTTGTGTGTGTGTGTGTGTGCGTGTGTGT
>NC_044057.1:14303747-14308747 GCF_902167405.1 Gadus morhua
CGCCCAGTCTAAACCCCTCCTCCACCCCCGGACTCCTCCCCCACGATGTTGAGTCCCATCCAGGTGCTGTGCTCCGACATCACCTCCCTCTCCCTGGAGCCCGAGCCCTTCGCCTCGTACACTGAAGGTGTGTGCCGCTCGTTCTTACTCTCTCCCCCCACCCTCGACCCTCCCTCCCTGTCTCCCCTCCCTCCCTCCCTTTCTCTCTCCCCTCCCTCCACCCCTTCCTCATAACCCTAACCCTGCTGCCTACCTCCCTCCCTCCCTTTCTCTCCCCCCTCCTTCCAACCCTTCTCCCCCCTCCCTCCCTCCCTTCTCCCCCCTCCCTCCTTCCCTCCCTCCCCAGCTCCCAACTCCCAATCCATCCCTTCCTCATAACCCAAACCCTCCAGCCTACCAACTTGCCTACCTACCTCCCTACCTACCTATTTACTCACCTACCTCCCTAGCTCCCTTCCTACCTCCCCAACTCCCTTCCTACCTCCCTCCCTACCTACCTACTCACCCACCACGACGCTGCTGACACACAGAGCAACTTCCCGTGCTCAAAAAAATAAACAAACTGTTTTTTGCTGTGCGGTATCAAAGTGTTCGCACATTGGTTGTGTTATTTACTCTCCGTTAGTTTGTTGACGTGTGTGAATTTTAGTTTGTGTGCCTTTGTACCCAAGTGTTTGTGTTTGAGAGTCCTGATTGTGTGTGTTGGTTGATCAGGTGTATTGAACGCTTCTTCTATGGTGTCCCCATGCAATGCATCGCATTCATTTCAGTGTCATTCAGGTGAATTGCTTGAGGACGGTTTGTGTGTGTGTGTGTGTGTGTGTGTGTGTGTGTGTGTGTGTGTGTGTGTGTGTGTGTGTGTTTGTGTCTGTGTGCGTGCATGGATGTGTATATTTGGTATGTCTGCCTCTGACTCACTCAGCAGGGGTGTCTGGCATTGATTTCCGAAAATAGCTGTTTCATTCCTTAAATTGTCCTAGTTACCATATCCACACATAGATACACAAGTACACACACACACACACACACACACACACACACACACACACACACACACACACACACACACACACACACACACACACACACACACACACACACACACACACACACACACACACACACACAATTAGGAATAGTGAAGAGAGAATAGGAAACGAGAGAGGGCCATAAGCAGTGAAGGAGAGAGAGAGAGCTTTAACTTCCTGAACATTGGATTACATCGTCCACGAGAGGCTGACACGTAAACTAAGCTTTGAGCGTGAAACTTAATTAGCTCTCTTCTCATAATCTCTTAAAATCGCCTTCTTCCAGAAATCTGTGCAGAGTTCATGAATTATTTCAATCGATAAGGAAACCCGTATCCAACCAAGAGTCTCTGGAGCTCACGCTGGCCTTCCCTTCCCTGGAGCAGGAGGTTTAGTCTCCTGCTCCTGCCCGGTCTGATGTTTGTCATGGGAGAGGGCTGTGGTCCAAGTGTGTGATGCTGGGCTGTTTACCATCGCTAACCATTAGCTCCACGCTAGCAGGGCTCCGTTTTGATGTCGTGTTTGATGTTTTCTTGGAAGAAATGGCCGCTCGCTGGGCATGGTTCAAATGTAGCAGAGAGGGTCTCTCTGCTACAGAGACACACACACACACACACACACACACACACACACACACACACACACACACACACACACACACACACACACACACACACTCACACACACACACACACACACACACACAAACTAACCTATACACAAACATTAACACTAACCCACACACGCACATACACACACACACACACACACACACACACACACACACACACACACAAACACAATTAACACACAGGCAAAACAAACGCACTAACACATCACACACGCACACACATACACACACGCACACACAGACACACACACACACACAGACACACACATAAACACACAAATATTCACACATGCACACAGACACACACGCACACGCAGACTCACATCCATGCACACACACACACACACTCTCTCACACACACACACACACACACACACACACACACACACACACACACACACACACACACACACACACACACACACACAGACACGCACACACACACACACACACACACACACACACACACACACACACACACACACACACACACACACACATTTGTGCACACACACATGATGGTGGAGGGACCCCCGCTGAGTGCTGGGTGGTCCGGGCGGTTAGGGGCTGTGGGGCTCCATGTTTGCCCAGACTTGAGATCTATAATTGGGGCGGTAGGACGTCCGCCGTGGCCGCTCCACTCTCTCTAGTAGCCTATTAGAGAACAAGGCAAGAGTACCCCCCCGTCCTGCTCCTCCAAACCTTCCTCAATTTCCTTACCTCACACCCACCCTGCCGACCAAAAGGAAACCCCACCCCCTCTCCCCTACACCCCCCAGCCTTTGCTTGCCCCTCCTCTCCACTCCCTGTGCCTCCCTTTGACTCCCCCTCCTCTCCCAGTCCCTCTCCTCCCTTCATCTCACCCTCTCCTCTCCCCTCCTATAGTCTACCCATCCTCTCCTCTCCCTCTACTTTCTCTCTTCTCTTTTCCTCTCTGCTACATCTGCTTTTGCTACCCAGACCCTCTGCTTTGAATTCCCCCCAAAAGCCCTTCTCTTGTCTTTCTTTGAGAGGTGGTATGTGTGTGTGTGTGTGTGTGTGTGTGTGTGTGTGTGTGTGTGTGTGTGTGTGTGTGTGTGTGTGTGTGTGTATGTGTGTGTGTGTGTGTGTGTGTGTGTATATGGCTTGTGTGTGTACGTATGTGCTTGTGATGTCTTAATTGTGTTCCGTTCACATGTTGTCATCGTCACTTTTGTTCTGTTTGGACAATGGTACTTAATGGATGTGTACATACTGCCTGCTGTGTGTGTGTGTGTGTGTGTGTGTGTGTGTGTGTGTGTATGTGTGACGTGTGTGTGTGTGTGTGTCATTCAGTGTTATCGACCAGTGTAGCAATGAGTCAGAGAGAACACCTGATGCTAATGGTTTGCCTGTGGGAGACACAGTGTTTTTTCTAGCTTTCACGCACGCACGCACACACCCACACACACACAGACACACACACACACACACACACACACACACACACACACACACACACACACACACACACACACACACACACACACACACACACACACACACACACACACACACACACACACACACACACACACACACACACACACACACACACAGTGAGAAGCATCAGTAAACTAGCTAAAGAGGACAGTGTCTATGCTGGATGTTCTCAAGGGGATCTGTTGTTCATTGTACCATTCACTCGCGCGAGAGGGAGATAGATAAAGGGAAAGAGAGAGAGATTGAAGGAGAGATGGAGAAAACAAAAGAGAGAGAGAGAGAAGAGAGAGAGAGACACGGAGGAAGATTGTGTTCTGGAGTGACTTGCACTCTTGTCTGACTGCCTTGGTTTGCATCTCTGTTTGTTCTGTTTGACTTCCTAGCTTCATAGGGTTGTTGTATTAATAGCGTCATAGCTATGAATGAAGATACTGGCTCCTGGGCTAGTCCTATGGGGCACGGGTAATCGCATCATCGTAAAACATTTCCTCTGCTTGTGAACAAAGCATCGGCAACACTCTGTAATTACGTGTTGTTTTTTTTTCCTTTCTCCCGCTCTCCGTAAATGGGCGGGATTGATGAATCTTCACTTCCTCCCTCCGCAGTACAGGCTAGCACTCGCCACGCCGTGGAGAACGGCCGGCTCTGCCTGTTACCATGGCGATGCTTGTTCACCAGAAGAAGCCAGTCCACTGTGGGGGGGTGGGGGAGAGAGAGAGAGAGAGAGAGAGAGAGAGAGAGAGAGAGAGAGAGAGAGAGAGAGAGAGAGAGAGAGAGAGAGAGAGAGGGGGAGAGAGAGAGAGATAGAGAGAGAGAGAGAGGGAGAGAGATGGTGTGGGCGATAGAGGTGGGGGGAGACTGGGGACAGGGGGTTGCAAAAATAGAACACTTAAAATGGAGGACATGTGAGAAACAGAGAGATGGGAACAGGAAATTAGGGTTGGAGGGGGATGGACTGACTAGAGTAATTGAAAGGAAGACATGAGTGGCTAGAGAAGGACTCGCCTTCGTAGGGTGAAGAAGCCAGACGTTGAGAGAGAAAGACAGAGAGAGATAGAGAGAGAGAGACAGAGAGAGAGAGAGAGAGGGAGAGAGAGAGAGAGAGAGACACAGAGAGAGAGAGAGAGAGAGAGAGAGAGAGAGAGAGAGAGAGAGAGAGAGAGAGAGAGAGAGAGAGAGAGAGAGAGAGAGACAAAGAGAGAGAAAGAGAGAGAGAGAGAGAGGGAGAGAGAGAGAGAGAGAGAGAGAGAGAGAGAGAGAGAGAGAGAGAGAGAGAGAGAGAGAGAGAGAGAGAGGAAGAGAGACTGAGACACAGAGAGAGATCAGAGAGTTGTGAATTGACAATGATAATAGAAAGCAAGATTGACAGATGAGCCTTGTAAAGAAATTAATGATTTACACAATCACTCTAACCCACACACACACACACACACACACACACACACACACACACACACACACACACACACACACACACACACACACACACACACACACACACACACACACACACACACACACACACACACACACACACACAGACACACACACACACACACACACACACACACACACACACACACACACACACATACACACGCACACAGACTCCCCCGTACACACAGAAACACACGTACACACCGCCACACATCTCAGTTCACACTCTTCCGGCCCCTACAAAGGCTACAAAGACAGCAGGACTCCCTGCTTCTCTATGAAAAGCGTGTCTACAGCTCCTTCTTCCGCTTCACAACAGCTCTGGTCCAGATCAGCCCCCAGTACAGAGTGGTTCAACGCAGCTTGGCCTGCACGCTCTTATTCTGAAATACATTTTGGATTCAGAAGAAATCATTATTTCTTCTGAATCCTCCAGCCATGTG
>NC_044057.1:14311247-14316247 GCF_902167405.1 Gadus morhua
CACAAACACACACACACACACACACACACACACACACACACACACACACATGGCCACACACAAACATACACACTCGCAAACACACATTCATTTCTATGAGGATGATACCAGGGATGGTACTGTGATATTAAAGCTTTAATAACTGGTCAAATCTGATTTCACAGCAGCTGGGAGGTGCAATAAGAGGCTGCTGTTAGCTCCGAGCTCGCTTGAGTTTCCAAGTTCTCAATTATTCAAATGTACGACAGGAGTTATTGATCCCAGTGTCTCTGTCTGATCCTTCAGCCATCATTGAAATGGCCAGGACATATTTCAGCTGCAGGTTGCAGCGATGTTTAGAGACTCAGATAAATTTGCGGAAGAAACAACGGCGAGAAAGACAGCAACGTTCTGTGTTTTGTTTTTCCGAGGAGAGGGCAGCTGACTTGATCGATACCCGTTGACTTTTACTGGCATATGGAATCAGCCGCCTCTAATCCTGTAGATTCCCCCACGATCGATTTGTACAAGTGCTTTATTATTTATGACTGAGCCGATGAACATTTGAAGACCTGCCTCAGCACATCCAGCTGCTCATTCTCTGAAAGCCCAGATGGTATTACATATACCAACACTTCCCCCCCCTTTGACACGTGTGCATCCTGCGGTGTGACAGTTTACGATAACGTAACCATTTGTGTTATAGCACTTTAAAGAAATGTGTTTATTTTGTTTTTAGGTGATACAGAGTTTATGTATTTATAGGGTGAGATTGCATCTTTGGATCATCTTCTTGTGTTTTCCCGCTTTGATATACAGCTACAGGCTTCTATTTTAAAAGAGATTTAATTCTCGATGAGACTTCCTGTTTAAATAAAGGTACCCTCATTGTGTCAGTCTCTTCAGGTCCCTGGGCCAGATAACACAAGGGTCCCGTGTATTCAGTATTCTTTAATGACGTTGCATTCAAGATGGGGCCTTGAACCTATAACCTATAGCCCCTGTCACAACAGATCAACATTATCTTGCCCTTGCCCTCTGTGTGTAACCCCCATGGTTTGTCCTCCCCAGACAAGACCATCAAACTGTGGAAGGTGAGCGAGAGGGATAAACGGCCAGAGGGATACAACCTGAAGGATGAGGAGGGTCGGATCAAGGACATCTCAACCGTCACCTCCCTGCAGGTACCTGTCTGTCTGTCAGCTCCCTGCAGGTACCTGTCTGTCTGTCAGCTCCCTGCAGGTACCTGTCTGTCTGTCAGCTCCCTGCAGGTACCCGTCTGTCTGTCAGCTCCCTGCAGGTACCTGTCTGTCTGTCAGCTCCCTACAGGTACCCGTCTGTCTGTCAGCTCCCTGCAGGTACCTGTCTGTCTGTTACTTCCCTACAGGTACCTGTCTGTCTGTCAGCTCCCTGCAGGTTCCTGTCTATCTCTCTGTCTGTCACCTCCCTGCCTTTCTGTCTGTCACCCCCCGACACATACCTGTCTGCCAGTCCGTCTGTCTATCTCTCTGTCTGTCAGTCACCTCCCTTCAGATACCCGTCTGTCTATCTGTCACCTCGCTGCAGGTACCTGTCTATCTGTCTGTCTGTCTGTCTGTCTGTCTGTCTGTCTGTCTGTCTGTCTGTCTGTCTGTCTGTCTGTCTGTCCGTCCGTTTGTCTGTCTGTCTGTCTGTCTGTCTGTCTGTCTGTCTGTCTGTCTGGCTGTCTGTCTGTCTGTCTGTCTGTCTGTCCGTCCGTCCCTCGGTCTGTCTGTCTGTCCGTCCGTCCTTCGGTCTATCATCCATGTTTTAATTCCTCCATACCCAGCTGTCTGATCACGGCTCCTCTTGTCGGTCCATATCTCATCTCTATCTTCATGTGTGTTACATGCATGAAGATATGTGCAGACGCAGGCACACATGTCTGTCTGCCTAAAACATGCAGACTCGGTAGAAACATACGCACAGAAGTAGGTCAGTGAGTGCAGATGTGTTCACATGTTTGAAAGTGGGTCACTGGCGCAAAGAGATGTGTGTGGTGTGTGTGTGTGTGCGTGTGTGCCTGTGCTTGCGTGTGTGTGTGTGTGTGTGTGTGTGTGTGTGTGCGTGTGTGTGTGTGTGTGTGTGTGTGTGTGTGTGTGTGTGTGTGTGTGTGCATGTGCACCATGGGGTATACCCCAGCTTGCCGGCTGAACAGAGCAGTCTTATGGGATTTTAAGAGGATTTCACTCAATTCACTTGAATTCAGATTTCTGTTTACTTGTCAGACTCAGTAGGCTAAGCATTGCAATTTGGTGCATAAATCTGTCTTGTAAGTGTGTGTGTGGGTGTCTATGTGTATGCACGCTCCAACCCACTGTGCTATGTGAACGCCCCATGTGTAAAGCAAAAGCAGGGTAACCTCATGTGAGACCCTTGTGATATTCAACACTTCACCCAGTTTTGGGTAAAACCGAATTTCATGTCTGCAGATGCCTGCTACAGTTCGTTACAGTCCGTCAGTCTGTCAGTCCGTCAGTCCGTCACGGAGCTTCATAGCAAGCTGAAAGGCTTACACAAGATGAAGCTTTTCTATGAAGCTGTGGTACATTAAAGTGACCCTTGACTGGTTGTTCTTTGGAGGAAGCCATGTCCTTTCTGTAATTTTCCTTTCATTCTGTCATATCTAAGTCAGTCAGTCAGTCAGGCAGTCGGCCAATCAGTCGAATAGTGAGCCCCTCATAATCACTATCATGGCACTTGTACACATTAATTCAACTAAATGGATTTCAATTTTATTTGTATAGCCCTTAATCACAGGTACAGTCTCAAAGGGCTTAACAAACCATACATTTACGACACCTCCCCTGACCCTAACCCCCCAAGAGGGCAAAAAAGACCCTTCCTTAAAGGTGACATATTATACCACCGGGTGTGAGTGTGATTAGCCCTTACAGGCCGTTTTGAAGATCAGCCTCTTCTGACATCACAAGTGGGCGTGTCCACCTAGCTGCGTGCTTGATAGATCAGTCGACCAGCCTGCCCAGTGGACTGTAGCAAATGTTGCTAATCTATCCGTCAATCATACATCTAGGTGGACACGCCCACTTGTGATGTCAGAAGAGGCAGATCTACGGCCTGTACCAGCTAATCCCACCCACACCTGGTGGTGCAATATGTCACCTTTTAAGACAATTTGCATTGACCGGGACATGAGCCCTTTAAGGCCCCGGTCTGAGCAGCCCCTCCCCTGTGATCTGGCGCTAGGTGCCCGTGCTGATGCCCATGGACCTGATGGTCGAGGTGAGCCCGCGGAGGGTGTTTGCCAACGCCCACACCTACCACGTCAACTCCATCTCCGTCAACTCCGACTGTGAGACGTACCTGTCGGCGGACGACCTGCGCATCAACCTGTGGCACCTGGGCATCACCGACCGCAGCTTCAGTATCCTCCACCCGGCCAGTGTGTGTGGGTGTGTGTGTGTGTGTGTGTTTGTGTGTGTGTTTGTGTATGTGTGTGTATGTGTTAGTGTGTCAGTGTGTGAAAGCGCGTTTTCGAAAGCGCCTGTGTGGGTGTGTGCTTGTGTGCGTGTGTGCGAGTGTGCAAGTGTGTGTGCGTCTGTGTACATATGTGTGTATGTGGTTGTGTGTCTATGTTTGTAGGTGTGTGTTTGTGTGTTTGTATGTTAGTGTGTGTGTGCACGATATTTATGTGTGTGTGTTTGTGTGCCTCTGCGTGTGTGTGTGTGTGTGAGCCAAATCACCACAACAAATGTTCCTGTGAGCGGCAGCACATGCGTGTGTGTGAAGGCGTGGGCGCACAAGTGTTCATAGGGTTAAAAAAAAAAAAGAACATACACACGCCAAACCCACACATGCGCTCGATTAATATTCAGGCTTGTTTTATGCATTCTGAATATATAATATGTGCATCCCACACACGCGGTACACACCTGTGCAAACCCACACGCACACACACGCACACACACACACACACACACACACAACACAAGTGCGTGAGCCTCCAATGTTAATATATACAGAACTGCACAAAGACACAGACAGGTCAATGGGGGAGGGGAATAGTTTTCCGTCTTAATGAATAATGCAAAGGCTGCATAAATATTTCAACCCTTCTCCGGGTTCTAAGCCAGCTCTATGGGACTCAGACTGAGCCCCGGCCAGGGCCAGATTCACCCCGGTACATTTTCATCTCTGTATGGATTTACTCTGCTCCTCCCAATCCCCCCAAGATACACGCGCCCCGCTGTGGGACTTGTCTCGTCGTAAATTCTCCCCGTAAATTCTCTCCGTACTGCGGGTTATGTCTCCTATTGACGTGTGCTAGGTGTACTGTAGTGTACTTTGTTTTCGCTAGGAATTCCCTGCAGACGTTCAGAGACAAAAACAAGATCCTGCGGCATTTGATGCCGTTTGCATTTGTCGATTTGACTATTTGACAATTTGACAATTTGACGTTTTGTCAATATGTATGGCGGTCAATTTGCTAGTACTTGGCTGCATGAATATGCAGTATCGCATTTCCAATATAACAACAACACCCGCAGGTTACAACATTCTGTCAACTTTATTCATCTGTTGCCTTCTTATTTTCAACATGACCACATTGATAAGTTTGATCTAACACCCCAAACTAACATCCAAAGCACTACATCAGTTATGTTTTAAATAGCACACCTAACTATCCAAAACACTCAAACATTTGTGTTTTATAGACACCTAACTGGCATCTAAAGACATTTTATATCTTACACACATAACTATCATCTAAAACACTTATCTTTTATTTTACACACCTAACCATCATCTAAAGACACGGTTAATCACACTTAACTATCATCTAAAACGCTACAACACTTATGCTTTAAATTACACTCATGGCTATCAACAAAAATACTGACGTTTTAAATATGACACCTAGCTTAATCATGAACATGTTTTAGCTCCCACACCGGTCAACCCGGGCTGCTGTCCCCGTACCTTCATGGGGTTATCGTTTCCTTAGCGACCGCGTCTCCCAGACATCGTGGACATCAAGCCGG
>NC_044057.1:14323747-14401247 GCF_902167405.1 Gadus morhua
TTTGGCGGATATGCAGAATCTGTTGCTCTTTTTTTTTTAACACAGTTTATTCTTTTATTTCTACTATTTTTTAAACATGTACTGGTCCAATTTCATGCACTGACTGAACTAATGTTTGATTATTCACATATTTTTGTGTTCATGTATTTTGATGAAAGAATTGTCAAATGGACAGTTATAAATAATGTTTTTCTTTTCTTGAATAAATATTTCAACGAAATTGCATCCGAAGAGTGTTGGGACTGTGCTGTTTTTTGTTCATCATTAACATGAGTGGTAGATCCTTTAAAGGACGTGTGTGTAGAATTGAGTGGCATCTATAATACTTGTAGGCCTAATGCCATGAAAATGTCTGTATCCCCTGGTTCTATGCTCTCTAGCACCATCTATTGTCATCCCACAGTCATTGCACCTTAACGTCCAATCAATGACATGTTGCCGTAGGTGCAACAGTGGCTAGCCCACTTAGAGAGATTAATACGTTTACAGATAAATACTCAGTATAAGTGGATCTGAATGGGGCCAATAGACGCAACACGATGAAGGAACTGACGTCATGGAATAACAATAACGATTGATTGAGAGATTCCAGTTGTCACTGAAAAAACAAGTCTGCGTTTGTGACAAACAAGTTGGCTATGGTTGTTTGGAGAGTGTCCACCTACAAACAACCTGAACAGTCCGCATCGACCATCCTCATGTCAGCTGCAGGTAAGTGATGTGAACCCCTTCAGATAAGTAACGGTAGATGCGGACCAAAACTGCCGTCTAAATTCACAATTTAAATTGTGTCCTCCCGTCCCCTCCTCCTTACATTTTTTAACTGTCTTAAACACGATTTTTGACAAAGTAATGGGAGGGATCTGAAAGAGGTAAGAGTAGATCTCTGAGGACATATGGTCATTTTATGATTTGTAAATTACATGTGTGACTTAGCTATTTTAATACATCCATCTAGGTGGACAAACAACCAGGTTCCCGTCATTCTGTACATAAATGGAAAGTATCCTACAGGAAGGAATAGAGAAGTAGGTGTGTGTTTAGGTCAGTAACCTTTGACCTTTATCTTTGCCTCTGTATTCCACCCTCTAACAAATACTGAGCTCATATTTAAGTCGATACCTTTACTTCATGTTCGATCCACTTTTAAAGAGTTTTCATGAAGAAAAGCAGAGAAGACAGATTGCCATATTTATTGGTCACAGTGAAGGAATACAGTGAGAACATCCTGACCTGAAAAACCTACATGCGCACGCTTCTGGAAGCCCTGCACAGCAGAGATGGAGGGTGAAATAGGTTGAGCGCCAGCACACTCTCTGCAGCATGGTACATCACTTCATGAATCTATATTTAGGCAGGAGAACGGTCTCGATGTCAACGATGAAAGTGGCAATCTGGAAGATTAATTGTCTGCTAAATCACTATCTATTTCTGAATGAGGTAACACAATGGTAATTGACCGTATAACCTGATTGTATTTACAGTATAATGATGTTAAGAACTGGGGGACGATGCTTAAACCCAGTTCTTAAAGAAGGTAATCTTTGAGATTGCCACTTTAAAGTCATGAATTACTTTGTTTACCTCAAAACGCCACAGTGATAGTTTCATGTGTTTTAAATAATTCAAAATATACATGTAAAATCAACTGTTGACTCATTATTTTACGATGTACTTCAATTATTTGGTGTTTTATAAAAGGCACTTTCGAATTGACCTCCATCGCCCAAGAAATAACATTTTCATTCGAAATGTAACCACGAGGAAAAAACCTAAACGGATAAAAATATTTTTTTAACTTGAAATCGAAGGGAGACGTTCATTTAGATTTTAAAGCCATGGACTGTGACCTAACCAGGCCTGTGTTGGATCACGTGTCACACACACACACGTGCCCCATTCGCATAAAATACTGTTGGCCTTTCTGAGCGACTTGTCCATAAAATGTCAGAAGCAGCCGAAAAATGTACATACACATGGGGTATAAATCTATACACAATAGTTTTAAATGCCACAATGTATTATTGGTACATTATCTGTAATTATTATACATAAGTAACAAAATGGCATGGTCATGTACATATTTAAGAGTGGTTACTTGAAACATGAGTTTAAGGCATGAGCGCCTGCTAAAGTAGTGTCTCGTTACTCAAAGTAAATATTAATTTAATCTAAGAATTTACACACTCAAAATAAGACACTTCTGCACACACACACACACACACACACACACACACACACACACACACACACACACACACACACACACACACACACACACAAAAAATGGCACAATAATCTTCAAATATTTCTCTTGTTCTTCATAAAGTATCATATGAATTCTTTAGAATCTATATTAGAAAACATTAGCGTGCATCATTTTGTTTTCTTTAGCTTAATGTATGCGTATTCCTACCTGTAAACCCACACACCAAATTCTCAATTGTTTTAATTTCTTCCCAGTGTACTGGATTACCAGTACGATTGATTGATAAGCACACTTGCTACATTGCTTACTGCAAAATGTTGCATTGATACCGATTCTAGTATCTGATCTCGTTCCAGTACTGGGTACAAACAAGGTATTGCAGAATATGCCTAACAGAAGTCACGATAGCTACATCATTTGTCGGTTACTATAGCAGGTAATTCAATTTTCCACGGCAATGAAAATAAGCAGTGTCTCTACTCTAGCGCTGTATATAACGGAGATAAACTGATGATAACTGAGAATCATGCTCCACTGAATACACATATCCAAATGTGCTTCTAAAAGCAGTTTCAATGGAATGGATACTTGGATGAAAATGCGATTACAAATGTGATTAAATGAGTCTGAGATGGTGGCAGCAGTGAAAAAACGATATCCGTTGTGCATCCCTAACTTGAATCGACCTCCCAAAACAACAACAACAACAACATTGTGGAAATGTATGACCAGCTCGAATGATGAGAACCATGAGCCCTCGTACGGGCAAATCCTCGAAGCTACACGCTAGCTCTCTTGGCTAGGCGCTAGCTCTGTTAGCATAGCGCTAGCCCTCCTATCATGGCGCTAGCTCTGTTAGCGCAGCGCTAGCTCTGTCAGCGCAGCGCTACTCTTGGCCCGAGCGCCAGGCCCTCCTAGCCCAGCCCCGGCCCTCCTAGCTCAGGGGCGCCACGACGGCGACCCCCCCCTCGGCCTCGGGGTCGGGCTGCACCAGCCGCGCGCTGAGCGAGGGGCTGAAGAAGAAGTCGAAGGCGAACTGCAGCGCGCGCTGCACCGACCGCCGCCAGTCCTGCTCGATCTTGAACTGGCGGCGGCGGCGGCCCGAGGGGAGGGGCGCGTCGCCGCACGACACGCAGTGCACCGCCTTCAGCTCGAACACGGGCCACTTGGAGCCCAGCCGGCCCTCCAGCACGGTGCTGAACTCCAGCAGGCTGCCGGCCTCCAGGTGCAGCAGCAGGGGGCCGAACTCGCTGCTGGCGCGCAGCACGATGTCCTTGGTGGAGTCCTCGTCCTCCACCAGCGAGCCGTTGCGCGCCACGCGCTCCAGCGGCATGCCCATGGTCACCTCGAACTTGTAGCGGTCGAAGCGCTTCACGTGGCACTCGTGCTTGGCCAGCCTCTTCAGCTTGCAGAGGGGGTCCCCGGCGGGGAGGGGCCGCGGCGCGTCGCCGGGGGCCCCCGCGGCGCACGGCGGGTACGCCTCGCCGTACAGACAGCGCACCCAGTCGCCCACGAGCCCCGGCAGCATGTTGACGACGGACTGCGCGCCGTTCTCGATGTCGGTGACGCGGGCGTACCGGAAGCGGCCCGTCCAGGTGACCCGGTGGCCCTCCAGGTGGGAGCACAGGACCTGCGTGCGCGCCATGTTGGCCTCCTTCCAGGCGGCCGGCCCGCACAGGCCGCCGTACTCGTGCCAGGTGAGCGTGGAGTTGTACACCTTGGCGCCCTCGGAGCGGTACACGTACAGCCAGCAGAAGAGCAGCAGGGCGCTCAGCCACACCAGCACCAGCTTCACCACGCTGCTCCCCGACAGCGAGCGCCACAGCGCGGCGGGGCTCAGGCTGAAGCGGGTCCACAGCCGCAGCGCCACGGGCACGGCGCACACTGCCAGCGTCACCGCCATCTTGGCCAGCTCCAGCGCCAGGAAGAAGCGCAGCAGCTGCGCCAGCGCCATGGCGGCCAGGCCCAGCGACAGCACGGGCAGCGCGAACAGGAAGAGCAGGTAGCCCACGCAGGAGCGGACCAGCCCGATGGCGCTGGATTCGAGCAGGAAGGCCAGGCCGAGCTCGCACCAGGTGAAGCACACCAGGTAGGGCACCAGGCACAGGTAGGTGCCCCGGAAGCCCCGCAGCTGGGCCATGCGGAACAGCAGGTAGACCAGGTGCCCGTGGAGGAGGCAGGGCAGACCCAGGTTCAGGGCCAGCACGCCGCCCAGGGGCACGGACACCAGGGTGGCCCCCAGGCCCCGCAGGGGCCCCAGGGAGTCGGGGAGGAGGGGGAGCAGGGAGCAGGCGCCCGAGAGGATCTGGGTGAGCAGGGCGCGGCGGGCGAAGAGCTGGGCGGAGGCCTGCAGGCTGAGGAAGGAGGTGACGGTGAAGAAGAGGGCCACGGTGGCCAGCTCCGAGCAGGGGATCCACGTCTTGTCGGCCACGGGGAAGGAGAACAGCACGAACACCACCGACAGCAGGAAGTTGCTGTGCAGAAGAAAAAGGAGTAGAGCCTTTCACCCCTGTGACTTGCATATTATTCATCCATCTTCCTGCTCGATTTGAGCTATGACCAGAACACAAACTTACCTGCTCTTGCACTGAATCAGACTGAACATCAGGCTCGTTGTGTATCATTGTGCCGAGGTGAGGTGGAGGAGAACTGCTCTGAATGTGTGAACCAGGGGGGGGGGGGTGTGTGGGTGCTTACAGATAGGGCTCCAGGTGGGTCCAGCCGAAGTTGGTCTCTGCCTGCTCCACGTCCAGACCGGGCTCGAAGTGGGCCAGCAGGTCCGTCAGCGCCCGGAAGTTCTCCCACGCCTTTGAGTTCTGGAGGGGAAACAAGTTCCGTGTTTAGAGATCCCCTGCGCAGGTTAGCGTTGGGGCTAAGACGATCAGACTCCCAACTGAAAGGCACTGGGTTTGGTGGCCACCTGTAGGCCTCCTAGAGAAAGATACCTAATTCCTACCTTAAAGATCTCCTACTTTTCTGGTCTTAATTTCTTGATGAATGACGCCTATAGAGCAACCTGACACGAATCACAGCACAAAAAACGATGCCGATTTTCAGGAAACTCTTCCTCTCATCTGGGCGCTTTCAGCATTCTCTGACAACACTCGGCTTCGTCCTTCTCCGCCCCCTCGCCCCCCTCCTGCCAACCCCACTCCGTTGTGATTGGTTACCTTCCGGAAGAGCATATTGCAGCATTACCATACATGGCAAATCCGGATTGTTCTACGTAGATAAATCCCGGATATTTGAACAAGTGAACCGCGACCGGCGTCCCTAGTGTTTAGCGCTCTGCACAGCCACTCCAGACAGTCAGCAGGGAATACGTCTGAATGCATGTACGTCATTATTTGACACTTAAGTATGGTTAAACATGACTATAAATCATTATAACAACGTTTATAGGTCATAAAAGTCGAAAAAGCACAATAGGTGCTCTTTAATGACAAAGTCGTTGCTAAATTAATAGTAATAGTAGTAAAAGTAGTAATAGTATTATTTAGTGCGAATTGTTATTATATAATAATGATAATATTAATAGTATATGTATAATAGTATTTTAGAATATATTGATATACAAAGGATGGTTTCCTGTTTTGCACCAAAAAGTTCGATCAACGTTTAACCTCAACAAATAATGACGAAAAACAATACAGCCATTCACCAGCCCCCACCCTGCCTCTGAACCCCAACCCCTCGGAGCCTGACCTGGAAGACGCGCAGCGTGCAGATGACCATGGAGAACAGGCCCAGGTAGAAGACGAGCAGCGGGATGAGGAAGACGAAGAAGTCGATGGTGAGGTTGGAGATGATGAAGAAGAAGACCAGGGCGTTGACGTGGTGCGTGGGGATGAGGGCGCTCAGCCACTGCATGCCCGCGCGTGACGCCCAGTCGATCAGCGTCTCCTTGATCTCCAGCAGCGCGTGCAGCGGGAACTTGAGCACCTATGGGTGTCGAGGAAAGGGTGCGGGGAACAAACACCATGGATATATGTCCATTATGGCACCCGTTGCACTCCTGATCATCCCTGGAAGGAGGGATCCCCCACTCGGTGTTCCTTCTCAAGATTTCGTCCTTTCTGATTAAGGGAGTTTGTTCTTGCCCTCTGGGGGGGTAGGGTCATGGGGGTGTCATATATATATGGCCTGTTAAGCCCCTTTGAGATTGCACATATGATTAAGGGCTATACAATTGAATTGAATTAAACTTTTCTTCTCGGGCGACATCAGGCTTCTTTCAGTGTTCCTCCACACTCGCTGTGAATCATCAATGTGTTATGAATGAGTAGAAGGGATGAGGTACTGCGGTCTTGAACCAACAGGGGACTTATCTCGGAGCAGTCCTGCTATGTTGTAGCAGGACTTCTAGGAGGAGGCGGCACAGGGCCTCGGCAGGAAGGAGCTTGACCTTGTTTCCTGTTTCGTTAAGGAAGATACTCTAGCCAGGAGAACCTTGTTTGCGCAAATGGAGGAAGCTTCAGAAGGGGAATATTATGTTTATTTCTAAACATGGCCTGATTTGAAACCTTTTGACACTTTGCTTTTACAGTTTACTACTGCCGTTACCCGCTTCCAGATCCCGGTCTGATTTGTCGGACTAATAGCAGACAGACGCAGCGTACCTTCTGGTGCAGAGGAAGATCGTCTGGGTTCTTCACAGCCTCATCATCGTCATCATCATCGTCTCCTCCTGCCCCGGCCAGGACGGCTGACGGAGCGATGCCCTGTGCGTACTTCTTGGTCATCTCCACAAAGTCGTCCAAACCCACCTGAGGGGAGGCTAGAGGTGTGGGGGGGGGTTAGACACAGAGGACCTTAGGATACAGTACTACGATGGACTACAACTGCCTTCATGTGGGAATACACTAACTTTTATCTAGTAACATTTAAAATCATGCCTTATGCATACGAACATACAATGAAAAAATGGTAGTTAACATTAGCCCGGAATATGCATGCGGCTTACAAAGATAAGTGCACTAATTAAGACAATCAAAGCTTTGCTTGTACAATGGAACCCACTTTCGCTCTTGACCAGGGATTCCAGAACTCTCCGTTGCTTCTGTGCCGAGCTGGAGAGAGGGCCTGGAGAGGCGGGCTCCCCTGTAGCAAGAGAACCCTTCATTAACGTCATCTGTTGCCATGGCAACCAGGTCGCTACCTGGCAACACGTGGACGCACAGTTGTGGCCACGTCCAAGCTTAGGTTAGCTATTTGATCATCGTTCTATCAAATGCAAAAATCATATTTTGTGACAATTAAGAATGGCTGGCCTTGGTTGGACATTGTGAACACACCTTCAACACACTTGCCCAATAGAGTTCAATACATTTGTTTTTGCATGCCTTGCAATGCAAGAACGACGCCTGGCTAGTAGGTTGTCGTCACGTAGACTATGCAAAAAACCTGTAAATGTGTTCCTGGAGGTTGTTTGCATGGGTGACCCGAATCCAACCGCATGTGGTCACTGCAGGCACCTGTTGCTAGGTTGGTTAACGCCAGACAGGCAATCGTACGTCATCCAGCTTCCTCTGACTAAGTGGTCTCTAGTTACTTCTGACAGATCCCTGGTCTAACATCTTTCTTTAATTTGCCATTTATTTAATTAAGTAATTAATGGGATTTTTATTTTGTGGCGGGAATGATGGAAAACAACGATTCCACTGCACTTTGTGAAACATCTTGAATCAGAGCGATGGTTCTGGTCCTCAGAGGAGCGGCGGACTCTGTTCTCATGGCGGCGGTACCTGGTTGTGTGTGGACCTTCTCCACGTTCTCCAGGAGCTCTGACACCGCCACCTCCTTCTTCTTCTCCGGGTTCAGCTTCCAGTACATGAGCAGGGCCGCCTTCCTCACGCCCCTCTCGAAGCGGGTCTCCGTGCACAGCTTTTTCACCTCCTCGTAGTTCTCCGATGTGATGCCTGAGGAACGCACGCAGACGGACAGACAGACACACGCACAGACAGACAGACAGACAGTCAGTTTGGAAGATGAGGCAATTTATCTTCATCCCGACTGTCTTAGAAGATACAAACATTGATGTCGCCCTTCATCTGTGTCAAGTCAAATATTAACGTGGCAATCCCTCCATGTCAATTTGGTTTCAATTCATACACAATAAAGTACATTCTGCGATGAGTTTACCTCCCCGACCCAAATGTCTCTGACAAGACATTGAGACGTCAGATATGTGACCTTGCCATAGAGTGCTACCTTCCTACCGTCCTAGCCACCTAAGGATGAATATAATTATCTCCTGGGGGACAAAAGGAGAACTGCCTTTGCACAGGCGACTGTATCAGAAGTAGGACCACCAGGGGATTACCTTTCCTGGAGGCCAGGCATCGCTGCAGCTGCTTGACGGCGTCCTTGCGGCCCTGTTTGGCCGCCTGGACCAGCCAGGTCACCGCCCGGCAGCTGTTGAGCTCCTCGTCCTTCTCCTCTGCCAGCAGCAGGAAGTAGCGGCCCATCTGGGACACACACGCACACACACACACACACACGTACACGCAAACACGACACACACACTTAGCTCTCAAAGGCATTGTGCAGACTGAGCTGACTCATAGCCTTGTGTCGTTAGCATGCAGTTTGTTCTGGGATGCAACGATTAGTCAGCCAACAGCACTATTGTTATAATCAATTATCTTTTTGGTTATTGATCAATTACCAAACTTGTAGTGCTTGATGCTTTTAATTATTAATGAGTAATTATTGCCTATTATTTGAAATTTGTTAGACTTCCTAATTAAATTGAAAAATAAATAAATAATGGTGAGATGAATCGTAGACGAAAGTAATCGTTAGTTGCAGCCCTTTGTTCTGTTACACAGAGGGTCAAGGTTGACCCATGGCAGTGGTTTCCACTGCAGTCTACATTGTACACATGATGTGAAGCAGAGGAGGCATTGGTTGGCTGTTACCCTGCACTGAGCCCCCGCGTCCCCAGACCTGGCCCTCTCCTGCAGCTCCTCCAGGCTGAGCAGCTCCTCTGGCTCCTCTGGAAGGAGGGACAAACACACACTCATGACGTACTTTATGATGTTTGTGGAAAGAGCGCGAAATACGCAGCCACAGGTCACAAAGATGAATGAGGATGTTATAGACTGAACATGTATGGTCGGATGTTAATTGTAACCCACTTGTAAACCACTTTCTGTAACACATTTAAAAATATTGAACAAAAAATCCTGTATCCCAATTCTCAACCACACACACACACACACACACACACACACACACACACACACACACACACACACACACACACACACACACACACACACACAGTTCTGCACATGCTCTCCACTGAGCATGTGCAGAGCCATGACTCAGCCTCAGATGGAAATAACCCAGAGGGGACCCAGCCCTCCTAAAATCTCTTGAAAAAAAACTTGACAATTTACAAAGCTCCATCATTTAAGAGCTATATGGTCGTTGTTGACGACTACATTGTGTCTTGTCATGTATGTAAAGTGCATGAGCTGTGCTTTAACATTGCTGTTGGAAAATTGGATGAAAGATGTTTTGCCAACCTAAATTAATTTATTTCAACTGTCTATCAATGTTCATCTTCATGTCAGTTATATGAGATTTGTGATTCGATTTTTATGTGAATACAGTTTGGCTGTTAATGTTAAATTGGTGACGTTCACATCTACCGGAAAGATCCCAAGCCAACCTCATAGCAAACTGATACAAAATGGTTGAGTCATGTCAAAACTGCTTTCATATCCCATCGCTCACACTGAGCCCTAAAGTCAATCATCGTTTAGCAAAGCAAACAGTCATGCTACTGTCATACAAGACCCCTTTAGACAGACAGGCTCATGCCAATACGTGAGAGCACACACACAACTTCGCAACTTATCCCGACTATAATCCCACCCCTATGAGTCTGTGTAAACTCACTACAAATCGACTTTATTTCATTACAGCCCTCACTTTCCTTGAGATGTATAAAGCCCACACACACAAGATTTTGTCAATTTAAAGGCAAAAGAGCTTTAAGTTTCACATTTCCAACAAATACTCTATATTTTGCAGGAAAACAAAGTCACTGTAGGACAGGACAGGCTGGGCTTTTCCAGCGTGCCTCAGAGCTCCGTCTAAACTCTGTTTCATCTTCTTTGGTCAGTGAAACATGAGGAGGCTGGGGAAAGATTTCCAGCATACAGGTGGAAATCTTCAGTCAGCAAGTCTGCAACCTGGGTCTTGTTGTGTCCTTACATGATGAATAGTGCTTTTTACTGCTTTAGCCATTTAGTAGTGTTCTTTATAAACAGTGTCTTTTAGTGAATTCAAATACAGATAATCAATAATGGGGAGGTATGGGCTTCGCTTTTTGCTCAACAGTGCCTACAGGGGCATTAGGGATCAAACCCAGAACCTTCCTGGTGAGTTGAACACTCAAGCCACAAGACTATCGAGACTAAAATATCAACCAGGGCTCTGCATTGAAATGGGTTAACTAGAAGAAGAAAGTTTCTCGTTTGCAAATATTTTGAGCAAGAGGTGGATGTGGATTGGTACCAACCAACATGTGTGGGTTTGTGTGTGTGTGTGCGTGTGTGCGCGTGCTAGATAACATGTTCCTCACCTGGTTCAGAGTTGGAGGCTGTGCGTGAGGGAGATGCTCCAGGAGGCCCAGACGAGGCCCCAAAGGCTGGGCTCCCCGAAGAGGCCGGGCCCCCCTTAAAGGCCGGGCTCCCAGAAAAGGCCGGGCTCCCAGTAAAGGCCGGGCCCCCCTCGAAGGCCGGGCTCCCCTTCGAGGCCGGGCTCCCCTTCGAGGCCGGGGCCCCAGGAGAGGCTGCATTGAGCTGAGACCGGCCCAGCTGAGACAGGCTCCGGGAGGGCTGGCGCAGAGGGGACACGGAGGGAGTGGAGAGGGACCGAGACGGGGGGGAGAGAATGGGCGAGGTCCGAGAGGTGGGGCCGGCGGACAGCGGAGGGGAGCGGGGGGGCGGACCGGTCAATGTGGCCGCCCTCGGCCGGGGGTTGGGGGGCGAGCCCGGGCTGGATGATCTGGCGGGGGCTGGCGATGAAGAGGAGGATGAGGAGGATGAGGAGGATAAGCCAAAGTTCGGGGAATTGAGGCCGTCGGGCGGGGACGGTTCCATGTCTGGTGAGGAAGAAAATCATCAAAACGTTAATGATTTCAGGTCAACATCATCAATTATGTAACCATGATCTTACAGCAGCTTACATGACTGCACTTTGCTGCTTACCACCTGACACCAGGACAACCACAATGATGTTTACCTTAGATGTACATTCTGTCCTCCATGCTCTAAGGTGTGATATACAAGACTGTTAGGGCTTTATGCAACACTAAATATACATTTAGGGGCTTTTCCCTTGTCCACAGCCGTTGGATCTCCACATCAGTTGAAGCTATATTAAGACCGTGACAATGTTAATCGGTGGCTTGCATTGGTGCTGGGGAATGGTGACGTACACGGCGTCCGTGAAGGGAATCCCCATGCGCGTGGCTCACAGACCAAAGGTTTCAAGGACATCGATATAAATGAAGTGGTCATGCAAAACACAATGTGTGTTTTTACAGACTGTACAAAAGTCTAGAAACATGTAACAACACATGTACAACTAAAGTGAGCTCGTTTTGAATAACACTTATGTAAGTGTCCCAATGAGGTGGATGAATAGAATAACGAACGGCAGAAAAATAGGAAACTAAGCCTTATATAGTATGCGTTGTGCTAAAGCTAGCCTGTATGAATAACAAAGTGTGGAGCAGGGGCACGCTCGCCTTACCGATCAGCACACCGGCTTGGGCTAAGTCGACACAATGAGCTTCTAGCGAGGTCCAACTTTGTTATTCAGCGGTCCGCCTCATTCATCCCTTTCACTTTGGGAACATACTGTGAAACAACTAGCCCCGAGTGTGGTCAAACTCCACAGTACATGGACGTAGGGACTGGAGGTGCTCTTTCGGGGAACGCCCACTTCGTGCTGTGCCATTCATTGGACACAGCTGATCATCAACATTCACCCTGATTGGTCAGAGAACCAGGAAGCGTTATCATTACGTGAACGTATGCATCTTCGAGCAGACAACAAATACATTTCAACAAATATGGTACTTATTTTTGTATTGGGTTTGAGACGTGGTGTCTGTTGTTTCCGTAAAACGTAATCATTTACAGTGACATTGTTCTTCTTTGTGCTGTTTGATAATCATATACTTGTATGCGTGGATGTTTACATGTTTTCTACCAGAAGATGGCAGTATAGTTCAATGTTGTGTGACACGAAAACAGAAGCACATGTCAGAGGCAAGCAAGTCAAGTATTGAAGCCCCCCCCCACCCATGCTGCTTGCAACTTTTATTTAATATTGAATTGACATTGCTTGAAGCAAAGTGGGAAACCCTTTCTCATTATACATTGATGGGAACAGCAGACAATGTTGATTCACTTATGAAGCCAGAGGAAAAAACCCATGAAGTAGAAACACTGAAGACTGATTCATTTTTAAAAGGGCCGGTAATCTAAGGAGATTGGGGTCAATTGTGAACCCATTATGTAAAAGAATATTAGATTAAATCAATCTAATTTAGAGGATGAATTATTTTTGCCCTTTTTTATTATATTACACACTCATCGTCTTATCTTGTTAAGCAATCTATTTTGAATATGCGGAGATTCTTAGCATTATCACACACCCACACACAAACATGCACGCACGCATCCCCCACACACACACACACACACACACACACACACACACACACACACACACACACACACACACACACACACACACACACACACACACACACACACACACACACACACACTGTCTGAAGCAGATCTCAGTCACTCTAGTCTCAGTTGGAGTGTCTCAAGTGGAACAGAGCCTTCCAGCACCATTTCACAACATCAAATGTTATATTCGAAAACGGTTACAATTGCTATTCTTTATCAACCTATTTGACATGGCCCGTTGCTTTATTCTGCAGAAGTAAGTCTTCGCTGGTCGGACAATAAAAAAAAAAAATGCTGCAGGTGGAGACAAGGCCAGTAACCATGGTAACCAGGGAGGTGATGGGAGCGCATCTGTGGAGAATAGGAGGATTCAGACTTTGAATCCTCCTATTCACAGTCTGTGCTGACCTTAACCGTTGACAGAAATTGCTTTAGCGTGAATAGATTTGAGCTCCCATTGTGTTGTATTTAATCTGTAAAATACCTTTTTTTTTACAACGTTGGAAATAAGTTATTTCTTACCCATTATTACCAACATGCAAACTTTAAAGATGTTGCCTAACTGTTAGAGTCCTTGAAGGATCAATTGGAAAATATGAATGTACAGTGAAACATTACATCCCTCAATCTTGTACTTTTGTTCAAACGTTACATCTGATGGTCTAGTTCTATGTTCTGATGGTCTAGTTCTATGTTCTTATGATCTAGTTCTATGATATACTATATGATGGTCTGTGCTATGAAAAATGTGATTGTTTAGTTCTATGTTTGATCTGATGCTTTTGTCTCATAATGGATCTGGTGGTCTAGTTCTGTGATAGATCTGAACTACGGTACTGCCTCAGGAGTTTGTCCTACCAACCCTCATCTCCTAAGTTTGTGATGAAATACAGTTCATTCAAGGAAACACACACAGACACCTTCACACAAAGTGATGCTTCTTTCTCCCACTAGAATTACAACAGCATTTATTTTATTTTAAATGAAACTGGATGGATAATTCACCCTTTGAACCAAAAGTTATGTTTCACCATGCTGAAATCTGCCTCTGCATGGCAGTCTGGAGCTAGTCCTTGGGCTGTGGCCTGATCCTAAAATATGTGATTCAGGAGTGTGGGGAGGGCAACATAATTGTGCATTTGAAGAGTCAAGTATTGGAAGGTTTCACGGAAAACTCAACGGCAGTGTTTCCATGGAAGACGTCACATTTTACTGCAAAAAGCTTAAGGGCCACTGTTTGGGTCGGAGTGGATTAGTTTTGGGTTTATCTGTGTTCTCTTCCAATATTCGACAATTTCATCGTTCAGGATTGCCAGACGCAGTCGAAGGCACAGAATACCAATTAACACACCCAAATTAAATGTGGTTTTTGCGGGTGTTTGTCTGTGTGGGTGAACGTGAGAGAGTGTATGTCTCTGTGTGTGAGTGTGTAATTAAGACTTTTTTTTTCTTGGAACAGAAAAAATAACATTTCCACTTCTCAGGCCCGACCGGGAGGGGTGAGTCACGGCCGTGTAATTACCTTCTTGTGGAAGTCTTCTATAACTCCGTGCACGGCAAACCATGGTAACACATGGCAGCAACACTCCATACACAAGAGCTAGGTGACTCTGTCAGAACCACATCTAGAACAGGACAAAGTGTTTAGATTGTAAGTAGAGTATGTTTGTGTGTGAGCGTGCATTTCTCTAAATGGATTTCTGCTTTCATCCTCATGCTCCCCACAGAATTCCACAGGCTGACCCTGAAGGACTGACCCTATGTAATAAGTTTAAACAGTGGGCCTTCATGCATATGCTAATCTTATTACGCAAAGACCTCATGCATATGCAGAGCAACAAAACCGTAAGTGCTCTGGAGCCACAATGCTCTTAATCCACCCTGACGTAAAGAACTGAGTTACACACACACACACACACACACACACACACACACACACACACACACACACACACACACACACACACACACACACACACACACACACACACAATAATGCTTATTGTTCTGAGGTTTTTCTAAGAAGTGGAGTATGCATTCTTGGTGTAGCCGACTTGTTTCTTTTGGCGTCACTCGTTTCACCTGAGTGTCACCCTCTGCCCTGAACAGTTGTTCCACTTGTGGCCCAATGCGTCATGTGGCCTCACCACAAAGCTATAACTAGAGATAAAACCTTTCTCTTTCAATGAAAACCTCTGTTAGTAACTCTGCTTGAGACCACGTTAACGTCTCTCTCTGTGTCTCTTGCTCTCCCTCTTTCCCTCTCTCTCCAACTCACCCTCTCTCTCTCTCTCCCTCCCACTCGCCCTCTCTCCCTCTTTTTCACCCTCCCTCTGCCTTCCTCTCTCTCACCCTCCCTCTCCCTCCCTCTCTTTCACTCTCTGCCTCCCCCCATCCCTCTCTCCCCCTCTCCCTCTCTGTCGCTCTCTCCCTCCCTCTCCACCTCCCTCTCTCTCCCCCTCCCTGCCCTCCACGCTCACCGGTGCCAACCTTCACAGCCAAACAAAAAAACACAAAGACTCAACGACAACGACCAGTGCCGCCACCCCTCCCCTCATCCCACTATCGGACCATCAGCACATGCTGACGTCGGCAGAAAGCCTCCAGGTCTTCCTGTCCGGCAGGGGTTGTAAACCCAACACTCTCATGTCCCCTCGTTCTCTCTCTTGTCTGCTGTCTCTCTGGCTTCTTCCAACGCGTTCTATTATTGTAGATCTGCCCATTGACACTTTGGTGTTAGGTCATTCAGGACAACTGGTCCCACGGCCGCAAACAAGGCTGATGGGCCGATGAAAATCAACCCCTAAACCCTTGATGTTGTGCACATGTTTCCGTCCTACTTCCTGGGTCCATGATTGCATTGCCCTGCAGCAATAGACTGCATATGTGTCTGCAGTGAAGTGTGTGTGTGTGTGTGTGTGTGTGTGTGTGTGTGTGTGTGTGTGTGGGGGGGAAGGCAGTCAGACAGGAGGAGTGTAATCGGCCAGCTGAGAGAGCCATGCATCCTGCAGAATCTGGGTCAAAACAGCCCCCCCGGGGTCACCACGGAACCAGCACAACACACACTTTGAAGTGAATCCTTTCACCCACTTTTCTTATTTGATTAGTCATGCTGCCTCAGATATTGAAAAAATAAATAAAAAAAGAGGATTCCCAACACTTGGTCATCCCCATTCAATAAGAGCACTCATCTGATTCAGGCCATTACATTATTGCATCACTTTAATGCATTTGAGACATAACAAGATGCAGATGGAATTTTCCAGGCATTCAACCAATGACAAGTTGTGGATGTTGCGTTGTACTTCCTTATTAATGCTGTTAGTGTGTTTCCCAGGGTCTGTATCTCTCTCATATAGGAGGCGATATCTGTGCCATACCACCTTACCACGCCGTGACGACACACGTTTTCCCCCAGCCAGCGAGTCCACGCAGTTTCTACGCGCGGTGTCATTCTTGGACACGCAATCAGGTGTCGCGCTTCTATCACGCTACCGGCGACGCCCGACTGGTTTCCCACGTCCCCCCGTTTTGGTTTGTATTATTCTGAAGCCTGTGTGGTTCATCGTTGGATGCAGGAAGGTGACGTCGAGGGTGGGCGTGGAAGATGTCAACATGCCAGTGAAGGGAAGCGGAAAGCAGCCTGATGTGACTGGAGCATCTTAATGTGGATATCTGAAGCCTGGAAATACAGCACATCCGTTTCTCTTTGAATAGGCCAGCCGCGGTGGGAAATTGAAATTCAAGGAAAGTTAGTATCGACCCCGGGCTGGAGAAACCGGCACTGCATTGAGTTCTTCCCACGACCAACCACCCTTCCAGAACCCGGGCTGCCCTCAGTCGACGAGCCAAAGCCCAACCGCCAGCTCCTTTACGCTGGATCTTCACGAGCAGTAAGTTTATTCCGACAGTCACTCCGTTGCATTTTTTAGGTAGACACGTTTACAACCGAAGGTATGTCATTTTGTGCTGAACACTTCGGTGTTTCATTCGTTCGAAGACGAAGGGCTCTTATTGTGAAAGCCAGGGCGCTCTCAGTCAATCCATCATGATGTTGCTGCAGAGCCGAGTAGGATTATACGATACCATTGATATTAATCCAGCAATTGCTTAAAATGAAATGTTGAGCAGGGTGACATCCACCGGGTTCAGTCTGACGTTCCGGGAAATAAAAAAACCCTGCGGTAATGGAACGAGGAAGTCATGCTCGTCATGAATCAAATCGTTATACTGTCTGTGCTCATTAGGGTCTGCGAAACATAGTTCGCCCTTCCCATGTGTTATCTGAGTCACAATCTGATATTTGTAATGTGATATGGGGTGTGGGAAGGAGTGGGCGAGAAACAGTCTCATCCGGAACGCAGTATCCTCCCATACCATGCGGCTCTAGTAAAAAAAAAAAAAAGCAGACGACAGTTGACGTTATTGGTGCTGCTCAATGGTAACAGCTCGCCCTTAAACGTCAAAGCATTATAGTCTACAGACACAAACAGTCATGGTTGATGAAGAGGGCACGGACGGGCGCACCTCGACCTGCTGGGATGCTGCAGCGGGCAGCTCGTGTGTGGACGTGGGGTGTGGTTGGCAGGCCGGCCCGCTGTCTAACCCAGTGTGTTGACCCATCGAATGTCTGGTAGTTGTTACCCAATGCATTAGCAGTCTGATGTGGTTGGATTGCTAGATACTAAGAAGGAGGTTATTATAATTTCTGCAGTACAAAATACGAAAAAAGCATCGATGTGGCATTCATAATATTGCACTGGATGCAGCGTGTTCAAATAGGCCATGTGACCTTGCTTTACCAAATATTGTGTGCATATAAAGTCATCTCACCTCCTTAAGATGACAGCTATGTTAAGCTCTCTCGCCTCTACAGCTTTGAGACTGATAGTGTGTGTCTGTGTGAACTGATAAAGGGGTCTACAGAAGAAACTCAACTGGGATCATTAGAGGGCTGTAGCTCTACACCAACCTCCTGCTATCTCCTGTGTTCCCCTTCGTAGGCCACCTCTCCATACCCTATACCCTGCCTGTTCAGTGTGCTTAGCATCCCGGTCGCGTCTTTATCAGGGGTCTCAAATCCCAGACAGCCAACATGTGTATCTAGTTAGCCTACTCCGGGCCATTACAGCGCAGGATGCAATTTGCGGTCACTCTTCGTTTGGAGCTGTTCTGCTTGCGTTGACTGCTGGACAGAGAACATGTGAAGCGGGCATCAGTCGGCGACATCTTTTATTTTCACTGTGCTGTTTCAAGGCTGTGCTGCCTCATTTAAATGTTGCCCCATATCGATTTGTAATCAGCTGAATGCCTGACGTCTAACAGAGCTAAGTGGGTATTAATGGTGGTATTATGGGGGCTGGTAGCACGGCTTCTCTCCCTGCTCTCTCGTTCCAGCCCCCCCCCCCCCCCCCCCCATTTCTAATGTCATGTATCCTTCCTCCGCTTCATTCATAATCCGATCTCTTCCTCCACCTCACCTCCACCACCAGCGCTTTCGCGCCCCGTCTGCCTCAGCCAAAGCAGTAGAGTCAACAGGAAGGCTAATCTTAATAACCCGGGAGGCCCCACATTCACACATACCTCTCCATACCTTCTGATGCATTCTTTGAAATGTTTACGCAGCGCTTATTGTTTTTGGTGGGCCTTTCTGTGTGGAGCTTGTCTGCTGTGTTCTCCCTGTGTCCGAGCGGGTTTCCTCCGGCTACTCCAGTTTCCTCCCGCACCAAGAAGACCATTAAAGACATGCATGTCTGGTTGAGACTCGGGTCGCCGGAAGCCATAGAAATGGCCGCGTACTGCGCCTGGTGGTGCAGCTAGTGATGGGACACATGGTACTGGTGTCGTACATGTGCAATGTCAATAGTAGAGATGTTCTTGATTCTTCACACACACATGCACGCACATACACGCCGACACGTACCCAAGGCTTGTTGTTTCCTATTCCCTTGTTTCAGTTAAGTGGAGCTTGCGCTCTGCTCATCCAGATGTGAACATAGACGTGTGTGTGTGTGTGTGTGTGTGTGTGTGTGTGTGTGTGTGTGTGTGTGTGTGTGTGTGTGTGTGTGTGTGTGTGTGTGTGTGTGTGTGTGTGTGTGTGTGTGTGTGTGTGTGTGTGTGGAAGAAGAAAGGTGGATGGTTTCACCCATGACTGTATCATGTATCTTTTTGAAAGGAGAGATTGTCAATGTCTACAAATTGTAGACACGCACGCACACTTGCACGCACGCACGCACGCACACACGAACTGTCACATGCTCTGCAGGCAAGCAGTGATCGACCCAATGTTCCACACGAGTCCTTGCAGAGCTACATCAGCCCCTCGACACAATTAGTGTGTGTGTGTGTGTGTGTTTGTGCTTTCGTGTGCGTGTAGTGTAAAGAGACTGCATGTGTGCACAACCTACACATGCATACGATTCTGCTACTCCTTATAGGCCATGATAATTAACCGGGAGATCCTGCAGAGCTATGGAGCCATTGGGGGATTGAATGCAGCCTATCTCATGGCCCAGCAGTCCTGAGTCCTCTACTTCTCTCTTGTTTAACCCTACTCTTCCTATTGACTTTGGATCCAGAGACACTCTGTTTCGGCCATTAGATCGTTTGCATGTCTCTGTGTAGGAGCGGGCACATTTGGGTGTCTGCTGTTGGAAGATGTTAGTGTGCACGGAAGGGTGGCCATACCTGTAATATCGGTTTGTCATCTTGGTCACCACACGTAGCTCTGAAACACAGGCCTTTCAAGGGAGAATTTATATAGGTGTGTGCACGAACATTACAGTGCAAGCTATTTGGCTTAAGCTATTTCCATGGTTGCTGATATCCGATGTGTGGATGATGTGCAGCATGGTTGAGTAGCTATCTTTAGTCTTGTACTCTGTCTGCGTCTCTCCCTCCCACCTGCTCTCTCCTCTTTTCTTCTCTCTCTTTCCCTCTCCCTCCCCCCTCCCTCCCTCTCTCTCTCCTCCTAGACACGGAGGTGGAGAGTTATTGCGAACAGAACACACTATCTCACCCACAGCTTGTTCTATGTGTTTATTGGACATGTGGCTGTCAGACTAAAGTCAGCATTGGTAAACGAGGAGCAGGCGGTGAGCTGGGTGTAACTTGAGTGTGTGTGGTCCCTCTGTCCCTTGCCTTAGGACTTCATGTTTGCATTCAAGTCAGTAGAAAGACAGTACATACACTCCGGGGTATTTTTTATGAAGGGTATTGGTGCACTTCTATTTAAAAGGGAGCTCACTGTATTTATTCTGATTTCATTAGCTTCTATGTTGACTTTGAGGGCTATTTAAAGCATATGGCAACACATCATGTCAGCCATTTCTGTTTTAATGTCGGCAACAGTGTTAAGATGTTTAAATGTATCATCCTAGTCTATTCTTCCTCACAGTTAACCAGCTTTGAAACTCTTTCGAGTCCTTTTGTTGAGTCTTTTGACTAAAGCATGGCTGCTCTCCAGCCAGGGCATGTCTTTATAGGGCCCCTTTTATACCACCAGAGTGTGATAAGCCATTAAAAGCCGTTTGAAATTCTGCCTTTTCCTGTGCCTGATTGACATCACAATTCGGCTTGTCAACCTAGTTGTATTCTGAAAAGATCAGTCTATTCGCCTAATCAGTGGTTGGTAGCAAATGTTGCTGATCTATTCATCATACATCTAGGTGGACAACCCCCCCTTGTGATGTCACTCAGGCACAGGAAAAAGCTGAATTTCAAACGGCTTGTAAAGGGTAATCACACTCACACCTGGTGGTACAATAGGGTTCCTTTAAGCCTGGTCCTTTATGTATGCTGTACCGTTGGCAACTGTTCTGTTACTGTTCTAGGCCAATAGTTGTATTGTTCAGGCTTTCCTGATTCTATTTCCTTAGGCTACTTGCATGAGTCACTCATAAATCATACGATCAATAATTTCTCACATACCTCTGTGCAACACTTACAGGTGGGAATCACCGTCATTTCCATTAATCCTTCCCAAATTTGGAAAAGGTTAATGTAGTGCCGGAAAAAGTTAGTGTAGTGTCGACCAACTTGAGTAGTGGTGTTGTGTGGTGTCTTTGTATTATTGAGGCCCGAGCACAAGAGCTGAACAAACAGTTTATAGCACAGGGAATGGATGACTTCAACGTGTGGTCTGTTGTGCGGTGGTTGACCCTGTTTGCTTCTGAGCAGATGAAGGTACTTATTAACCCCCCCCTCCCCCGCTAATAAAAACATCCCATCTTCCCTATTATGGCATTCCTGGTGTTCCACGGAGCGTCAACCCTCCAGCGTTGGCTGCTGCTAATAGTGGCGGCTAGCAGGGGAACATGTGGCAGCAGAATTCCAAATTGCCTCCCTCTTCCCATTGCTGGATGATGTGAGTCATTAATGGGTGAGTCAGTGGGTTGGGGTGAGGTTACTCTGAACAAGAAGAGAGAGAGCGAGAGAGATGGTTTAAGTGTTGAGTGTCTGTGAACAGAACAACCTAACTATACCGGTTTGGTGGCTATGTTAACTGTAGCCCACTAGTAGGAGCATGGATCCGATGTCATCCTTAAAAAAACGCTTCATGCCGCTAGGCCCTAAAAGTCATGCTCTTGAGTCCAGATGTTGGCAGTGCTTCCACACCTGGTAGCTAAAGCGCTTTAGCTAGCTATTGACACACCTGTGTTTTCAACCTTCCTCAATGGCGCAGCACATGGACGGATGTTAACATGAGTACTTCAGTGACCATGACAAGGGCACTTATAATATAATTACCTCACTTCCGTCGTATTTAACCTGACGAATGAGAGCTGTGCTGGTTGGAAAGCCTGGCTTGGCAGCGTTTGTAGTAGTATTTATTTTGGCACATCTGTTAATGGCTGTACACGCTCAGCAGCAGCACTGGCTGTCACCACTTGTGTTTGGATACTACGACCACTACTATGGAATGGCTGTTTCTCTTGTTTATATGCTCTCTGTCCACGCCGCTGCTCTGTCTCTATGGCCGTCTATGAATCTCTTTTTCCGTCTCTCTCTGTCTCACACTCATTTGGTCTCTCTTTCTACCATGCTCTCTCTCTTTCTACCGGCCTCGCACTCTCTCTCTCTGACATGCCTTCCGGCTCTCTTTATTTCCATCTCGCTTACTCTCTCTCGCTCTCTCGCACTCTCTCTAACATGCGCTCTCTCTCTCTCTCGCTCTAACATGCTCTCTCTCTCGCTCTAACATGCTCTCTCTCTCCCTCCTCCTCTCTGTCTTTCTCTCTGTCTGTCTGTCTCTCTCATATGCTCTAACACGCTCTCTTGCTCTCTCTCTCTCTCTCTCTCTCTCAGATTCTCAATGGCTTCCTATGCTGTGCCGTGTGACATCACCCTGTGAGCGACAGGGTGATGGGGGTGCCGGCCGGTTGGGGGTTGTGGGTTGTGGGGGGGGAATTTGGCATGGAGGTTGTGTTAGAGAGCACGGAGCTGCGGGAAATGTAGGCCAGCATGGAGGAGGAGGAGGAGGAGGAGGAGGAGGAGGAGGAGGAGGAGGAGGAGGAGGCTGGTAGTGTCGTCTATGTGTGTTTGGGGAGGTATGGGGGATTTGATCGCCCTAAAATGGTCTCTCTACGTTGTTGCGTTCCATCTTCACCTTGCCCCCCTTCTTTCACCATGTCATATCTCTCTGTCTTTCTGTCTGTCTTGAGTAAGCTTGTTTTTCCTTGTTTACAAAGTGGTTGTGGTTTCACTTCAGTGTCTCCGTCCCCTGCCTGACGTGACGTCTTGTTGGGGGCGTCGAGACGTTCGCCGCCGTCCGTCAGTTTGGCTGGAATGAGGAGTTATAACTGTGGCGAGGGGTTACCGTGGCAACTAATATTTCTGCGTAAATCTCTTTTGGCGGCTGTGCGAGTGTGTCTGTCTGTCCGTCTATCTGTGAGTGTGTCTGTATCTGTGTCTGTATCTGTGTCTGTGTGTCTGTATCTGTCCTGGCCGTGCTGGGATGGATGGAGGTGGTGGTAATGGTCGGTTGTGGCGGTACATTACTAATTCAACAGTTGGCCCAGGGACAGGACAAGGTTACTGGGTTACGATGAAAGTGAGTCGGAACGACAACGTTTTGTCCGTTGTTCGGTTCCAGCACGCGATTAAAGCGCAAGTCTGCATTCTGAAGCTTATTTACTTATTTATATATAAGCTGTTGTGTTGTGTGTGTATATACCATTCCCTGCGTCTCTTGTTCAATCCGCCATGTTGCAACATCAGGAATAGCACGCATGCTCTACACTGCCTTTGTACAGAGGAGCGAGAGAGTGCTCTAATGTCATTAATTATTGAAGTCCTTTTGAAGTCTTTATATCAATCCAGAGAACCGCTAAACAGCCAGTTCAAGGCCCACATTAGCTTTAAGCGTCTGATTATTTTGGCGATGCTGCTGTTTTCATGGGCAAACGATTGATTGCTATTTTTATGTCTCAACTATTCTTATATGCTTCTATCCTCCGTGTTTTTCTCGTCATACATATCAGTGCTTCAGCCCCGTCAAAGGGCTGCCAGTATCATTTACATTCAATCAATCAGGCTGGGATGGGAGAAGATGTGGAATCAGAAGCATGAAATTCGTTTAGCTTTTAGAGTTTAGGCTGGCGACCCAAGCCAAGCCTTACAAGGTCAATGAAAGTCATGTGTTTAAATCCATTAGGGGATGTTATTTCACAGTTTGTTTGACTGGCAGTGAGAGGCAGGGAGGGAGGGATGGAGGCAGGGAGGCAGGGACGCAGACTGATGACTTTAAGGATGCAGATGTTAAAGGAATAGAAGACTCCCCTCTTTGGGTTAAACAATGGGAGTTTTCGATGACTGGGCTTTAGGGCCCGTATTGTGAAACTTTCAGCTGATGCTTGGTCAGCAGAGGTGCGGCTCTCCCGGCCAGCGGGGGGGTGGCAGGAGTGTAGAGGATGGAGATCGAAATCATCATGCCGGGGAGAGGTCAGCTCGTCTCCCCAGAGACGAGCTGCCAGACACATTCTCATGCACTGTTGGGCCCCCAAGCACCGCCCAGGGATTCAGTTTTGGACATCATCATTTCCAGTTTTGGAAATGATGATGTGTCAGCCTGTGTGGGTGTGTGTGTGTGCGCGTGTGTGTGTTTACTCTGAAAGCGGAGGATGTAATGAAGATGTAGTTGTTTTGTTTTTGAACTCACTTTCTCTCTCTCTCTTTCTCTCTCTCGCTCTCGCTATCTCTCTCTATCTCTCTCTCCCTCTCTCCATTTTTCTTACCCATGTACAGGATGCCTCCAGCAATGATGTAGACAGACAATGACGATGATGATGACGATGATGCTGACAAGGATCACGATTGGCTGAGCCAAAAGGAAGAGCTGCACTGGAATCTCTCGCGCCACTGAAACTCTGGGCTTAAAAACCTTACAGGCCCGAATCCCCGCCCACCTCGCTCTATGTCTGTCCTGATTGGGCAGCAGGAGAGCCATGTCTTCCGCCACCCCTCCCTCAGCCCCGCCCCTTAAGAAGGGAAGGAAGCCGGAGCGGTCCCAGAACATGGCCGACGAGACGCACAGCGCCAATGAGGAGTTGAAGGGACGGCTGATGGACGCACACATGGAGCTGCAGCAGGAGAGGAGCAAGGTGACGGGCAGGGGGAGGAGGAGGAGGAGGGGGGAGGGAAGGAGGAGGAGGAGAAGGTGAAGGGAAGCGGAAGCGGCAGAGGAGGAGGGAGTTAGGAGGAGGGAGGAGGAGGGGGGAGGGGGGGAGGAGGAGGAGGAGGAGGAGGAGGAGGAGGAGGAGGTGAAGGGAAGCTGAGGAGGAGGAGGAGGAGGAGGGGGGAGGGGGGAGGAGGAGGAGGAGGAGGAGGTGAAGGGAAGCTGAAGAGGAGGGAGTGAGGAGGAGGAGGAGGAGGGAGGGAGGAGGGAGATGGGAGGGAGGAGGAGGAAGAGGAGGGAGGGAGCTTGTGTGAGGGGCATTATCAAACGTTGTCAATCCCACGCCACACACCGGTCGATATTGGGTACACAGCCAATAGAAAAGTAGGACTCTGGAAAAGTGTTTTTGGCTGGAAGTAGCGAGCTTTTGCATTTTACAGATCATTCGCCCCATTTAACAACTTTAAACGTTTTTTGGTCAACGCTTTGTGTGACCAAAAAATCACCAACCAAAAATGTTTGATTTAATCACAGTTAGAGGTACAGTCTCTTGGGATGCCCTCTTGCTTGTTCATGAGAAGGAACAAGCAAGAGGGATCACTTCTCGCAGGGGTTAAGAACCCAACGAGGAAGAGGCTGATGCCTTATGCAGAGAGAGATAGAGCAGTAGGGTACACCGAGATGGAGCAGGATAAGGAGACATTGATGATGTTCTGAGTGATGGATAGTCACCGTGGTAACCAACTAGAGGAGACACTCTCGCCTCTAATCTGGAAAAATCAATTATTTTCGATATGGGCAGCTAAAATGAACAGGAAATGTGTGCTCAAAAACAGACCTTCATTGAATTTAATTGGATTGGCCTTCTCATAGAGCAGTAGATATATTCTAATCTCTTCCTTGATGCTAGTTTACTTTGGTGGTGGCTCAATCCGCCATTCGTAAACATGGTGTCTATAGTTTGTTAGTTATTCAAACACATGAAATGTGGGCATGTTTTATTCATCTCTCATGGTTGTAGGCCTGAGGATCTGTTGTTTCTCTTGTCTCATCAACCAGATGCTATCCAGAAGCTAGTCTGGATGTTAAGGCCGCTAGCTTTTTGATGTGTTCAGATTCCTCTGAATGTTCAGTGATTAAAAAATATATCATAACGATGACATTTGCTTTGGGCGTTTGGGTTTCTCCAGCAGTCAGTGCCAGCTGTTTATATACTAAAATGTAGACACAGCTTTACCCTCGCTCGTCCTTTCCTCCCAAGGTGTTTCTATGTCACCCCCTCTCTCCTTTGTCTCTCAAAGGTGCATAACGCAACATAAATTAACTTTATTTACCCCGAGGGGAAATCTGTTGTGCACATATGGTCGGCATAAGCAGTAAAAGTGCAATCAAAAACATTAACTGTCCATACAAATCACGAAACCACCCAACAACCCATTTGTGACGCATAATCTACACACACACACACACACACACACACACACACACACACACACACACACACACACACACACACACACACACACACACACACACACACACACACACACACACACACACACACACACACACAGCCACCATCTGTACTGCACACCCCATCACACAGTCCACAGCTGGCTCTCTCATCACACTCACCTGTAGGAAGGAGCTGGCCTCCCCTCCCTCTCCCAGGGCTGTGAGCCTCTCCTTCTACCTTGTTCTGAGAAGGCGTGTGCTAGCGGGGATGAGAGGTGTCCATGTTCTGGCTCTCTCATCACACTCACGCTGTAGGAAGGAACCGCCCCCCCCCCCCCCACGAGACACGAGAGTTGTCCGGTGTAACCCGGTTCTCCCATCACACTCGCCTGCGGCTCCTCCCTCTCCCGGGGCTGTGAGCCTATGTCTCTCCACTCCTGTGTATTCCGGTTCACTCCCCTCACACTCCCCTGCGTCTCCCGCCCCCCCCCCCCCCCCTACCCCTCTCCCAGGTGTCCAAGCTGCGGGAGCGCGTGCAGGAGCAGCGGCAGGCGCGGGAGCTGGAGCAGCACAAGCACGCGGTGGCGCTCACGGACCTGCGCGCCAAGCTGCACGAGGAGAAGCTGCGGGAGCTGCTGGTGGCGCGCGAGGCGCAGGGCCGGCAGCACGAGGTGGAGCTGGCGCGTGCCATCAAGATCCGGGAGAGCGAGGCGCAGCGGCTGCAGGGGCTGGTGACGGTGCTGCGGGACGGCGCCCCCGACAAGCTGAAGAGCGCCCTGCTGACGGAGGCCCGGGAGGAGGCGCGGCGCGGCTTCGACCTGGAGCGCATCAAGCTGCAGCAGGAGGTGGGGTGGTGGGTGGAGCTGTGGGGCGCTGGTTCACTCTCTCTGTGTGTGCACGTGTACATTATGAATGCAGGTTTATAGTGTGTGTGTGTGTGTGTGTCGCCGTTTCGGGGCACAGGTTTTGTGTATGTGTGTGTGAGATACAATGCATAAAGCATAAAATTAAACTGCAATTTCTGTGCATTTTGAAAAGTTGTGTGTGGCTGTGGAAACTTGATGGTTTGCTTATCCCCTCAAATTCCCCTAAATATTTGTAGGTTAGTGTTTCGTCCTTACCTGAGCCATTTTTAGCTTTTTAGCTAAATTTAGTATCTTCGCAGGTTGTTTTTAGTAGAACAGACAGTTTTTCTGTCCCTCTGGTCTATGTGGGTGTGTTAGTGTGTGTGTTTGTGTGTGTGTCTGCGCGTTTGCGTGTGTTTGAGGGGTCATAGATCAATGCTGAGTCAGTGACAAGCGGACCTTTCAGCTTGTGGCCTTAAACATGTATATGTCTGTGTGTTGGTGCCACAGAGGTCTGTGAGTGTGTGTGTGTGTGTGTGTGTGTCTGTGTAGACTCCCAGTATCTTGTGGTGAGAAGGTACAAAAACAGGAAGGCGTATGTTAGCTTGCTCGCGCCAAGCTTTTGTTTTCCTGTTGCCTTCAAAGATAATCAGAGCTTCCATCAGCGCTATTGTCTGAAGGCATTCCAACTATATTTATGTCTTGGTATGCGTGGTGGCCTTTGGGACCTGTGTGCGAGTGTATTTGTTGAATGTGTTTGTTTAGGTTTACATTTTAGGACAGCTAACATATTTCAATTTACATTTTGTCATCTTTTTTATACCGATGTTTGCTTTGTGTTCATATCACCACTCATCACTTACTTACACCACCTATTATAACAATTATTTTTGAAGTGAGCTGCTGTAACTTCTTAATTTCCCCTCGGTAAAGTAAAGTACCTATCCGTCTAACTGTCTGCCTGTCGTCCTGTCTTCCCGTCTCCCTTTCTCTCTGTCTCTGTCTCCCTGTCTCCCTTTCTGCCTGTCTCCCTATCTCCCTGTCTGCCTGTCTGTCTGCCTGTCTTGCTGTCTGCCTGTCTGCCTGTCTCCCTTTCTGCCTGTCTCCCTTTCTGCCTGTCTCCCTGTCTGTCTCCCTGTCTCCCTGTCTCCCTGTCACCCCATCTCCCCATCTCCCTGTCTCCCTTCCTGTCTGTCTGCCCCATCCTATCCTGTCTCTCAGGTCCAGGAGCAGAAGGTGACCAGGAAGCAGGCCGAGGAGGCCCTGGCCAACGCGCTGCAGGCAGACAAGGCCAAAGCAGCCGATCTCCGCACGGCCTACCAGCACCACCAGGATGAGGTGCATCGCATCAAGAGGGACTGCGAGAAGGACATCCGGCGGCTGGTGAGTCTGACGTCTCCAGCGTGGAACCATGTTCTGTGGTCTGGAGTTCAACGCCCCGATTAGGGGTTTACATGAAGGAAGTGGATTAAACCTGCTGACCTTTCTCTGTGACAGCGTTTCACAACGGTTGTTAAGTATGGAAACGGCTTTTGACACAGCCTTATTTTTACACAACTTAATCCAGGTCCAATTCCATATAAGTAAGTAAAAGTATGTTTGTAAGTGCGAGTGTATTGTCTTTTATCCACACACATAGTAGGAGGCCGAAGGAAACGTCGTACCTCACAGACCAAGGTGCAAATGTCACTTTAACACTTTACTTACAGAGAAAACATACGATTACTAAACAACACCTACAAAAACAAAGGCAAGGCTGTATGTATTAGAGTTTAAGTTATGAAAACAAAGAGAGCCATTGTAACTCCTGCTGGAGCTTTATCTCGAACCTATTGGAGGCTAATTGCTGCGCTGGACTCTTTTCCTGATGTGCGATGAGCTTATCTGCTCCCGATAAAACACTAAAACCCCCTGCTGGAGTTAACCATTAGCAGCTCTACACACTCAAAGCCACCACAGGGGACTAGGCAACGCAATGGAACCCAGTCACAATGAAAATGGAAACCAGTCACAATGATAATGGAGACCAGTCCCAATGAATGGGTGTTTATTCTATGGAGTCATACTTGCGAAGTAGAAGTCAGAAAGAATGTGTAATGGGAAAGAGTGACTGAAGCAGCACACTGGCAAGTAGGGTTAGAGGCGAGGCATGGGCACTGTGTGCAGAAAGTTCTGGTAGCTCCGAGTCGGAACACTTCATGTTTCATGAATTAGTTAAACAACATCAATCCCTAATGCATGTTGTTGGCCCTCATGTGGGGTTTCACACACGCTCACACTCACACTCACACACACTCACACACGCTCACAGTCGCACTCACACTCACAGGCACACTCACAGTCACACTCACAGACACACACACAGATTATTTCCTCATGTCTCCGGTACATTAGTGGTTTATCTTGATAAGAACAAGCTGCCAAAGTCCCTTCCCATTGGGAATCCTCACATAGACCTCTCGGTCTGGGTGTAGCTCTCTCTCCCTCTCTTTCAGTCTTGGTCTCTCTCTCTCGCCCCCCCTCCCTCCACATACCGGCTCCTCCACCTGCACCATACAGACAATCTCTTGAAAAGTGTACACCCATGTTGTACTTTACTGAGTATTTCACAAATCCCGAGCACCCAAACCCAGTCAACACGGAGTAAATAATTGCGCTGACCTTAGTTTACGCCCTCTTACCACGAGAGACTTAATCTGGCTTTCAATGTTCCCTCAGCGGGGCTCCACCGCAGCCACAGCCACATCGCACAGCTTACCGGCTGCTTAAGGGCCACCGGGGTGGGTGTGTGTCAGCTTCGCTGTAGAGGGAGGGGGGGAGGAATGGGGCAGGAGGTGGTGGGAGGGGGGGGGAGGAGGTGGGAGGGGGGGTGGAATGGGGGAGGAGGTGGCGGGAGGGAGGGGAGGAGTGGGGGAGGAGGTGGTGGGAGGAATCCGAGAGCAAAGGTCCGGACTTGACCTAATCTTACCATGTTCCCACTAATCCACCAGTGCCGCGGTCCTTTTCCTCCCTTTCCCCCCGTGTTTCGGTTCCTCCTCCACCACCAACCATCCGTCCCCTCACCGCCCCCCTACCCTTCCCCTGCAGATGGACGAGCTGAAGGCCAAGGACCGGCAGGTGGGCGCCCTGGAGCGGGAGCTGGGCGCGCAGGCGGGCCACGCCCAGAAGCTGCAGCTGCAGAAGGAGGCGCTGGACGAGCAGCTGGGTCACGTCCGCGAGGCCGAGCGCCACGGCAACCACGGCAGCCCCAAGAGGGAGGTCATGCCCGGGCTGGGGGAGACCCCCGACCTGCTCTACAACCAGGTACACACACACAAACACACAGACACACAGACACAGACACAGACACAGACACAGACACACACACACAGACACGCATACAAACACATACACACAAGCACTCTCACAGAGACACACACGCACGCACACAGAGGCACACGCACACACAGGCACACACACAGACACACACACACACACACACACACACACACACACACACACACACACACACACACACACACACACACACACACACACACACACACACACACACACACACACGTGCGCAAATACACATGCACCCTTGCACCAAAATGACACATTCCTAAGAAGGATGTCCACCTCTATATTGAATGCACATCTAACCCGCAGTATATGTGCTGACGCATTCCTTGCATATCATTTGCTGAATGCAAAGGGACAACTTTGACAACTGTGCACAAACCCACAGAGGACATGTTGGATTAGATCAGGTTTTTATTGTCCACCAGAGAGGGTATTCATTGCCACCAGTGTAGATCACATAGAACATTAGCTTCACATTGAACACACAGCACATAAACACACACAAGACATTGGGTTGTTAGTTTGTCGAGGGCACCGATGGAGCGAGTGAAGCCCATCCCAAAGTACAAGACGTAGTTTCACCGTGCCTTGTTTACACACACACACACACACACACAGACACAGACACACACACAGACACACACACACACACACACACAAACACACACACACACCACTCAAACCATCCTCTGTTTCATATTAACTCCTCCTCCTTGTCCTCCCGTCCAACACCGCGCCACAACTTCCCACGCCACACCACCCCAACCCCCCCCCCCCCCCCCCCACCCCTCCGTGACTAACCCCTCCTCCCTCAGCCGTTGATGTTCCCCCCCCCCCCCCCTCCCCCAGGACGCGGAGGAGCGGGACCTGCGGCGCTTCCAGCTGAAGATCGCTGAGCTTCACTCGGTCATCAGGAAGCTGGAGGACCGCAACGCCCTGCTGGCCGACGAGAGGAACGAGCTGGTGAGGGCCGCGCACGGGCACACACACACACACACACACACACTCTCGCTCTCGCTCTCTCTCTCGCTCTCGCTCTCGCTCTCGCTCTCTCTCTCTCTCTCTCTCTCTCTTAGACACACATGCGCCTACGCACTTACATGCACGCACACACATGTGTACACATGTACATACACGGATACCTTCACATACACACCAAAGGAAAGCATGCACACATGCCTACTCAAACACGCACACACATGTGCGCTCGCACACGCATATGCAAGCACCCCTACACAATCCTACACAACCACACAAACACAACATCTACAAACTGACACACGAATGTGCTTGCTTGCACATTTTTGTGTACCAGACAGATTGTTATCACATAAACTGCAGACAAACGTGTTCGACACAGGTATGTGGTTAGTGTATGTGCATGTTATGCACCTGTTGTATAACCAGACCAAAGGTACACCAACACACACAGGCTTACATTATTTCTCTCTCTCTCTCTCTCTCTCTCTCTCTCTCTCTCTCTCTCTCTCTCTCTCTCTCTCTCTCTCTCTCTCTCTCTCTCTCTCTCTCTCTCTCTCTCTCTCTCTCTCTCTCTCTCTCTCTCTCTCTCTCTCTCTCTCTCTCTCTCTCTCTCTCTCTCTCTCTCTCTCTCCCTCCCCCCTAGGACTAGGGCTGTGTTTGGTTCTCAAAGAGGCTCAACAACTTTACAACCAATTTATCAATGTTGTAAGGAAGAGGCACAATTTCAATTAGACTTCACTGCACTCAGTTTTTCTTTATCGCATTGTTCTCTCTCTCTCTCTCTCTCTCTCTCTCTCTCTCTCTCTCTCTCTCTCTCTCTCTCTCTCTCTCTCTCTCTCTCTCTCTCTCTCTCTCTCTTCCCCCCCCCTCCCCCACCAGCTGAAGAGGGCCCGCGAGGCCGAGAGCCAGGTCAAGCCCATCTTCGAGAAGAACAAGCGGCTGTCGAAGAAGAACGACGACATGCTTCACACGCTGCAGCGCATGGAGGAGAAGCTGAAGAACCTGAGCCGCGAGAACGCCGAGATGGTGAGAGGAGCTCCGCACGGCCCCCCGGCCCCCCCCCGGGGTCCGTCCTCCACGTCTGCTCTGCACTCTCTCTCTTTTTTCTTTGCCAGGAATCGAGCTGTAGAGGCGTATGTACAATGGAAATGTTTTCACATTTGAATGGAGGAAAGTTCATCATTCAGCTTTATATATTTTTTTTTTACCGTATTGGCCCTAATATATGACCAGGTTTATTTCCTGGACAATGCATCTGAAAAAGTGGGATTGTCTAATATTCAGTGTCCAGACTTTTAAAGGTCAATATACATTCACAACTTCCTGGTAATAAATAGCTTTAATTTGACCGACTCCATCTGGTTCTATGCTGCCTCCCTTTCCCCATAAGAGCTGGGCCCTAACAGTTATCGCATTATAAGTGAAAGAGTTTTTCTTTGCTCTCGACTCTGTTGCGGTGCGCCGGCAAGGTCTCAGGAGAACGACACGTTGTGTCGTTCTCCTGGGACCTTGCTGGCACACCGTAACAGTGGCACACACTAGTAGACAGCTAATTGCCGTCACTAATTATGACTTAAGTTCCGCTCACTTCCTATCCTACGAACGCTTGGATTCTGTGATGGTTTGTTCCCCCCAGTGCCTGTCTGGTGTGTGTGCACACCCCTCCACATCTCTCTCCTCTCTGGGAGTGTATGGACGGTAGAGCGTCCTGGATGTTCTTATCCTCACCACTCTGTTTTAATAATCAAGATTTTCAAATAAGATGTTCTTTTAATAACCATGATTTGAATCTTTAAAATATTTTTTCAAAAATGACTCTTGGAAAAGGGTGTTTCTTTTATATTAGGTTCAATCCGGTAATCAAGAAACTAATTTCTTTCATCACATCATTCATTGTTTTAGTTATTTCTTCTTTTAATCGTTTCAAATTGACTAAAGAAAAAATTATCAAAATGATTATTTAATTATTGAATTTACATTTAATTTATTTATTTCATATTATTTCTTTAACTTAATCTGCACTTCAATTTATTATTTTACTTTTGTTTTTTTACTTGCAAGCTAGCATTTTGTTTTCTCAAACATCTTGAGGAACTTCTTTTTTTGCTGTCTGTGGGAAAGTGTGGTACCTAGTGGCCACTCATGGTAATACCTGAGCAAAATAAACGGTACAATCTAAATGAATGTCTGTCCATTGCAGAAGGAGAAGGCCGCATCCACCGCCTCCTCCAACTCCTCTTCGCGCTCCCATTCCCAGCAGCCGTCCCATCATTCCCAGCTCAGGCGACCCATCTCGCTGACGGACTTAAGCCACGCCCACGAGGAACAGGAAGTGGAGTTCCTCAAGCTTCAGATTTCCGAGCAGCGCGGCGTTATCGACGAGCTCACGCAGGTATTGATACCTCATGATCAATAATCAATCAAGACGGGGTGAGGTAGTCTGTGGCCCCTGGCTGTTCCTTTCGAGCCATAAGGTGTCAGCATGCTCAATAATAAAGTAGACCGGAAATTCTCTTGGCAATAAAAGTAAGTGTATCTGCAGGTTCTTGGTTTGAATGCAAATAAGCATGCGTGTGTGCATGCATGTGCAAGTGTGTGTCTCTGTTCATACACTGTCTTGTTTATTGTAGCATCTTGAGGCAGATTATTGCGATAAGGATGCTACAACAGCTTAATTAATTAGGCAGTGCTAGCTATCGATAATTGTAGGTCGTAAGGGTTGGCAAATGATGGTCATTAACTAAACCAGGTCATTAAGGACAGGCATGGATGGTTATATCACTAGATGAGGTGTTATCATCCTGGCAGTGGTAGCCTGTAGGATGCTGGTGTTCATGGTTGTTGTGTCTCTGCTCCTAAGGAACGTGAACGACTACTGATCAACAAGAAGAACAAGCGGAAACCCCTGAAACCCACTAAGGTAAGTGTGTGTCTGGCTGTGTTTGCATGGGTTTGTTGTGTGTGTTATGTGCGTACATGTGTGCATCTATCTGTCTGTGTGTGTGTGTGTGATGTGCGTGCGTTCATCTGTCTGTCTGTCGGTGTATGTGTTTGTGTGTGTGTGTGTGTGTGTGTGTGTGTTCACAGAGGAAACCTCTTTCAAACCCAATATCAGGTGCACCGGTTGTGTTGGTGGTTGTGTGTGGGAGGATATTTGTTTTACACCGTCACTCCCACACGCACGCACACACACACACACAATCACCCGAGCGTCGGTGTTGCCGAGCAACCCTCCTGTCTGTGCTGGAGATATCATCTGATGCCGTCTAATAGGAACAGCGGGCCTCATTTGGTCTAATTGGGCTCGGGAGAGAGGGAAATGGCGGCATCTCACACACGCACACGCACACACAAACAGGCACACTCACACACAAACAGGCACACTCACACACAAACAGGCACACTCACACACAAACAGGCACACTCACACACAAACAGGCACACTCACACACAAACAGGCAACTCCCATCCAGACACGCACTCGTAGGAAGAGGTTTCTCTGCGGTGTTTCTATACATTCACTCTCGACAGGAAAGCTCTTTCATGCTGAGATAAAGACAATAGTTCTGTGTTTGTGTGAGCCAAAAGGGCAGTGTTCAGATGAGGGGGCAGTTTCACAGACTTTAATTGCAGAGATTGTTGTGTTTGAGTGCATTTTCCAACGATTAAACGCTGGGCACCAGGGGAGAGGGTAGGGGACGCCCGTGGCGTTGCTAGGCAGGGGGAACTCTGGGGGCTGCAAACAAAAAGCTTTCTCCTCCTTCCTCCAGACCCACTGTACCTCCCTCTCTCCGTGTGATCCAGTCTTTGGTTCGTTTCCAGCAGATTTCTACTAATTCTGGTCAAGTCGCACTCTTTTACCATCAGGAGATTAATACGTTTTAAAGGAGAACTAAAGGCACTGGACTATGGTGATGCTGTTACATGGCCTGTCCTCGTTGCATGGACGCTCCTTGGGAGACGACACTTCAGTGAGGCGTCGGGTTGAGAGTGAGCCATAGAGCAGCGTTCTGTGGGCCCTTAAACGTCTTGTTGCGCTCCAGAGCTCATCACAGAAGGGCCAAGAGGTGGGGTGATTGATCTGTCTGGGGGTGGAGTGGGACTCGACTAATCGCTGCGTCTGGGAAGCTCCAGTACAGATCGGCACCGGGAGCTCTTTCACTCTCTCGCTCGCTCGCTCTTTTTTCTCGCTCTCGCCAGTCTATTCTCAGAATGCAGGAGTATGTGCTGCTCACCCTCTACTTTTCGGCCTTTATCTGCCTGTGTGCTCTGGTGTGTCTATACTTCTCTGGGTGCCAGGAGATGACCTACAAACACGATGGTAAGGACGTGGCAGAGGTGGTGGTTGTTTTTGTTGTGTTGGAGAAAAGGAGGTGAACCCAGATTGAGAAGAAACAAAGAGTTTGTGGAGCATAGGTGTTTAGTTTTTAGTTTTTTTTAAGTTGTGATGCTTCCTCTTTGTTCTCGTAGGGCACGGGTTTGGGAAGACAGGTGGTGTTCTCATTGCCCTTGATTGACTTTTTATGGCTTTCTAATAACTTTTACAACCAAGCAGTAGAGGTTTTTAAATTATTTGTGTTTGACTGTTCAGCATTATTTAAGGGCAATATATTTATTGATCTCATCACTTCCTTTTATTTGTATCGTTCAGTTGATCTTTGCGAGTCCTGTTTGTAAGTGTGATTCTTGTTCTCCCGACAGAGGCATGTTGTGGAGACATATTTTGGATTTGACGAGGAGTCGGTGGACTCCGAGACCTCCTCGCTGACCTCCTTCAACACGGACCTGACCGACCGGACCCCCGCCACCCCAGAGGAGGACATTGAGGAGGTGAGGTCATCGGAGGGTCCCCTGTACCCCCAGTAAACTTCCACTGCAGGGACCGTTGCCTACAATGGGTAGCACATCTGAAATTGTTTATTGGCATCTGTAATGCCAATAAATTATTAAGTCATCTGTAACCTTCGGACATTTACCAAGGTGTGACATCAGCGGGCGCCGCTTCGACCAATCAGATGCAGCCTTTGCACATGAACCCCGGCTCCCTTACAGGGGGTGCTGTCGTAGAGTTTTGATTGGCCGATAATTATTACTCATAGTGTGCGTGTGATTTTGTGTGTGTGTGTGATTGTTGAGGCTGGTGCAGTGTGTAGGGATAAAGGTATAGCCTCTCAACTTACCGCCATTTGTCCCCCCCCCCCCTCCCCTCCCCTCCCTCAGGGCGTGTCCCGGGAGGAGGCGGAGCTCCGGTTCCGCCAGCTGACCCGGGAGTACCAGGCGCTGCAGCGGGCCTACGCCCTCCTGCAGGAGCACAGCGGGGGCTCCATGGACGCCGAGCGGGAGGCCCGGGTACGCACTCGGGGCGCACACTTAAGGGCTGACTATGGTCCCACGGTCCCGCAACGCAAGGACCACGCAGACGCTTCCACGCCGTCGTGAACCGTTATGCTTTATGGCGTCGGGTTTTAGTAAGCGGACCAATCGCAGCCCTTGCTGCTGCGTCGCCTCGACGGAAGGTTACGATTTTTGGCAGGCGCACGTCGGGCCCTTTTAGTGGACGCAAGGAGGGTCCGCAAGGACCTAAGGGGTCCGTAACCCCCTTGCGTTGGGTGAACATGGGACCATAATCAGCCCTTTACAGAGTCCTCTGCTCTTCATGGTTCTGGATTCAAACTATGCGTGTCTTTATTGAGCTTGTGTTACGACAACAAACCACTGAGGTCTTGAAAGAAGCATCAAATGTGTCGTGTCCCCAACCCACAGTACCGGTCCTAACCACAGGGGAGGGTTACAAAGCGTAGCATTTGTTTACAAGAATAGCAAATATGAAAGAAATTAAGGCAAAGCCAAACATATCTTGCCTTCTGAAACTGGTCATCAGTACTACATCAGAACATCAATATGCTCAAAATCACTCGGTCCAAAATGATCCAGAATTGAATTCCATATTTAGTTAAGAAGAAGTGGGAGAGGTATCCTGAGGAAAATGCTGCTTGATGTTAATCACAAAAACGTTTTTATTTACTCATACTTACAAAAAGAGTAAGAAGAATGCCCACGCTTTTCTAAAAAGTGTATTTTCAGTCGACTGACTGGTCCACTAATATCTGGTGTGACAGCCCGGGTTAAAGCCCCACGCAGCTCTTACTCAGCCCTGTACCGTTGTAACACCATTGGGTGTGATAACACTTACAACTTCAGACAAAAGCCCTATTTGTTGCATTTAATCATTTGAATCCCACGACGCCAAGTGTTCCAAAGGCCAGTCCGTCCTCCCCTCTGATTGGCCGATCCGTGCCCTCTCTCCACAGACGCGGGAGCAGCTGCAGGCGGAGCTGAGCGGCTGCCAGGCCAAGATCGCCGACCTGGAGAAGGCCTTGGTCGAGAGGGGGCAGGTAACGAGGAAAAGGGGCGGGGACTGCGGGTCTCCGGCCCCGCTCTCATTGGCCCTGCTCCTTGTCTGTCTGGCCGCTGTGCTCCTGGCCTGGCGCTATGCCGACAGGGTGTGAGGCGTCGTCACTGCGACATCACTTCCTTGCCCCCCTGCCTCTTCTGCGCCTGCATGCTGTGCATCCCTCCTCTCCCTGTCCTTTCGTCCCCTTGGTACGTCTTTTGTTTCCCTTCCGGGTCCTTCTGGTGCTGTCGACCTCAGAGGAGAGAGCCAATGAACAAGATCCATACTGAGCAAAACCAAACGGAGGCATCGCATGAGAAACACTATCGTCACATTCTATCTCTGGCCAGTCTGGCACGTGGACGTTGATCTGGACTTTATTTGACAACTTGACACTGTCTTGCCCAAACGTTGTTCCTCTCTCCTTGTTCTTCTTTCCTTTTGGTTTCTCCCTGTTCCCTGCCTGGTGCCTGTAATGCCTGCAGCAGCACCTGTTATGGTTCTGTTTTCACACCTCCACCTGCAAAGGTCTGATTGGACGACTGGGACCGCACGTTCTCTACCCTCTGTGATCACGGTAGCGCACGTGTCTGGTCCAATAAAACCTTGTTGTACCTCCTACTTTGTGCCTGTGTGCCTGTGTGCGTCTTGTGATCCTGTGTGATTCACTGTGCATGGTTTCACTGTGCATGTGTTCAGTGTGCATGTGTTCACTGTGCGTGTGTTCACTGTGCACGTGATCAGTGCATGTGTGTGTTGGAAGACGGGCTGCTCTCGCTCTGCTGTACCATGGTATGTTTCTGGTTTCATCACATGGGTGGCTCCCATGTGAAAGCAGCACACGCATCACCTTTATACATTTATTGTTTTGAGTTTGTGGTTGCCATGTTACTGATGAACACAATATTTCCTCATTCTTCTGATGGCAGGACGCCAAATGGGTGGAGCAGAAGCAGTACTTACTACGGGCCAACCAGGACTACCACGAGAAGGTAGGTGGCTGTCCCGGTGCTGGAGCCGGCTGATGGTTATACCCAGCACCTCACAGCAACAAAGCCAAACCTGCACTTCCGCTGCAGACGTTACTTTTGTTCAGAATCCCACATCAGGCCTCTGACAAATCCACCCCGTCACCATCCTCCCACAGATGTTTTATCCTCTGAACTGTTTAACAGTTTGAGCTGGAGGCAACCAGGGACAGTCTAATTTTAAACAAAAGTCATGGCTCTATTTAGAGGGTGACAAAGAGCCCGTTTAGTGACGAAGGTTGTTTTGGAACCTGCCTTCTTCTCCATTCCTTATCATCAGCTATGGGCTAGTAAATCCACTCACTCAACAACATGACAATTAATTTCCCCACTTATGCATGCATCCTGTATTCTCTGGGATTAATTTGATTAGTTGAATCGTTATATAATCATTTGCCTACACAAGAAGTTGACGTCTGTCTGTCTGTCTGTGGGTGTGTGTCTGTGATTGTGTGTCTGTGATTGTGTGTGTGTGTGTGTGTGTGTGTGTGTGTGTGTGTGTGTGTGTGTGTGTGTGTGTGTGTGTGTGTGTGTGTGTGTGTGTGTGCGCATGGTTATGTACGTGCGTGTGTGCGTGTGTCCTCCAGATGTGTGTCTCTCAGCAGGCGGAGGCCCGTCTGCAGGCAGAGGTGCAGGACGCCCGCGACCAGAACGAGCTGCTGGAGTTCCGCGTGCTGGAGCTGGAAGTAAGGGAGTGCACCACTGTCAAGCTGTCACCAGGGGGCGACAGCAACAACCTCCCGCCTAGACGCACCACTTACATCCAGTGACCCATACGACTATATAGATTCCTTATGCAACACCAAAAACATGTTTTTTTTTTGGCATCCATGTTTTTTTCGTGTGTGTTCATATAAGCACAACCCTCCCCCCCCCCCCCCGAACAAACTGGAATCGTACGCTGAATTTTTCCTGTTTTGAATGAGACGTTGTATTGCTGCAACATGTACGGTGGTGCATGTGTGATTTGTTGTGTTGCGATGAAGATGATTCTAATTTTTCAATAAAACAATAAATGTATTTAAGTTCACCATTCAACCCCATCTTTGTTCATTTTGTCTCTCATTTTGTCTCTCATCCTTGCATGCGTGATTTCTTTTCCCCTCCCTGAAGTGTCCAGAGTTTGTCCTGGCACGGTGTGTCTATGGTCATTAGTCGTACTGTATGTGTGACACCATTTGTATACTTTTATTCAAAGTTTAAATCTCACTGCCACTGAGGCAAAATTGGGTTAACCATAATATTTACTTGGAATCCCCATACAGTCGTGCATGTTTAAATAGTACTATCCTTCAAACAATAATTGCAGCAAAAGTCCCTTTTTTTTATGTGAAAGTTCTATTTCTGGGATGTTATGGATCTGGAAAAACCTATAACCTTCAAGAAAGCTAAAGCAAAGGGGACCTAGTAACCCAGCACCCCCCAGACCCTCCTGTGTAGCATGAGCTCCACCACCTCGTCTCTTTTGGTTGAGGCCTCCCATTTCAACGTGTTTTCACCTGCCTCTTTATTTTGCCAGATCCTGTTTATTTTCCCCCTGATACCATGTGAGTACGATCCATCGTTTTAAAATTACCTGTCTGTCTGTCGTAAATATGTCATCCCCAGCAACACACCTCCCCTCTTACCCTCCCTGGTGCATAAGCAGCTTGCGGCATGAGGTGCTTGTAGAACCCTACTCATTGTGATTGCTCGTTACGTTTGATGAGCCGCTGAGCGAGTGATGCTAGTGGACTGACCGTGTGTCTGTCCTACAGGAACGGGAACGCAGATCTCCGGCCCTTAACCTCCACATGTCTAGCTTCACTGAGAACAGCAGCAGTGCTTTGCAAACCCACTGCCACCAGGAAGGGGTGAAGGTGACTCCCACTCACACACTGGTTTAAAATGCCAACCCAATGACCCATAGAGGAGAAGGTAAAAAAAAAATGCTTTTGACGTTCCACGTAGGACCTGATTATTCCCGAGCTGATGAAGAAGCTGGATATCCTGGGAGACAACGGGGTCAGTAGTTCAACTTGTCACGTGTGCCAGAAGCATCTATGGCTCAGCGTATATTGTGTGTGGTATGAACACAGCTGTCTGATGTGCGGTTCTATAGAATCTGCGGAACGAGGAGCAGGTGACGGTGATCCAGGCGGGAACGGTGCTGTCACTGTGTGAGAAGGTGAGGAGGGATACGGACTCTGGACTCCTGGGACTGCTCTGCCACACTGTGGACGGTTACGTCACTGCAAGCGCTAGATTCATTCAGCATTTTATTATCGTCAGCGATTACACTGAATTCAGATAGATTAAGCTGAGGTCCAACACAGTTCAAAGTATATATGTAGAAATATTTAATATTTATATAATACCTATGGCCTTCTGCCTCAAATATAGGATGGTTTTCATTCCACCTTGCTTCCTCTCCTCCTGTCTTCCCTCCCCTCTCCTCTAATGTCCTCTCCTCTACCTCTCCTCTCCACTCGACTCTCTCCTGTTCACTTCTCTCTTCCAACTCTCATCTCCTTTCCTTTCCTCTCCTCACCACTCATCTCTCTCTATCCTCTTCTCTTTTCTCCACACCTCTCCGCTCTTCTCTTCTCCTCTCCTCTTCACCTCTCCTCTCCTCTCTTCTCCTGTCCTCTCCCTACCCTCTCAGTGGCTGAAGCAGATAGACAACACAGAGGCAGCCCTGACCCAGAAGATGAGCGATCTGGAGAATGACAAGGTAGTATGTGTTTTTCCCTCAATCTCCTCTGTATCTCTAACAACATGGCTGCTTTGTCTTACCAGAATAGGAAAACTATTGAATTCTGCACAGGCCTCGTAGTGCTTTCTATATATATAGATGAAGTGGTTATTTTCCGTATGTAAAGCTCTGTTGACAGCAATCAATACGATGGCCCTCAGATGATTCAAAATGGTCAACAAGTGCATCTCTTTCAAATGAATCCACGACATGATTATTCACGATAACCCACACACTTCGTGAGCTGTTTCATTCATCCATAAATACTCTTTAGGTTCAACTGTACACTTGAAACCTCTACCAACAACAAAAGAGCAAAAAGGGATGTACATATGAGGACTGTAGGGCTGGCCTTATATCCCTCTGTGTGAGGTTGTGCCATCAGATTATACAACAGGCTTGCTTCATTTGATGTGTTTTGGCAGGAGCTGTTCAGCAAGCAGAAGGGCTTCCTAGAAGAAGAGCTGGACTACAGGAAGCAGGCCCTGGACCAGGCCTACATGGTACGAGGCTCTAGGACTGTATACCCCACTGCTTAAGGTTCACAGCTGCTGCTGAAACATAACGTGGGTGTGCAGAGGTCTGAGCATGACCAAACTGGACTACAGCAATAGAGAACTCCAACTTTTAGCGCTGAACGTGTTCACCAGTGTTACTCAAGAGGTAGAGATGCCTCTTGAAAACCGTGGTGATGGAAGAACACTGCTTGAAAACAGAAATGCCACAAGCATGACACCTTTTATGTTTTGGGGGACCCATCTTAACATTCAACCGCATCTAACTAACCGCAACATTCATACTGCGATACCATGTTTTGATATTGCATCTTCTAACCTGTGACAGGCTCTGGGTGAAACTATTGAGAATGTACTTCTGAGCTGATTGACCCAATACACTGTAGAGACCTCCAACGATCCCATACAAAATACACGTTTAAATGGCACAAATATAAATGTCATATGAATAGATATATATTTCACTGAAAGCAAAATATAAATGGACGGCAAAAACAACATACAGATGCTGATGATGTTATGATGAATGATAAGGGAATATTTAATAATACAATAAATGATTAATATTGTAACAGGCGAGGGTGCAGGAAAATGGTGGTTATACACAAACCAGGCAGGGCTGACAAAAACCTTGAGTAAAAGCACCCAGTCAGAACCACACTAATCTGGGTCTCTGGAGCGAAGGCTTAGACCTGGTGGTGGCAGCTGGTAACTAGCCCTTCACACAGTGACCATCAGCATCGCTCCATGGTTTTCATCACCTGGTTTGTTGTGTGGTCGACACTTGTTCCACCTTCATGGTGCGTTGGTCAGACCCCAGGGGCTCCGTAGGGCTACTGAGCCATACAAACATTCAAGGTAACTCCACTCCTGAAGGGAAGGTCAAATGGTTGCAGCTACCAGGGAAACAGGTTGTTAACATGAAAATGAGGTGGAACAGTGATCTCCATATCTACCATGGTCACAGTGGTTTGTGTTTGTCTGTCTTTCTACTCCATATGTGCACACCTGTTATTATTTTGTGTGTGTGTGTTCGGGGTGTGTATGCATATATGTGTGTGTGTACACATGTGTTTGTGTGTGTGTGTGTGTGTGTGAATGTATACACATGTGTGTGTGTGTATACGTGTGCGTGTGTATACTTGTGTGTATGCATGTGTGTTTTTGTGTGCGTGTGTATACATGTGTGTGTGTGTGTATACATGTGTATGTGTGTATACATGTGTGTGTGTGTGTGTGTGTGTGTGTGTGTATACATGTGTGTTCTGTGTGTGTCTGTACATGTGTGTGTACGTGTGTTCTGTGTGTGTGTGTGCATACATGTGTGTGTATACATGTGTATGTGTGTATGTGTATTCATGTGTGTGTGTGTGTGTCTGCGTACATGTGTGTGTGTATACATGTGTGTGTGTGTGCGTGTGTATACATGTATGTGTATGTGTGTGTCTGTGTATACATGTGTGTGTGCGTATACATGTGTGTGTGTGTGTGTGTGTATATGTGTATACATGTGTGTGTGTGTGTGTATACATGTGTGTTTGTGTGTGTGTGTATACATGTGTGTGTGTATACATGTGTGTGTGTGTTTGTGTGTGTGTATACCTGTGTGTGTGTGTATACATGTGTGTGTGTGTGTGTGTATACATGTGTGTGTGTGTGTGTGTGTGTGTGCGTGGCGCTGCAGCGTATCGAGGAGCTGGAGGCCACCCTGTACAGCGCCCTGCAGCAGGAGCAGCCGGGGGGCCGCGCGGTGGCCGAGGCCCTCAGCGAGCGGCAGAGGGAGGAGCTCCGTCTGGCCGTGGACAGGCTGCGGCGGCAGATCCTCAGGCAGAGCCGGCAGTACGACAGCCAGATCCTGCAGGAGCGCATGGAGATGCTCCAGCAGGCCCACCAGGTGAGGACCCCCCCCCCACCACCCAGCAGGTAGGGTAGGGGGCCGTCCCGGGAGGCTGAGGACCCACCCCCCCCCTCCACGGGTAGGGGAACGTCGCGGGCTCGTAACTGGGACGGTACCTGGCCACTGCTCCAACGCTCTGTGTGTGTGTGGGTGGGTGTGTGTGTGGGTGTGTTTGTATATGTATACGTGTGTGTGTGTATATATGTGTGTGTGCATGTATATACTGTACGTATATATATATATGTGTGAGTCTGTGTGTATATGTGTGTGTGCGTGTGTGTGTGTGTGTGTGTGTGTGTATATGTGTCTGAGTGTGTGTGTTTGTGATTGTATGTGTGTGTTCAGACACACAGCAGGGAACCATCCATATGCCTCAAGGTGCTCAGAGTTTACAGATATCTCTCCTCATCCTGTCACCGGGTTAGGTGGCTGAGTCATACCGGATGGAAGTGGATTAGATAGAGGTGTGTGTGTGTCTGTATGTGTTTACATGTGTGTGTGTCTGTGTGTTTGTGTGTGTGTGTGTGTGTGTGTGTGTGTGTGTGTGTCTGTGTGTGAGGGAACCATCCAAATGCCTGAGTTTAAAGATATCGCTCCTCATCTTGTCAATGGTTTAGGTGGCTGAGTCATACTGGATGGGAGTGGATGTGAAAGAGAGGTGTGTGTGTGTGTGTGTGTGTGTGTGTGAGTGTGTGTGTGTGTGTGGGTTTCATTGTTTAATTTTGTATTATTCCAACAAACTCCTCAAGGAGGCCGTTACTCATGTGTCTTGTTTATTCATCCACTGGATCTCACATCCATCATTAAACCCTGGACTTTCATTCACAAACCTCACTGCTTGACTTAACCTCTTAAACGCTGACGATGCCAACCACAGAGTACTAACCTAACTCACGCTTGTTTTATCCTGTTCTGGCAGATAAACGCATCGCTAATCACTCACTAAACATACATCAGGTCTCCTGAGTCCTGTGCATCTCTAGATGATTATGTTTGTCTTTGATCTCTTCTACCATCCCCCCCACCCCCCCCCTTCCTGCTGGGGAGCGTTTTAGAAACTCCTCTCCCAATATTCCCCTAGCATCACAGTTTACATATCCATCCCTCCTTTGATGGATGGCTCGATCGCTGCGGCGTTTACTACTGAAGCTGCATCGCGATTCTCCTCGTATCGCTGAGCTCTGCTTTAACAGCCAAGCTCAGCACCCCCAGGATTAAGATGCTGTATGGACACACACACACACACACACACACACACACACACACACACACACACACACACACACACACACACACACACACACACACACACACACACACACACACACACACACACACATACTCGCAATCGCACCCACACAATAAGAAAGCCCATTTACAATGCTACACTTACACAGACAGACACAGACACAGACACACACCTTCACACAAAACACCTTCACACACACTCGTACCTGCAATCGCACACGCACGCACACACACAATAAGAAAGCCCGTTTACAATCCTAAAACCACCCTTTTGTCTTGCTAATTCCTACGGCAGTCTTTCTATCGACTTGGCATGGAGATATTCGCTGAGGGTGGCTAAACAGGACAGAGATACTTGTCGTATAGCCAGAAACACTTTGGAGGTTGATCACCGGCCAATCGCTCCCCTGTGCTTTGAGAGAACCAGCCCTGCCTGGAGCCTCCTGCTCTGGGAGTCCCTTCCTCCTCCTGGTCCTCGCTCCCCCGTCCACGAGCCCTGGCTGCCATGGGGAACAGCGGACAGGAGGGGGTTGTGATTTCTGCCAGTCTACTGATCAAGTCTTTTCTCTAGCTAATTAATAACCGGTCGAGGGGGTTTAATTCTCATGTCTTCAGTAACAATGGGTTCCCATTCCCCGTGGCGACCCAACACACACCCACACACACACCCACACACCCACACACACACGCACACAAGCACACACGCACACACACACACACGCACACACACACACACACACACACACACACACACACACACACACACACACACACACACACACACACACACACACACACACACACACACACACACACACACACACCTGCTGATGTGGCTGAAACTAATGGAATGTGAATTGGGTTCCAGAGGACATTCATGTGTTGATGTCCAAATATAAAACTCATGTGTTATTAACGTGTTCTGGTTCTAGTACACACACACAAACGTGTTGATGAAGCCATGTAACCATAGTAACCCCGTTGGTCACATGTGCCTTGCAGAGAATAAGGGAGCTGGAGAACCGCATCGACGGGCAGAAGACACAGATCAAGGAGATCGAGGAGAAGGTACGCGCCGCTCCGTCTGCCTGTCTGTCTGTCTGTCTGTCTGTCTGTCTGTCTGTCTGCCTGTCTGCCTGTCTGTCTGTCTGTCTGTCTGTCTGTCTGTCTGTCTGCCTGCCTGTCTGCCTGTCTGCCTGTCTGCCTGTCTGCCTGTCTGTCTGTCTGTCTGTCTGTCTGTCTGTTAGTCCCGGTATTGAGCGATCACAGTTTACTTTGAACGATACTTATCGTAAAACTTTGTTGAAATGTTGAGAAATAAATACTTTTGAACATACAACTCAATTTCTGTCACTTAGTTCCGACTCACTAAGCTATATTTGTTATTTTTAATAACTTGTTACAAACCAATGTATCAACATTGGTTGTATTATTTCTCGTGTTGTTGTCATTGTATATTAGCTGTTTATTTTTGTCAGGCCAATCGACTCGTGATTGTGTGTGTTTGCCATGTGGGACCTAGATAATAAACTATCTTCCTTCTTCTTCTTCTCCCCCTCCCTGTCGACCAATCCCCTTGTCTTCCTTTAGTTTCTGTTCCTCTTTCTGTTTTTCTCTTTAGCCTTTATTCTCTGGCCTTAGAGGCCGAAATACAGACCGGCATCAGGTAAGGGCAACCTCTCTCACACTAACACTCCCTCACACCAGCAGCATCACATTCAGATCCTCACATCCACCTTCTCATGATCCGGTTTTCCCGCCTTTTTGTGAAGTTGCAGTGATGATGATGATGATGATGATGATGATGATGATGATGATGATGATGATGATGATGATGATGACAATGATGATGAGAACTATCATGAAGATGATCACGATCTCGAAGCAAATTTAACATTTTACTTTCTTCCTCAGGTGCCAAGACGCAAGCGAGGACAAAACGCAACAAATGTCTTTTATTTTTTTCTGAAGCATTTCGAAGACGGTGCAAGAAACACCAATGGCCTTTTTTTAACAGACGTGCACTTTGTTTGCAGAACATTTCGAAAGATGTTTGGAAAACATACGACCCCAAGAGACACTCGAGAGATTACGATTTTTTATACACAAATATTTATAGAGATTTAAAAATGGTTCGAAGAACTGAAATATATTTGAGGCGAGTATACAATTAAGATTAGCACTCTTGAACTGTGAAAGGGAGGAGGTAAAGGGAGAAAGGCCGCTGCCTCATCTGAAGGAATTCTGAAGCCAGGTTACCAAGCAGTGCTATCAAGGAGGTAGGGAAGGAGAGGTGAGAGAGGAGAGAGGAGGGGGGGGACGGACCAGGGAGCGAGGAGACAAAGGGCTGAACCAACGGGGGGCTATGGCTGCTGGCAGACTATGTTCCGGCAAAGTCCAACCTTGTCCCGCTGCGTTTCCAAGGAAACCAGAGTATTATGGGGTGAACCGCATGGAACACTAGCACACTCAAACTGGCCCGCTGCAGCGAGGAGAGCATCGACGTGTGTGTGAAGAAGAAGAGTGTCCAAGGTAAGCTGTGTTCGTGATATACACAATGTTTAACTTTAATCTGCATGTCAAGTGCTGGATATACTGTGTGAATCATATATGATGATTCAGCGACCCACCGATGTTAATCAGTGATCCATTAGCTGTTATGCAGTGGGGCTGGCCATTTGGTTTGAAGGAAGTTAAGGGGAGGGGGAGGAGGAGGAAGAGGAGGAGGAAGGGTAACCCGAGAGACACTATTTGGGGGGATACCCTGTGGTCAGACCCATGCCACCCAGCTGTCCCCAGTGTGAATAATACATGAGTCTAGATGAGGGCTCGTCCGTTTCTGTTGAAGGAGAATAGATACGCCTCGGATAGGGAATGTCCTCTCTTATTAATCAGACCGAACCCTTCCTGCACAGGGGACGGGGAGCCAGTACCTCATAGGCCCATGTGACCAGGGCTCTCGGACCAATGGAGAGCCACAACACCGGCGGAGAGGCCCGGGGGCCGGTTCAGAGGCGGCCGGACGGGACTCGGACCCGCGGGTTGTGAGAGGCCGAGTGAATCTTCTGGAACAGAACACCAGCTCAGTTGACCAGTCAGACGGCTACCTGAGAGACAGGTGAGAGAGGACACACACATGGAGGAAAGCACACACGCACACACACACAAACACATGCAGCTGAGCACAGACACACACACACGCACACACACACAGACACACACACACACACATCCACACACATAGACACACACAGCCACACAAGCACACACACACACACACAAACAAACACGCAGACACACACACAAACACGGGCACACAAGACCAGAAACACACACACACACAGAAACACACCACTCCACGTTCACACGCACACACGAACACACATACAGCACACACAAACACTCACACATTCAGACAAAAACAAACACATACACACGGGCAAACAAGCACACATACACAAACACACCGATGCACACCACTTCACGTGCACACACACACACGCACACACTACTTACTCACTTGTGGCCCCAGTGATATCATGTGTCACACGTACCTCACTGCTCCGCACGCTCACACAAAGGCAGACATTTGCTGGCGTCCTCATACTACAAGGGGGATTATTGATCCAACATCTCACGACAGGGGAAGGTCACAGCAAGGCTTGTTGATCCCTGCCAAGGTAACCCATGTGCAATGCTAATGCGCTGGGAGTTGTATTTATTTTATTGCTCGAGTTGGTGCTACATTAGCGCTAACTTAGCCTGGCGTAAGTCTAGCTCTTTCTGTGTATGTGTGTGTGTGTGTGTGTGTGTTTAGTTGCAGGATCACAGAGCTAGAGAGGTCAGAGACGGCTCTGCTGCAGCAGCTCAGCCAGCTAGCCACTGGCGCCACGCCGCACCGCCGTCCCAGCATGCATCACACCCAGCGGCTGGACCAGAGGCTCCACAGCCTCAGGGACGAGGTCCGCATCGTGGTGAGTGGGCTTCTAGAAACATCCTCCGGAAGGTTGGACTCACCGGCATGGCTCCCGATGCGTGAATATGAATGAACCCCCCGGACTGTGTCGAGGTGTTTGGTGTATGCGTGGGTTTCATGTAACTCCCTACGGGATGTTGTAGCATCAGGTGATGCAACATGCTTGCCAGTCAAAGTTGTTTCCTACATTTACCTGCATTTTCTGTATAATGTACAGAATTCATTCATCATTCTAGTACCATCATTTGTAGATCCTTTGATAATGTTTACTAGTATTATATTAAAAACGAGAAAGTGAAGATTCTGTGTTATCTCTATGTTATGCATAGGTTCAGAGCACATTGTTATTTGGAGCTACAGAGTGGACATTACAAGAAAAACCAATAGCGTTAAAGTTGCCTAACTCTACTACGGTGTCTGTACAATGTCATCCCCTCCACTCCCCCTCGTTCCCTCTCCTCCCCCTGCCCCCCCCTCCTCCTCCTCCTCCTCCTCCAACCACCACACCTCTCCTCCTTCTCCTCCTCCACTCCCCCTCCTCCCCTCCCCTCTCCTCCCTCTCCTTCTCCAACCACCACACCTTTCCTCCCCACACCTCTCCTCCCTCTCCTCCTCCCCTCTCCTCCCCCTCCTCCCCTCCCCTCTCCTCCCTCTCCTCCCCCTCCTCCCCTCCCCTCCTTCTCCTCCCCTCCCCTCTTCTCCCTCCCCTCCTTCTCCTCCCCTCCCCTCTCCTCTCCTCCCCTCTCCTCCCTCTCCTCCTCCCCTCTCCTCCCGCTGCCCCCCTCCTCCTCCTCCTCCTCCTCCTCCTCCAACCACCACACCTCTCCTCCCCTCCCCTCTCCTCCCTCTCCTCCTCCCCTCTCCTCCCCCTCCCCTCTCCTCCCCCTCCTCCCCTCCCCTCCTTCTCCTCCCCCTCCCATCCCCCCCCTCCTCCCCAGTCCCATGAGAAGGAGCGAGGGGAGCGCGTGTGGCGGGAGCGTCTGCTGCGCTGCCAGAACCAGCTGAAGGCCAAGGAGGAGGAGATGGGCCGCCAGTCCCAGTACTTCCACCACTTCAAGACCCAGCTGCAGCACAAGCTGGGCCAGGCCCGGGACCGCGAGCAGGGCCTGCAGAACCGCCTCCACGCCCTGGAGAAGCAGCTGCTGGACGTCACCGTGTCGGCCGCCACCACCATGACCGCCGTCATGACGACCAAGATGGCCGCGCCCTGCGTTGCCGTGGCGACCGGGCCGGGGGAGGACAGGGTGCCCTGCCTGCGGGAGGAGGGGGAAGGGGAGGAGGGAGGCGAGAGGAAGAAGAAGGAGGAGGAGAAGGAGGAGGAGGAGGAGGAGGAGGAGAAAGGGAGGACAAGATGGCCGACGAGGCCTGGACGCCGGCTGGTGGCCGGCGATAGCGGGAGCGCGGAAGATGCGGATCTGGAGAAAGGGGGAGGAGCCGAGGAGGAGAGGGGCATGGGCGTGGCCAAGCTGCGGAGCTTCATCCTGGGCCTGCAGGAGGACCTGCGGGCCCTGCTGGAGCGGGAGGAGCAGGGCCAGGCCGAGAGGAGGGGGCTGTCGGAGCAGCTGCAGGAGGCGCAGGAGGGCGGGCACCTCCTGGGCTGCCGGCTGGAGGAGAAGGGGGCGGAGGTGCGGCGGCTGCAGCAGTCGGAGAGCGTCCTGCTGGAGGAGGTGGAGGAGCTGAGGGAGGAGAACGGCCGCCTCAGGCAGGAGCTCAGGGGGGCCCTCGGCAGCCAGACCCCCGCTCCGCCGGCCCCCGGGGCTGGGTGTGCGTGCTGGGCCGCGGGGGTTCCCCCAGGCTCCCCGGGACCCGGCTACGGCCCCACCCCTGTCGGGGTGTCCCCCCCGGGCCTCCCCCACAGCCCTGGAGCAGACGAGAGAGCCACGTGCCCCCCGGGAGACTCTGCAGTGGTGAGTCTCTCTTCTATCTTCAGATTCTTCGTACAGGGTTCGGATACATCTTGGGAATTAGCGATTCAGAGACCACTTTTTCACAGTTGCCACCAGTTTTGAGATTTGACTTAAAATTTTGTTGGATCTTACGCACCGGTGTCAGTCCAATACTTTTACAGATGACATTTTGCTGATCTGCTTGTCCTCAAGCAATCTGTGTTGTCTTTGATTTCGTCTGATTCAATCCCTGCACGGCCAACATCCTGGAGGATGGTGCTAAATACACGTTCTGATAACAGCTCAGGCTAAACTTTCGGCTGTATTTTAAAGGAAATGATTGGCTCTTTGTTAAGAAAGGAAATGTAGTTATACAAGTAGTTTGAAAGGTGTCTAGCTAAGTTGAAATTCAGTTCAGGGAGATTTATACAAAATTCTCGAAATAGGTTTCCTTCGGGAATAATGGGTTTTGTGTTGATCACGTTGGAACGACACAGAGAATCAAGCCTCCCGTGGGGAAGAACACGGCTACAGAATAAAAGGATTAGAGGTGTTACATAACCTCCCCTTTTCGTTGACAACGCGTATAAAAGGCTGAGCCACGAATTTGGATTACAAGCAAATCTTGGGGAATTATTTTAGAAATGGGATTATATTTTTGGGTATCTGTGGTCCCAGAGAGAGGCTGCCAAGACGCACGGCAATCTAACTTATATAAATAGAGTCGGCACAAATAGACCTAATTAGTGCCGTTAATTAGAAACGATATATATGGAGATGGAGCCAGAGAACGATAGACACAGTGTGTCTTACTGTGTGTTTGTGCACGTAGTTACTGTTTCTAGAATGGGAAAAGCCAGTTCATCATTCTCCTCCTGGTTATTTTGTCCTTTTAGTACAACCGAGAGTTCATTCGAAAATGCACTCCAACTGATGATGTTATATGTGTGTGTGCGTGTGGGTGCGTGCATGTGTGTTTTTGTGTGTGTGTGTTCGCACGTGTGTTTGTGTGTGTGTTTTTCCACACGCGTTTGTGTGTGTTTATGGGAGTCCAGCTCCGATCCGATAAGCTACTCGCCCCACCAAAAGCCACCACCACCACTCCTCACCTCCCCCAGGGGGCAGCAGAGAGCACCCTGAACCCCAGACACCACTGCCCTGCCTCTGCTGATCCAGACACCACACGGTTACCCCAGCCTGACCTCCTGAACCTCTCAGCCAGGCTCCAGCCCCGCGCCCATCCCGGCCTCGGGGGGCACGGCCTGGCTGAGGACCCCGCGGAGCTGGGCCAGTTAGACCTGGAGGAGTGGGGCTCCGGTGGAGCCCTGCACCTGGAGCTCAGCCCCAGCCAGGAGGCCGACGCCCTGATGGAGGCCTACCGGAGCCTTTGCCCCGGAGCGGATAAGAGCCACCACCAGGAGCAGCAGAACGTCCAGGGACCCAAGCCCCAGCTGAGGTCCCCGGCCGACCTGCCAGGTGGAGCGCCAGTAGGGTGGAGGTCTTCACCAGGAAAGGTATGTGAGATGTGAGAGGCGGCGCTGTGTTTAACATCATGATGTTTTCTGGTTTCCATGGTCACAGGCGTCCCATTCTCATTGAAGCTTCACACGTTTCTCCTCAGAAGGAGAGGGCACCAACAAGGGACCCGTCTTCTGACCACGCCCGCGTCGACCATGCCCCGCCCCCACCCGGTCAGGACCACGCCCCTCCCGCCCCGCCGGCGGACCACCTCGTCCGCGCCCTGAACCAGGAGAACCGGGCCCTGGCCGAGCGCATCCAGGAGCTGCTGGCCCGCGTGGAGCTCCGGGAGGAGGAGCACGCCAAGGAGGCGGGCCTCCTGGCGGAGGGGGCGGCGGCGGCGCTGGCGGCGGAGGTGGGCCGGCGGGAGCGGGAGCAGCAGGAGCAGGGCGGTCTGATCGCCGAGCTCACCAGGAAGACGGAGGACGACCTCAACGCCATCATGGACCTGCGGCAGAGGCTGGCCGTCGCCAAGGAGGAGGAGAGCGCTCGCCGCCGGGCCGCCGAGAGCGAGGCGCCCGGAGGTCGCCGTGACGACGGGAGCGCCCGCGGCGTCGCGGCGGGGCTCGCCCGCAGGTTGGGCGAACGTCCGTCGCAGGTCGATGAACAGACGCAGACCAGTCTAGAGCAGGACCTTCCCACGACGGACTCTTCCACAGATCCATTCCCTGGAGATCACTGCGTGGATCAGGGCGTGGCCACTCGCCTACAGGTGGATGCTCTGGGCGTGGCCGCTCGCCTCCGGGTGGATGCTCTGGCCGAGGCGGTGCGGGCGCTCAGCGAGGAGAAGGAGGAGCTGTCTCGCTGCGTGGGCCCTCTGAGGGAGGAGCAGAGGGAGGTGGCCCTGGCGGTGCAGACCCGGACGGAGGAGAAGCAGAGGCTGACGCGGACGCTGTGGGGGATGAAGGAGGAGCGCGACGGCGTGGCCGCCGCCCTGAGCGCGCTGAGGCAGGAGCGGGAGCAGCTGAGCAGGAGCGTGTGCGGGCTGAGGGAGGAGAGGGAGCAGCTGGGGAGGTCCCTGGAGGAGCTGAGGGAGGAGAGGGGACGGCTGGGCGAGGAGTTATCGGAGCTGAGGAACCAGACGGAAACTTCAACGTCAGAGCGAACCTCGGGGGGAGGAGGGGAGGGAGTTCAGGGAGACCAGGAGGACAGGGTGGAGTTAACCACTCTAACCAACCACTCGTCGTCCACATTCAGCTTGAATGTGGACGACGGTGGACTCACAGGTTCCTCTGGGGGCTTGATAGAGCAGCGAGAGACAGAAAGGGCATATGATGTCTCAAAGGAAGAAAGAGATGAGTTGTTGCAGTCGGTTTGCAGCTTGACAGACGAGAGACGCAGAGTTGAACAGTCGATAGCTGATTTGAAGACAGAAGAGGAGCGGCTGAGGCTTTCAGTCTGGAGTCTTATAGAGGAACGAGATGTCCTACAGGCTGAAGGTGCTGCTCTCCAGGACCAATCACAGCCTGATGGGAGGGGTCAGGATCAACATCCAGTTAATCAAATCCAAGGAGAAGTGGCAAAGAAGACAGAGAAAGAAAACTTGAAATTTGTTGATAATCAAGAGAAGTTTTCCCAGGTATGCAGAGTTATTGGGGAATCCAACCGTAAACATATATGACGCATGTGATTTGTCGTTGTGAGTGATCGATTGATTTTGCTAAATTTTGCTCTCACCTTAGGGGGGTTTGGACCCAAATTCTCATCAAAACGATCTAATGAGACAGACTGAAGCATTGGCCGCTGCCCTAAAAACAACAAAAGAGGAGCTGATCAAGGCCCAATCAGAGGTGAGCTTACTTTATGTCACCTCCCATTTAATCATCTACACACAGTAAATGATGGCAATGCCAATAGCTCTTACGTTAGCTGTACTGTAAAACATTTTAATTTGGTTTGTCTGTTTGTGTCTGTGTGTGTGTTTTAATACGTGTGTGTAGACCCAGAGGTTGGGCAGAGAGCAGTCTGGATCAGAGGCCAGGCTGGGGGAGTTGGAGAAGGCCTCAGCTCAAGCTGACAGGGAGAAGAAAAGACTGACCGATTCACTGGAAGAAACCAGGCAGGAAACTGAGCTGCTCACAACACGGGTAGGCATGGCAACCAACACGGCATACAATAATTTTCGTCATCAGTTAATGATTAAATATTTTTTTCTTTATTATTCAACCTTTATTTAACCAGGTAGTCTCTAGAGACTATATAGATTATATTTATATCTTCAAATAAAGAATACTGTTCTAGCCTTGAGCCATGAGACAACATCGTAAAATAAAATAAGCTAATAGTTGAAAATCATGCAAGCGGATGTGTGTTGCTCACGGGGTGCGAAGGCTTATGTGTTTAGTGTTCATCAGATTCACTCCTAACTGATTATTGTTGTAATAATGTCCGTTCTGCAGGTGAAAGATCTGCAGAGCAGGCTAGCAGGCCTGGCCAGAGAGAAGGACGAAGCCCTGACCCAGAAGACTCACACAGAGGAACAGTTCAGCATCCTCCAGGCCCAGCTCCGAGCCAAGGTGAGCCGAGGGTTGAGCGGTTAATTTAGAAATCAACATCTTGGCAGTGGTGAGATTGTTCTTTGAATCAGTCAGTCAAATCAAGACTATGATTATGATTACGTTTATATTGGTTGTTGTGGTTTTTCACTGTTGTTGGAGTTTGAATTTGCTTGTATCAATCTCATAGTAGGTAATCTATAAGGCAGAACAAAAGCATGCCTTCTCACTTAATAATAACAATTGATCAGTTTTTTATAGCGCTTTTCTAAATACTCAAAGACGCTGTACAAAAAAAAAGGAATGCGTACAAACAGTACAGACACTCAAACTTCAACTCAATGGGAATGTACAACACTATCATAGTATGATATTTCTATATATATAAAGATCTGTGTCTGGGCCCGTAGACGCTGGCTCTGGACGGGCTGAACTCTGAGTACACCGCCCTGAGGAGAGAGCAGCAGGGGGACCCCAGCCCAGCCTCGGGGTCCCTGCGGTCCCGCTACAACGACATCCGAGCCAAGGTAAGGAACCAGCAGGCTGCCGCTTCCCAAGTCACTGGGGACATACGAGAACCAACAGTCAAACCCAGCCGGATGCAGTGTGTACAGCTTTCCCATTGGGATTTCATTGGCCTTTAAATTCGGTTGTGTTTGTTTTGTCTGATAGTACGATGTACTCCTGAGGAAGAAAAGCCTCCACGATATGGATCTAGCTCCTCTAAAGGTGGGTTCAACTATGTTGGTTTCATACTCATTCTTTGTTTGCTGTTTATGTTTGCGGCTATTTTCTGTTTCTCTTTATAATAGTTATAGTTATTTTTTCTTATTTCGAAGGTATGTAAGTTGTCCATATGATCGCCTCTGCTCAACCTTGCACACAGACAACTTAAAGTCAAAGGCCGTTTCTTGATGTAGACATTCCTACTGATGAAAGATATTATTGTTATTGTAGCTGTTGTTTCATTGAGTTTCCAATTGAGCAAATTGTTGGGCTATGTTGTCCTTAAACTGGATCGTATTAGAGTGACAGCCTTTCCCTTCTATGACGACAGGCCAAGCTGTCGTGTCTGGTGCTGAAGTGTCAGGAGAGGAACAGCCTATTGGTCCACATGATGAGAGCCATGCGGAGGCAGGGCTACGTGGACCCCGCCCTCACCCAGCAGGCCGATGACCTGCTGAGCGACCCCGCCCTCCAGGACTACACCGCCGCGTTCCCCCCCGCAGCCCCGTACCCGGACCTCGGTCACCACCACCACCACCACCTCCAACCCCACCAGCACACCCCCAGGGCCACCAGTGGGTTCGCCTCGCGGCTCCGGGACTACAGCGCTGCCTCCTCCCCAGCTCCCCCCTCCCCTGATCCGGCCTTCTCCTCCTCCACATCTCCCACTGAGCTCCAACCTCCAGGGAACCAAAGCACATCCCCCGTCCTGTCGGGACCCGTTCTGATGCACAACGACCGCGGCACCGATGCTGGAGGCCGCCGGGGAACCCCGGCAGAACCCGCCCGTGACGTTCAGAGCGCTGCAGGTTCGGCGCCGACCAGGAACCCAAAGTCCCCGGGGCCATGTTGTGCCGTGCGCGAGCACACCAAAGCCAGGCCTCCAGCATCCCCTGGAGCCCAGAGCCATGAGGGGGAGGGCCCACGCTGTTCACCTGCGGCAAGCAGCAAACCTCAGGTATAGACCAATGGATTACATGCAAACACAACGATTATATTAAATACAACATTTATATGCATATTTGACATGATATACACAAACACAAATGTCATGCTTTTTATCTATTAATTTGCACTATGTTACTTTTCCTACGGCAGATACTTCACTCTATTTCATATAAATGTCTGAAACCAAGAATCTCAAGACCTGTGGCTCCAGCTGCAGCCACTAGAGGCTGCTGGTGTGAAAGCGTACATAGTGCAGGTTTAAAGTGGGGGTTTCAAAGCATTGACGTCCTGACACTTTCTTCTCAATAGTCTCCTGCCGTTCCCAGTGGCACGAGCCAAGCAGACGCCTCCCTAGACCGACCAGGATCGAACCACGAAGATGAGATCCTGGGGGGAAAGCCCGCTTCAGGTCCGGCTCCTGTCCCCAGGGCAACACGCTCGCGGTGGGCTCCACCCCCCTCAGAGAGACGGAGTGGTGGGGTGAACCGGCGGCTGAGCAGTCCTGAGAAAATCCTCAACCTGCAGCTGGAGCTGCAGCAAACCCTGTCCGGCATTTATAAGGTTCGGCTAAACCATCTGCATCACCATACCGGTGCCTTTCCAATGACGGCAAAGTGTTTTAATTCATGGTGTGCTACGAATAAGACTAAAACGTCAGATTTCTGTTGTCCACATTGAGTAGATCGCATCGCTATGTACCTGACCATCAAGAGGGAGCTCTCTGTCCAGATAGTGCACTCCTCTTGTACCAATAAAGTTTTCATTCATTCAAAGGCTCCGGCGGACCACGGAGGGTGGGCGGCGAGAGGGCGTCGCCCGCAGCCCAGGAGGAGCGCCTCCACCACCGCTACGCCCGAACACCACCCGGCCTCCCTCCCCAGGACCCACAGCATGGCCCTCCACACCCAGCCTCCTCCTCCACCTCCTCCTCCTCCTCCTCCTCCTCCTCTCCTGAACGTCAGCCCCGACCCCGTCCAAACTAAACCGCTCCCCATGGCGACAACCGCGACAGCCGCCGCGTCTGCAGTAGCCCACCTGTCAAACACACTCTCTGCCGCCGTGTTCTCCAGGTCGGCTAACATGGCGCCCGCTTTCGCTCCCAGTCCTTCCAACATGGCGCCCGCTTTCCCTCGCAGTCCTTCCAGCATGGCATTTGGTACCACAACGGCAGGTCGTTCCGGTTCTTTCCCTCTGTCCTCAACGGACGATAAAGCCAACCTAAGAAGCAGTGTACAAAACACACCAGAATCGCCAAGAGGGCCAAGGCACGCAACCAGCCCGGCATCGGCCAACGCCACAAGCTCCGCCCCCAGCCCCGCCCCTACCTGTCGGACCGACCCGCCCAATAAAACCCTCCGTAAGACCGCCACTGTCGGCGCCTCGGCTCCGGCCTCCAGGGTCCAGCCTTTCACCGGCAACGCTCCGAGCGCCACCGCCTCGGACGGCAACAACAACAACAACAACACTGCCCCCAGCGTGCCTCGGACCGGGACGCAGCCTCCCGCCACCCCCTCCGCCAGCGGTGCTTCAGACGGTGCCGGAGATGACCGCCGTGCCTCCACCACCATCTTCTCCACCAACACCACCACCACCACCACCTCCACCACCAGGGTCAGGGCCGATTCGGCCTGCAGCTTTCCCCCAGGGAGGTCCCAGCCCCGGCCATCGGTCGGGCTGCCTGCTCCCACGCTGACCGGGAAACTCGGAAGACCGAAGCCAGGTAGCGGAAAAATGCTTATGCAGAGTCAGTCTAGTGCCTCACATATATAGCCTTTGTAATTAACAATGATAAACGGTTAGATGTGTCAATGTGTTCAGGGAAATCGACTGTGGATGTTCTTCTTCGGTGGTGTTATGTAGTTTATGAACGGCCATTCAAACCTGAGGTCCAGGTTCTTATTGACGGACCGATTCTGTCTGCCCACAGAAGCCCCGGGAGAGGTGGGCACCGTGGAGGTCATCCGGACGGTGGGCGGGAGCAGCCTCCTGATTGGTTGGGAGAGGCCGCCACTCGACGAGCTGGGCTGCAGCAACAGCACCTTTGTCTACGGCTACAGGGTAAAGACGAACGCACGCACAGACACGCACGCACGCACACACACACACACAAACACACACACACACACACACACACACACACACACACACACACACACACACACACACACACACACACACACACACACACACACACACACACACACACACCTGCTGATTTGGCTGAAACTAATGGAATGTGAATTGGGTTCCAGAGGACATTCATGTGTTGATGTCCAAATATAAAACTCGTGTCATAACGTGTTCTGGTTCTAGGTGTACGTCGATGGAGAGTTCCACAAGTCCGTCATGAGCTCAGCGTGCACCAAGGTATGTGCGCCCTCTCCCACGTCTGCTTCCACAAGACACACGTGGTTGGTAACGTTCCCTCGTACCGACACGACCTGACCTCTGGGTTCCTTCCCCTCCAGGTCATCCTGGAGAACGTGGACCTGAGTCTCCCGGTCCACATCGGGGTCCAGACCCTGGGCTCCAACGGGCTGAGCTCGGGCAGGGTGACCACCGTGTTCCGGACGTCCCTCAGCCCGGGCCCCGGCTCCCCCGGGGCAGCGGGTCCCGGTCTCCCCACCGCTGAGGCGTTAGAGTTGAGGGAAACCGTGGGGCTTTGAGTCCGACGTTGGGGCGTCCGTGAGGGGTGGTTCCCGGGGTGCTGAGAGTGTGTCTGTGTGTTCGAGGTCAACGACAGGAGAGGGCTGGCACCTACCGTCTGTTTGGAAGAACTCCCAGGACCCCCTTTCCCTTCCCGTACAGACCTGCTCTCCTGATTGGATGGGAGTACATTGGGGCTGCCAATGACGCTGATTACCGGGTGGTGATTGGACAGACGAGCTGCTTATCAAACTGTACAAATCAATCAACTCAAGGCCGGGACTTGTTTCCAAGCCAATCTCTGGTTGCACCAGTAGAAGCTTTCTGCGTCAAAAAACTTTGGAGATAAAAGTCAAACATTTTTCACTGTGCTTTTGCAAATTTCTACACTGTGTAAAAAAAGAAAAGGATTAATAATTCCAAATCATATTTTACATTCCTTTATCAGACCTCCAACAGTTGCCTCTGTGTCCAAAACAAAAGAATGTTTCTAAGGGAAATGTTTTCATGGCAGCAAGCCATTGGTGATGTTCTTGCGTTCAAGCCTCATTGTCCACGGCGGACATCTTTACTTGGTGTTCAGACACCAGGGCCAAATATGACAACTGAAGAGTCAGTCCAAAGACTTTTGGTATGTTTTCCCACTTGGTTGTACGGTAAAGCTTTGTTTCTAATTGTTTTAAAATTTGCACACAAAATATATTGATGTCCAAGGTAACTGATGAAAGAAGAGGAGATTAACACTGATATTTTTATTGGTAGGAAATGTTATTTAAAAATGTAACATGCCAACTGTGTCCAGAAAACCATGAAGGATCTGTGTCTTTCTAAATTGTTTTTGTATTTTTCCGTCACACTGGCCTAGCTAATGAATTCGGACAGTTTGGTAAAAGGATCCACGCTCCACTCATGGGTTGTCAAGTGGTTTTATCAGTATGAGAGAGAGAGAGAGAGAGAGAGAGAGAGAGAGAGAGAGAGAGAGAGAGAGAGAGAGAGAGAGAGAGAGAGAGAGAGAGAGAGAGAGAGAGAGAGAGAGAGAGAGAGAGAGAGAGAGAGAGAGAGAGAGAGAGAGAGAGAGAGAGAGAGAGAGATTGCTTTATTGAAGATGTGTGTGTTCTCTCTCTATTCATTTATTATCTGAAGCTCAGTACAAGTGAACCCCACATGCACATCTACGAAAACAACTTCTACCTTTGCCGCATGTTGACTAAATGGATTGAGTTAGTTAACTCTGAGAAAAGGAAACTGGGTCTTTTATCTGATGAAACCATGTTCACAACTCTACGTTCTCCTAGAAGGAATGTGTTTCAGCAAAGGTATTTTTCTATCTGTGAATGAAAGGAACTTGTTCTCACTCCATTGTGGCTTCTTTGAACTCTACAAAGAATAAATGTTTATATTCAGTGGCTGTGCTTCATTTTGCTCGGGTTCATGTCAATAATTGCAGAATTTATATTTATAAACAGATTTTTGCTAAATAATAGGCTAACTCAAACCACCTTTACGCTAAAATCTGATCCCCCCCAAAAAAATCCCAAAAATAATCAAGTTAATATTTATTTTCGTTTGCGTCTACATTTACATTCATCACCCGCTAGGTGGCAGTAAACTCAGATGTTTCGTTGAGATGAATGAGGATCGGAACGGAGTGAATCATTGCGTCTCACAGATGTCTGTCCTTTATTATGTCCATGATGTCTGTAGGCCAGGGAAAGAAGGAGCTGACTAGCATATATAACAGGTCTGTATGTGGGTTGACAGCCACTCAAGCTTCCCAACCTGGCGCAACACCATACAAATCAAATGTATAGGCGATGTCGTGGAGGGAGGAGTCAGCTCTGAAATATCGCATTGAAATCGCTCGACAAAAATTATGTAGGCCAATGTGATTGAGGGTTGTGTTTGAAATGCTCTTTAAAGTTTGATAAACGTGTACAAATAAGGAAAAGACCTCTTCATAACAGGCAAAATGTCAAAAAATCCTACCACAGACGGAACAATATTATCTTCTAGGCTATGGCACCAGCTCAAAACAAACATATACAATATTTCATCACATCCGCCCGCATGTTGATGTCCATTCTGTGGATGATGTTGACATCCATTTACAGATGAGCGTGCAGCAGTGTACCGAATGCCAAGTCGACTGCAATAGCGGCAATGAGACAAACAAACAAAAGTGCAGCGAAAGTGCCTTCTGCTCTGTAAGCGGTGCCACGGTTCAGCCCACAGAGACTGTGCGGGTCCCACGTGATTCCACATATAGGCTGACTGATTCATTGACGACCAACTCCACAACACACGCACACACACATAATGACAGGCAACCCCTTGAACCGCTCAAACTGCATGTGCTTTTACGTTGTTTGCATAAGTTAATGACCTGCCATGTTAATTAACTTTGCATGCTTAGTGTTAATCAGGCCACTCTCATCTCTCCCCTCCTACCATGTGGGAGCCCGCTCAGAGAGGGGAGGGGGGGGGGGGGGGGGGAGATCTAGATGAAGAGATTAAAAAAAGACAGGAGTTCCAGATACGCAAAAGTACATGATATGCCTGACAAGTCTTGCGGTTATGCCGTATCCTTTTCTCTGTATCGCGTTCTTCGGACCATTTGCAGTATTACTGTGTGTGTGTATACTTTGTGTGTATGTGTGTCTGTGTGTGTGTGCATATGTGTGTGTGTGTGTGTGTCGGTGTCTGTGTGTGAGTGTGTGTGTTAGTCACAGAGGTGTCAATGACAATAGCAGCTGGGCTCCAGGCCCCTACAGGAACATTCTGTTTTGAGCGGTTGGACACCGCTGGACCATTCTGTGTGTGTGCTTGTGTGTGTGTGTTTGTGTGTGTGTGTCTTTGTTTGTGTGTTTGTACGTGTGCATGTGGGTGGGAGAGACTGAGTGAGTGAGGGGGTGTAAGAACGTTCTGCATATCTGCCCTTGTAATAGGCAAGGGGGAGGTCGACTCATGTATTTGTGCTTTTAATTTATCTTATTTCGCCTGTTTGCATGTGTGGGTGGGTGTATGTGTGGGTGTGTGTATCTGAGAGAGAGAGAGAGAGAGAGAGAGAGAGAGAGAGAGAGAGAGAGAGAGAGAGAGAGAGAGAGAGAGAGAGAGAGAGAGAGAAAAGGATACTCCCTCAGGTAATATTCTAACATCCTTCTCCATCTAAATGTAGCCCTAAATCCAACTTGTGTTTGTGTGTGTGCGCGTGTGTGTGTGTGTTTGTGTGTGAGTTTGTGTGTGTGTGTGTGTGTGTGTGTGTGTGTGTGTGTGTGTGTGTGTGTGTATGCAATACTGTGTGTGTTTGAATATGTGTGTGTGTGTGCGGGGATGAATGTGTGTGTGTGTGTGCGTGAATGCATGTGTGTATTCGTTACTGTGTGTGTGTGTGTGTGTGTGTGTGTGTGTGTTTGTGTCTGTTTGTATATTTGTGTGTGTGTGTGTGTCTGTGTGTATGTGTGTGTGTGTGTGCGTGTGTGTTTGTGTCTGTATGTGTGTGTGTGTGTGTGTGTGTGTGTGTGTGTGTGTGTGCGTGCGTGTGTGTTTGTGTCTGTGTGTGTGTGTGTGTGTGTGTGTGTGTGTGTGTGTGTGTGAGTGTGTGTGGGGGTCTGATGAGGTTTCACTCACGGTAACAGGGGCCGAGGCAGCGGACGGCGGGGCCACAGTGTGGGATGTTATCCCGGTGTCTGGTAGCGGCCAGAGGCTTCGTCGGTATCAGGCTCACTGACACCTCCAGACTGCCGGCGATGTTGTGTGGAGCTGGCAGGCGGCGTGGGGTCCAGTTCCACTCCCTCCAGGCCAAGCGCTCGCCGCTCACCCCCACAGACGGGCTCTGAACGTGGGCCCGTGCTGCCTGCTGCCTCCCTGTTCTGACCAAACAGATGGGCCCCGCTGCCCGGGGGCTCCTCGTGTGAACAAGAGGGATCCAGACAGAGCAGTGCGTGCTCTGCGATGACGGGACGCGTGTGTATGGATACTGCTGTGCAATTACAGCACTGTTATGGATGGCACGCATTGTGTGCATTGAACTCTACTCTTTATTCATTGAGGGACAGGTTCTTTATCGCTTCTGCTCCGGGCTAGTTTGTTATGTGCCTGCTCGCTATCGTCCATCTAGGCCGTTATATTCACCGCTCCGGTGCTATCAGTGCCTACAGCCGGTCGTGGTGGGATTCAATTGTGACCGATTTAACGACATCTTATAAGCAATTGTGCGGTTGCCTCTGTTTTCTCCGGCCTTTCGCTTTCATCTTTCCTTTGGGTTTTTGTCTTTTGTTTATTGTTCCTCCTCCAAGCATCCTGCCACAATCACCTCGTCACCTCTACCTTCCTGTCTCTATCCTCCTATTCTCCTCTCCTCTCCTCTCCTCTCCTCTCCTTTCTTCTCTTCTCCTCTCCCCTCCCCTTCACTCCTCTCCTCTTCCCTCCCGTCTTTACTCCTCTCCGCTACCCTCTTCTCCTCTCCTCTCTTCTCCTCTCCTCTCCCTCCTCTCCTCTCCTTTCCCCCAGTCCTCTCCAGTCCTCTCCTCTCTCCTCTTCTCCTTTCCTCTTCGCTCTACTCCTCTCCTCTCCCTTCTTCTCCTTTCCTTTCCTCTCTTCTCTTCTCCTCTCCCTCCTCTCCTCTCCCCTTCAATCCTCTCCACTCCTTTCCTCTCCCCTCTGCACTCTACTCCTCTGCTGTCCCCTCTTCTCCTTTCCACTTCTCTCTTCTCCTCTACACTCCAGTAAAAAGCCACTTTTTTTCGACACACACACACACACACACACACACACACACACACACACACACACACACACACACACACACACACACACACACACACACACATGCACACATACAGATCCACAGTCTGACTTCAGGTACTCCTCTAGGGGGGGGGGGCGGGGATAAATACTTCTCTCCTATCGGACGCAATCATCGGTTGGAACAAACATCAAACGACGGCACCGTGCACGGTTCTAATTGTAGTGGAGGGACAAGCAATTAAGCACTCTTACATCCCGGAATGGCTGCGGGAACGCACCCTTAATCTCATTAATCAGGAACAATGGGATTGGTAATGAAGAGCCGTGTTTATGCTAATTCTCCCACACAGTTTCACTCTGGCCCCGGCTTCATGAAACAAACAGCATCGCACAAAAACATCCCGAGCATGACTGCTTTGGTTCTTTTTCCTTTTTTTTCTCGTGTGTTTGAGAGCCTTTTTCTGCTTGCGTCCTAGTTTGAACAGCGTCTCTGTAATTTCATACCCCCGTCTATTTTTTTTGGTCTTTGAGGGGGCGCCGGCAAAACAATAAAACACTGAACCATTTCAACAAACGACGACAAACAAACAGGGGTCTGAGTTACGAACTGCATAACGAACACTGTGTAGTGGGTTTGTGTATTTGTGTGTGTGTGTGTGTGTGTGTGTGTGTGTGTGTGTGTGTGTGTGTGTGTGTGTTTGTATCTGTGCATGTGCATGTATGTATGTTGAGTGTGTATGGATGTGCGTCTGTGTGTGTGGTTGCCTGCATGTGCATGTGTGTGTGTCTGTATCTTTGTGTGTGTGTGTGTGTGTGTGTCTGTGTTTGAGCATATAAGTGTGCGGGTGTGTGCATATGTTGGTCTACATGTGTATGTGTGTGTGTGAGTGTGCATCTGTGTGTGTGTATGCGTATGGGTGTGTTTAGTGTGTTCAGTAAGTGTGTGTGTTTGGGTGTATTAAGTGTGTGTGGGTGTGTTGAGTGTGTGAATCCTTTACATCGTACCATTCCCTATTCTTATTGACATCCTCGTCTTGCTCCAACGTCGATGTTCAATATTTCTCACGTTTTATTTCTCCTTACACCTTTTATTTGCATTTTTATTGTTTCATTACTTCTCTCTTTGTTTCTCTTTGCCCCAACTACCCCTCTATGTCTGTTTACATCTATTCCTCCATTTCTCATCCCTCTAATGGCTTCATTATTACTTTTCACCCGTATCCCAGCATCCCCACACCCAGCAACCTCCCACCCCCACCGCCGTGTTGAATTCAAGTTGGATTTAGGACTACATTTAGCTGGAGAAGGATGTTATAAGATTACCTGAGGGAGTATCCTTTTCTCCCTCTCTCTCTCTCTCTCTCTCTCTCTCTCTCTCTCTCTCTCTCTCTCGCTCTCTCTCTTTGCCGGCTCAACAGTTCTCTCCTTGCTCTCCTTCTATCTCACGTGTTGTGTGTTTTCTGAGTCCTCTGAGTCTGTTCTCTTCTCTCTCTGCAGATACGCAGAGGTCTCTGGAAAGAGTCTGGAAGCTGGTCTACATACAGCGGTGATGGTATCATCTCTGGAGTTGGAGATTCACAGAGTACCAGTGGATCAATTGGTGTTTCCACAGACGTATGACAGAGTTTCAGATGGAGTGATGAAAGTTTCATTTGAACTAAAAAGACAAATATGTTGACGAGAATATTCTTCAGTGTATTACAGAAAGAATGCCATTCTTTATTTGTATTGTTTAGAGAAAGGGCTGGTGCAAGGTGAGCCAGAAGTGTGTTTGTGAGCAAGAGCAAGAGAGAGAGAGAGAGAGAGAGAGAGAGAGCTGGGGTGTCGAGAGAGGGGGGGAGAGAAGCCAGTCAGTGACCAAGAGAGAGAGATAGAGAGAGAGAGAGAGAGAGAGAGAGAGAGAGATGCAGAAGGGAGGATGAAAGAGGGAGGGAGCTCCATTGGAGGGAGCTGTCCATGGCCGAGGTGCTGGAGTGTCCCTTGGTACCATGAACAACAGGCAGCGAGAGGGGAGAGGCTGAACCCAGAACAGTTCATTAAACCTCCCCCAGATCACCACCAGGTGATGTTGATCAGCCATTACAAGCCATTTCACAAACGACCCCCTTGTTACATCACACACTGGAGGGTCCACACAGATGATTGACGGATGGATCAGCCTATCGGTTGGTTTAGACCTCTCGGTAGATTGGTTGTTCCTATCTAACATACATCTTGGTGCTCCCTCCAACATGTGATTCCCGGTGGATATGAGGTGAAGTGGCGTGTAATGGATAGTGAACGCCGGACCAGGTGGTAGGGCAGAGAAGCTTTAATGCCAGAGCAGCGGTATGAGACGCCAGGAGGATAAAGGAGTGTCTGTGTTATGTTTGTGAAGAGGCTTCCTCCATTTGAACAAACAGTGTGCTTGTTTTTCTCTCTGATTCTTACGTCTGTCTCTATGCCTAATTTATGACAATGTGTGTAACACTTACTCATTTTGACACTGGGTGGATGGTTGTGGTAGGTGTGGGGTGATTTGTGTTTGTGTGGGTGTGGGTGTGTGTGTGCGTGCATGTGTATGTTGGAAAAGAGGGGGGGTTAAGGGGATTTACAGAAAATAGAGCAGTGATTTTACTGTGACTTTTTCTTTCTCTCTCTCTCTGTTGCTCTCTCTGTTGCTCTCTCTCTCTCTCTCCCTCTCTCTCTCTCTCTCTCTCTCTCTCTCTCTCTCTCTCTCTCTCTCTCTCTCTCTCTCTCTCTCTCTCTCTCTCCCAGCGGGAGGGGACAGAGCCTTAGTGTAGATAAAAGACTCCTCTCTCTTTCTCTCTCTCGCCTCGTCTGCTCTCAGTCGGACTCTCTCCTCTTGACACAACGCCACAACGCCTCTCTCCTCTTTTTCTCAGTTTCATCTCTCTTCTTTTCTTCTTCTTCTGCTTCTACTACTACTGTTGCTCCCATGTTGTGACCCCTTCCCCCTAATAGGAAGCTCCCCCTCTGGTCCCGCCTCTGGAATACCTTGCCCTCCCCCCACCACCATCACCACCACCACCATCGGCCCTCCGGTCTCTGGCAGCATGGCAGGCTGTGCACTCCGCTGTAAACGAGGACTGGTGAAGTTCGCCCGGACTCTGCACAGACTGCTAACCGGGACCCTCGTAAAAGGTAGGGGGGCCGTCTCTGATCTGCAGGAGGATGGCCGTGAGCTTGTGTTGGAGTGCGGTTGTAATTGTTATTATTCAGTGCTAAGGTGTTGTGCTATTCAGGGTGAGAGCCGTGTATTGTGTGTGTGTGTGTGAGTGTGTGTGTGTGTGTGTGTGTGTGTGTGTGTGTGTGTGTGTGTGTGTGTGTGTGTGTGTGTGTGTGTGTGTGTGTGTGTGTGTGTGTGTGTGTTTTGAGAAAAACGGCGTTGGCATGTGTGAGATTTATGCCAAGTTATTTATAGAACTTCATTTTGTGTTTAAATTAAAAGAGATGTTTATCAATGCTGGACCTAAATAATTAGGTATGAAACGATTACAATCAGAAAGCCATTCCTTTGAAAATCAAGTGATCAAAAGAAGAGAGAGATTATCACATGTTGTCCTACATGTCCTTCGCCTCTGCATAACCCAACACTTTGCTCACACTCTCTGTCTCTCTCTCTCTTTCTTTCTTTAATAATCTTTCTCTCTCACTCTCTCTCTTTCTTTCACTGGCTTTCTCTCTCTTTTTATTTCTTTCACTCTCTCTCTCTCTCTCTCTCTCTCTCTCTCTCTCTCTCTCTCTCTCTCTCTCTCTCTCTCTCTCTCTCTCTCTCTCTCTCTCTCTCTCTCTCTCTCTCTTCTCTTTCTCTTTCTCTTTCTCTTTCTCTCTCTCTCTCTCTCTCTCTCTCTCTCTCTCTCTCTCTCTCTCTCTTTCTCTCTCTCTTCTCTTTCTCTTTCCCTCTCTCTCTCTCTCTCTCTCTCTCTCTCTCTCTCTCTCTCTCTCTCTCTCTCTCTCTCTCTCTCTCTCTCTCTCTCTCTCTCTCCTTTCACCGGGAGAGAGATAAAGAAAGAGTTGGAGACACAGAGCAGTCATAAAGCGAGAAAGGGTGAGTGGTTTTGTTACTGTGTATGTATCTATGTATGTATGTGTGTCCGACGTGTGTGTTTGTTTGTGTGTTTGTGTGTGTGTGTTTACGTGTGTCAGATGTGTGTGCGTGTGTTCGATGTGTATGTGTGTGTGTGTGCGTGTGTGTGTGTGTGTTTATATGAGTGTGTGTGTGTGTGTGTGAGTGTGTTCAATGTGTATGTGTGTGTGCGTGTGTGTGTCCGATATGTGTGTGTGTGTTCGATGTTTATGTGTGTGTGTGTCCGATGCGTGTGTGTGTGTGTGTCATTCTTGGGGTTAATTAATATGTTCAAAGCAGAAATGTGTGTCAGCTGTGCAGGGGGAGGACAGCACTAACACACTGTTAGAGAGCAGTGGTTCTAACGATAGTCCATGTTCACGATGCGCGCGTGTGTGTGGGCGTGGGTGCATCCAGAGGCTAACGCTCTGACGTGTGTGTGTGTGTGTGTGTGTGTGTGTGTGTGTGTGTGTGTGTGTGTGTGTGTGTGTGTGTGTGTGTGAGTGTGTGCATGCACTTGTGCGTGCATGTGATTTCTGTATTCACTACCTCAGCAACACTCCTCTTGTCTCGCTGCAAAGGGAGGCATAGAGAGGGGTACCACCTATGAGAAGTACCCTGAGGGACATTATACTGCATTCACACACACACACACACACACACACACACACACACACACACACACACACACACACACACACACACACACGCCTGCACGCGCACACACACACACACACACACACACACACACACACACACACACACACACACACACACACACACACACACACACACACACACACACACACACACATTAGCATCTTGCATCCATTTGACATTTTGACTGCAGGGTTAACAAACATCAAAGAAGTTATGGTCACACGCAATTACAGAGAGAGAGAGAGAGAGAGAGAGAGAGAGAGAGATAGAGAGAGAGAGAGAGAGAGAGAGAGAGAGAGAGAGAGAGAGAGAGAGAGAGAGAGAGAGAGAGAGAGAGAGAGAGAGAGAGAGAGAGAGAGAGAGAGAGAGCTTTACAATTGTCTTTATTACATCAATTGCCTCATCACCATGTGAACAACGCTTGTTTTAAGTTCTAGTAGAGAAGCCCTCAAGGTCCCACAAGTGCTGTTATCAAGGTGCTCTGTTGGTGTTTTGGCTTCACAGCAAGACACTCCTGAGAAGATGGACTCTTCTTCTTACTTAATAGAGGAAGCACAAAGTAAGCAGTTGAGGAGCAGTTTTTGAGCAGTAAATAGCGTGGTGGTCTTGGCCAAAAGGATATATCATTTCGCACAATATAGGCAGGCACACACATATGCACACACAAACACACACACAACACCAATTCCTATCAACACTAGGATTTTCTTGAAACAAGAACTGCAGTTTCTACACATATTTTAGACAACAGTGTGGGAATCTGGTTCTGCTCTTTAGACACACACACACACACACACACACACACACACACACACACACACACACACACACACACACACACACACACACACACACACACACACACACACACACACACATGCTTTTACACATTCACTTACACACTGTCACACACAAACACACTTCTTAAGGGGGCCATTACATTGATTACAGTTATGCCATCGTGATTATTTGTTGCCTTTCAATTTGGGACTTAAGTAGTTAACGTACAATTAATTCTCACCTTGGTTTCATTCCCCTTTCATTTTAGATAAGAACATTAGTTCATACTATTACTACATTATTTTCATTCATCGCACCGGGGAGAAAACGAGTCATAACAATGTTTTAACACTTGGACGAAAATCTTTTTTCCACAGCTTACAGTGATTCCCATGTTCTGGGGTGCTATCTTTTTTTTTTTTAACATCGTTGATGAGCATCGACAATGCACCTTTGCTCATTTGACCCCAGAAGTGAAGAGACAAGGACTCGCATGTTTTTATAAATGTATCTTAACTGTATAATTAGTTTCAATATGTTTCACAATCTAACACATTTTTATATAACATGACCAAAAGTAACGCATGCAGTTATACCTGGCTGGCGCTGAGACCGATTTATTCTTGTGTTGAGCAGTAGTGACATCTATTGGTACATTTTGGTAATGCAGTTACACAATGACGATTGGTACTACTTGGTACTATTTTAATTAAAGGTTTATTTGTGTAACAAGCCTTCCATTAAATAATAAGGATTTCTTCAAACCATTACTTTGCAGGAGTTTACTGATGAATTAGACACAGCTTATAGGCCTGATGTCAACTCCATCATGTGCGTTAGAATACACTGCCTTTGTCCCCTCCTCGAGTATTTAAAACAAAACGTAACAAGTTGCAAATGCAAGACCAGCATATATTTCAAAACTGAAATCTAAATTAATCTATTCTACAAGTTGTATAATGAAGCTCGACACTAAAAACACATTTTTTTTATAGTGTTTATTCTGTAGTGTAGGTAACTGAAGTAAGGAAGTACACAATACGCTTATTTTGAAGGACGACAGGAGACAGCAGAAAGGGGCTCAGCACATGTGCTTATCCGTGGCGTGACCGTTTTTTTTTCTTTTGTTTATTCTTCAACACTTTTTAAAATCTTATCGTCTATATACGTCTGAATATATACGTCTGAACACTTTTTGGAACATATTTTGGCTATAAACTAAATTTGGCTTGGATTTCAATCACCTGCTACCTGCTTAATTGCCTTCTCCCGGCCTCTTGCTTGCCTGTCCGCTCTTCTCTCGGTGTAGCGCCATCACCCGGATTATAAAGGTATTGCTGTTTATTAAAATCTCGGGTAAACAACGTCTGTTCAGAACGGGGACTATTGATCCGCCACAACCGTGATCGATCCAGGGTACTCCAATAGTTGGCATGAGCTGTCTGTAGTTATTGAATATGATGATTGATATTTAAGTTTGAAGGCATACACAGCTATGATGGATGATGTGGGATCTTGATTCATAAATGAAAAAACGATTGAATGGTTTTAAATGCGCCTTTACTTGCAGCACAGTCATGTCTTGCCCGCCTTAAATATTTGTTTGAAGATACAGTAGACAAGGAAATGGAATACACTGGCTTGCATTGCTGTTTATTACTTACATGTATCGGTTTGCAATTCAAAATAAGCAGTAATCTTTCATGAATTATTACTTCTAACACCATACGTTGTTTTCGTTTACTATCATGGATAAAGGCCATTTGAATGTGTTTTTGCAATCCGCCACCAGAGGGCAGGAGAATCCTTTCTGACCGTCATCTTTCTGGCAACCAGAAGCATCTTATCGCGTTTTCTGTCCGCCTAGAGATGAACCCGGTTGTGGTTATACGACTAAGGGACTCTTTAATATTCCTGAAGAATTTGCTGATGAAGCAGCTTCCACCGCATGATTAATGAATGTTTACAGACAGTGAGTGAGGTGAATTTCAAACAGGAGGATGCCACTGAAGAATCAGAGGGGTTCTTCAATAAGTGTTTAATGAAATATTCAGCAGCCTATTTCATCAGATATACACTGCGGGTCCTTTTGAATCATTGAGAGACGAAGCTGGGCTATTGTATTCAAGGAGTGTGTGTGTGTGTGTGTGTGTGTGTGTGTGTGTGTGTGTGTGTGTGTGTGTGTGTGTGTGTGTGTGTGTGTGTGTGTGTGTGTGTGTGTACGTGCCTTTTCCGCTGCTTCTGGCGACTTCAAAAAACAATCATGTCTCTTGTCCTGTTGAATACAAAGCATGATAATTATAACCGTTAAATATTTAATTTGGAAAGGAAATGCTCTGTGAGGTCAACGGTTCCTTCCAACGTAATCAATACACGTAAACAACTCAAGGTCAGAGGGTTCCACCTGTATCTGTGTGGGAGAGAAGGAGAGAGAGAGAGAGAGGGAGAGAGAAGGAGCCAGAAAAAGAGAGAGGCAAGCAAATTGGAAGAGAAAAAATGATTACACACACACACACACACACACACACACACACACACACACACACACACACACACACACACACAGTCAAATATATACACACACACACACAGTGTAATTCACACACACACACACACACACACACACACACACACACACACACACACACACACACACACACACACACACACACACAGATACACACACACACACACACACACACACACATAGTCAAATATATACACACACACATATTGTAATTCACACACACACACACACACACACACACACACACACAGTCAAATATATACACACACACGCACACATAGTCAAATACACACACACACACACACACACACACACACACACACACACACACACACACACACACACACACACACAGAGGCTGTTCAGGGCAGGGTTCTGCCAGACTGTGACGGGGCCTGTCATGGCAACACGCTCCAGGGAGGTGCGGCTGTGGGTTGAACATTATGGCCGCCGGTGGGGAACGGCGAGGACCTATCGGGCTTCAGCAGAGGAGGAGATGGAGCACTGTGAGTGCAGGGCAAGGCAAGGCAACTTTATTTATAAAGCACTTTTCATACACAACGCAGACTCAAAGTGCTTCACGTAGAAACATTGTCATACAATAAAATAAAGTAATAGATAAGTAGAAGAAAACACAGTCATAGAAAACATAAGTGCAGTGTGCAGTGTTCCTTTAAAATGTGTGTGTGTGTGTGCGGGTGTGCGTGTGTGCGTCTGTGTGTGTGTTCATCTATAGGGTAAGTTAACGGCATCCTTAGAAATCGTGTTCTTGAGATGGGTGGTGCAGTGGAAGGTGGATGCCTGGGTGGTGTCGGAGTGAATGAGTGTCTTGAGTGTGGAGGGATGGGCGATAAAAAATATAAAATACAGTAAACGCCCCGAATACCAGGGAGACTTTTAGAGGGAAAATGAGAAAGGAACTTTTTAGTGACGAGGGGAGGTGATGAAATATGGAGAGGGGCCTGGACAGATGTGCTCCTGTAACTTTATTATTCATTTGATGTGGTCATTAACGCACAATAAATCTAGATGTCCTATTAACATATTTTGATAATCCATTCCCATCCAGTGATTCATATTTTCACATTTTACAGCTGCTCACTGTGGGATAGGAATCCACAAATGAGAAACTAAATAAAATTAAAAAATGTAATGTATTCATATATTCAATGGTTCATGTGCACAGATTGATAAAAAAAATGATACTGCCCATTTTGACGAGGGAAGTTATGGATGCCGCTGTTCATCAGGCCTTTCCAAGTCAAACAGAGGCACCTTTGGGAGCTGAGCGTCTATAGACAAACCAGTGTCCGCCTGGCCTGCCCGAGTACGGCAATTACTCAACACCATCACGATATGGAGTGCCAAAGGTCTATGGTTTGTTTGTGTAGTAGAGCAATCAAAAAAAGCTATTTCCTTTGTACCACCACACACATACTTTATTGGATTTTATTGGTGAGACTCCAGCAACTCGGAGAGCACAACAAGTTCACACAGACCTTGTGTGGAACAAACACGCACGATTTGATCTGGACGAAAAGGAGCTATAGCCTCCAAGAGCAGAGGTAGGATGGGCCAGGGTAGTGTCCTTGAGCAAGATGCCTTAAGCCCATACTTGCGCTCTATTGAAAGCTAGGGTTGGCAATACATTGAAGAAGGATTTTGGAAAATATAATTCTCTCCTTCATTTTTGACGGTAATCGATAACCCAAATGCTTTGAGACTAAAAATGAAAAATTCAGGTATCTCTGGCTGTGCACAGGCCTGTGATGAGCTTGTCCAATCATTTTATGTGCCCGAAAGTAATGATTGGTTGGCCAACGGTCTGTCTGCCTACCTACCCGGCTACCTGCGTGCACTTGCCCTGTATACTCATTGGACATGACCAGCGTCTTCCACAAGGCTAGCTGACCTGTTGCTAAAGCTAGCGAGCTAGTCACGTGTTTTGGGGGAGTGGCTTTAGAGGGGGCCTGGAGGGAGGCGGTGGGAGTCCGTCGGTTGGATACTGTTGGAATCTATCTTGCTCCGGCTGGCTTCTCCAACTGACCTTTAGCTTTAATGACAGACAGGCATCTAAATTCACACCGCTCTGGATAAAAGTGTTGTACAAAATTGAGTAAATGGGCAAACCCAGAGCAACGGTGGAAGTAATAATAGCAAATAGAACATCTTCCACATTTGTCAAATCGGATCCTAATGATCTATTGCCACAGTCTGTGTTCACCTCAGTTCTCCCTCACAGAGCGCGTGCATCCCCGTGATCTCTGGGGATGTGTCCCTCGACCTGATGGGAGAGCATCTCTCTCTGATCCGCGCTCCCCCCGATCAATCTGTTTGTCCTGATGAGTCAGGGCCAGGATGGGGAGCCTGTTCACACCACAATGTTCCCTGGCCCTCTCCTTCTGCTGCTGAGCACACGGCCCTCGTCCTAAATGTGGCTTTGTTCTGCTGCTCTTGACGGCTTGGCCAATTTACCTGGCTGGCTGTCTCTCTCTCTCTCTCTCTCTCTCTCTCTCTCTCTCTCTCTCTCTCTCTCTCTCTCTCTCTCTCTCTCTCTCTCTCTCTCTCTCTCTCAAACTAACTCTGAACGACTCGCACTGTCTCACTAGCGCTGCCTGACCCTGTCTGTCTGTATGTCTGTTTATCTCTCTCTCTCTCTCTCAAACTAACACTGATTGACTGCATGACTGTGTCGGTCTCTTTCATTAGCTCTGCCTGACTCTGTCTGTCTGTCTGTCTGTCTGTCTGTCTGTCTGTCTGTCTGTCTGTCTGTCTGTCTGTCTGTCTGTCTGTCTGTCTGTCTGTCTGTCTGTCTGTCTGTATGTCTGTTTATACTGTCTGTCTGTTTATCTTATCTCTCTCTCAAACTAACTCTGAACGACTGAACGTCTGTCTGTCCCTCCATCTGTCCACGCGTTCCCTGCACTCCTCCGCCTTATTCCCTCTCTCACCCCCCCCCCCGCTCCATCCAGCACATTTCCTTCTCTTAATTTCCCCTCTGACCACCGACTCCCCACACACACAACCCGCCCTCCCACCCCCCGACTATCCCACCCCCTCCCTGCTTTTACAGCCTCGCCGGGAGCCCGTCTCTGCATAATCTTCCCTCCCTCGCTCCCTCCTTATCCATCTCACTTATTCCTTCCAGCTGTCATCTCCCCCCCCACCCCCCCCCCCCCTCCCCGACCAGCGGCCATCTCGGGGGGGCCGCCTCCTCCCAGCAGTGGGGGCGATGAGTGTGTGAAACCTTTCCACGCCCCCAGTTTTGCGTCAATGCATAATTCCCCCTCGGCCTGTCCGTCCTTCTGTCCGACGTGCCTGGCCGCCGGCCAACACGCCGCACGGCCGTCCATTCCCGCCTCTCATCGCACCCCCCGTAAACACCCTTCTCCCGGACCCCCGTCTCTCCCTCCCCTCCCCCCCTCTCGTCATCCATCCAGCGGTGGAGGGGTGAAGCCTTCTCCTTCTGAACCTCTCTCTCTCCATGCTCTGTTCGTCCATGCAGGCATATCGTTCATCCAATCATCCGTCAGTTCATCCGTTTAGCCATCCAGCCATCCATGATTCACCCACCCACCCATCCGTCCCTGCAGCCGTTCTTCCAACCATCCATCCATCCATCCGTCCAACCATTTGTTCATCCATCCATCCATCCATTTATCCATCCATTCATTTGTTCATCCATCCATCCATGTAACCATTCCTTCAACGGTCCATTTTTCCATACATCAATAAATCCGTCCGTCCATCTGTCCATGCCAACTGCGCCTCTATCGTCCATCAGGCTGTGTGTCTTAGTATCTGTTATCCTTGTGTGTGTGTGTCGCTGTTGTTTCTAGAAGTCTGGTGTGAGTGACGAACCTGTCTCTGCTTGTTTGTAGTCAGCCCACAGTGTCTCTACTTGACCTGACTGATCTCATTAGCGGCGTTAGCAGGATCCTACGTGTGTGTTTCCTTGTTGTGCTTTGTACCGGCAATCTAACCCCTTCTCAGGCAGCTCCTCCGACATGTGTGTGTGTGTATGTACAGGTGTGTGTGTGTGTGTGTGTGTGTGTGTGTGTGTGTGTGCACCTGTGTGTTTGCGTGCGTGTGTGTGTGTGTGCGTGTGTGTGTGTGTGTGAGCGTGTGTGTGTGTGTGTGAGCATGTGTGTGTGTGTGTGTGTAGTAAGCTTTGAGTTGAGGAGAGGGTATTGAAACCAAATAGTTTCTCGAGTGTCGCAGGGAGGTAGTCCTTGCGGGAGGACCCAGAAGACTGGCTTCCGTCCAAAACTCTGTTATCGTTATGTCTCTCTGGATCCATTCATTGCCTTCGCCCTCTTGCTGTCTCATATCTCTCTCTCACAGTCTAGTATCTCTCTCTCGCAGTCTCATATCTCTCTCACCATCTAATTTCTCTCTCATCTTCTGGTTTCTCTCTGTCTATCTCTCTGTCTCTTCATGTCTCTCTTTCTCTCTCTCTCTCTCTCTCTCTCTCTCTCTCTCTCTCTCTCTCTCTCTCTCTCTCTCTCTCTCTTCTCTGTCTGTCTGTCTGTCTGTCTGTCTGTCTGTCTGTCTGTCTGTCTGTCTGTCTGTCTGTCTGTCTGTCTGTCTGTCTGTCTGTCTCTCAAAGAGGAGGTGAGGACGGGGTGGGGTCTCTCTCTCTCTCTCTCTCTCTCTCTCTCTCTCTCTCTCTTCTCTGTCTGTCTGTCTGTCTGTCTGTCTGTCTGTCTGTCTGTCTGTCTGTCTGTCTGTCTGTCTGTCTGTCTGTCTGTCTGTCTGTCTGTCTGTCTGTCTGTCTGTCTCTCAAAGAGGAGGTGAGGACGGGGTGGGGTCTCTCTCTCTCTCTCTCTCTCTCTCTCTCTCTCTCTCTCTCTCTCTCTCTCTCTCTCTCTCTCTCTCTCTCTCTCTCTCTCTCTCTCTCTCTCCCACTCCCCCACTCTCCCACCCTCCCTACCTAACCCCTCATTGATCTGATTTAGGTTATTTTGCATGAATGAATTTGGCGACCTAAAGACTGCATCATCCACGCTGACAACTCGTTGGCGTGGCGACAGCGAGCATTCGCCCAGAAATAGTTTTCTCGCCAAAGTTGTGTGAGGAATTACAATAGAGTGTGTGCCTGCCTTGCCGTGTGTGTCGGTTGCTGATGAAATCCCACAGTTTGTAGCACAGCTATGACAAAGTCATTGTGGAGGGGATGTGGTGAAGGCAAGGTTACAAACAAACCTGAGTGGAATCTGTCCATCACAGTGGCGGCGACTGGAAGCCACTTTGCCTTTGTCGCACTCGCTGGTTGTTTTCCACACAGGTTTGTGTGTGTGTGTGTGCGTGTGCGTGTGCGTGTGCGTGTGTGTATGTATGTGTGCGTGTGCGTGTGCGTGTGTGTGTGTGTGTGTGTGCTTGTAATAGAAGCCAATGGTTCTACATGGTCTCAGGTGTCTACGGCATTGTTTGGAGATGTTCAGACCATATTATACGCCCACACGCAAACGCACTACCAAACGCACAGACGCTGGCAGAAAGCCATATGTCACAGCAGACTGTTGAATAGTAAG
>NC_044057.1:14403747-14413747 GCF_902167405.1 Gadus morhua
ACCCTCCTTAATTGTTACACTGTCATTATTGTCATTGGAGAAATATCGGGGAAGCATTCTGGCAGCAAAATAGCGTTCTGCTAATCGAAGAAGTAAAACAGATGATGATACTATGGCTGGCAATAGCTCATGGATGGCTTAAGACTACTGTTGCTAAAAACAGAAGCAACAGTATTCGGACCTCAGTCAATGGGATGGCTACCAATCGCAGACTGAAAACTAATTTGCACTTACACTTATGCCAAAAGAAATGTGGCTCGCATCGTGCGTACCCTCATGCAATTCCTTGTTACGTAACGTCGTTATACCGTTGCAGGAGAGCATTTCACTTGGAATGCACCGGAGCCCAACTGGAACATGATCACAATAAAACCTCTCCGTGCACACGCACACCAGCACCGCCTTACACGCTCATCAACACGGCGCGCCTCAAACACACATCAGCAATGACTCACACACACCATCATGGTGCACCTCACATATGCACCAGCGCCGGCTCACATACATACACACGGTGCACATCACACACACGTCGGAAAACCGCTGGGACAAAACGTAGGGGAAACATTTACGTACCAGCATTACCTCTTTTCAAATGCACTTCTATGCCGACCTAGCATCTGAAGGTAGAGCAGACATTTGAGTCCTGCTTTCACTTGACATGTTTTCATTTTTTCACCTTTTCATTTTGGATGAAATCCAAAATGAAAGGTGGATTGGGATCACGTCATTCATAATTCCACATACGCGGCCAGTCTGGGCTGGACGCCACACATACAACATGCATGTCAAAGGAAACCCGATAGTATTTACATGTATGTTTTTCTCAAACGTAGGACTTCCCGCCCAGAGTGGTATATTGTCATTCCTTTTCAAGCGGGTGAATCATTTCATGGGTTGTCAAAAGCAGATGAGTTTTTTTCCGCCTGTAAATCCGCCTCATGCTGGCTGAGATAACAACATGTAAATAAAAATGAATTTCCCTGGCAACCAGCCCAGACCCTTTCAGCGTGTTCCTGTCTCTTATTCATGTTTTACCTCACAACCCCCATCCCCGTCTATTTCCTAGCGAGGGACGCACGCCCATGTTGGATATGCAGCTGCAAATGATTTGGTTGATTTGGCGTGGTGTTGGTTGTGTGTTTGTTGTTTTGGTGCAGACCCGGCCCTCTTCTTCACGAGGTTACACACGACATTGGGTGCTCTTTGAAGGGTTTAGCCGTTGGGTTGGGTCGCTGTGGAATACGCATAGATGAGATAGAAATCCACCATGCAGGAGTGTGTGTGTGTGTGTGTGTGTGTGTGTGTGTGTGTGTGTGCGCGTGTGAGTGTGTGTGTGTGTGTGTGTGTGTGTGCGTGTGTGTGTGTGTGTGTGTGTGTGTGTGTGTGTGTGTGTGTGTGTGTGTGTGTGTGTGTGCGTGTGTGTGTGTGTGTGTGCGGATGTGAGTGCATGCAGAGCCCATCTGGTGTAATGGAATGAATGCATGGTGATAGAAACGCTCCATATTGCCAGAGAAGTTCCTCTGTTTTCCGGGTACGTCGCAGCATGCAGACATTAGCAAGCCATGTCTCTCCTTCCCCAAGTTGCATACAGGAGGGCAGAACTTCTGCACTAAACCGCCTCTTAATGGATTCACCCAGGCCCGCGTTGCAAGGTCTCGACTTGAAAGGAGTTTGATCACGGCCGTTAAAATCGACAGCGGACTAACCATTGTTTTAGTTCACCGCTGTGTTTATGTCTTGCTATTTATTCTGGAAAATTGGTTGTGCTCCATTTTACAGATTTTGTAGCTCCCCTCCAGTATCGATGGGCTTTTTCGTGGGCTGGCATGAATACATCATTTGAAAGTAAAAGTAAATCCAAGCCGCAAAATCATTGGGAGAACCCGAGAACATGTAATCAATTGTATTATGATTGGATCAACCAGATGGTTAATCATCCGTCTCTGTTGTCTTGGTGATTCTCCCGCTGGACGGCATGTGTCAAAGCCGTACTTAAGCATTTGAATAATGTTCTAATATCCAAATACAAAACTAAAAACAAAGGACAATTCATCGTCGTCTCATGTTCGGCTACTTTGATGACTTGTGACTGCTTCAAGTCAACTGAAGCCTTCTTGGGATGAGGGGTGTCTTGCTCCCTTACATACAGTATGTCTTTATTTGTGAGATATTACTGGGATTTTCTGACAAAATGAAAACGTAGCTTCTACCTTCTGTTAGCAAATATTAATATGCATGAAAAGGCATTTCTTGTTTTTTCTTGTCTTTTTCTTTTCTCATAAAAAAACTCGACAAATTCTAAGTCTGAATTGAGTTTAGAATACATACCTAAAGAAGGGATAGTTAAATAGTGGGGCTCAGCACCAGATTCTTCAGTGCCTTCTGGTCTCTCTTGGCCTTCACTCAGACACTCTGGAGGAGAGCGTCTGCTGGAGAGTCTGCTGGAATGGAAACCCACTCACAGGGTGTTTACCTGAAGCTCTCCCTGCTCGCTGAGAGAGGGGCGCTCTCAATAACAGCCATCTCAATCGTTTGACTCAAAATGGCTATGTGAACGGGCGGCCAAAACCATCCTATCCAAACCAAAGTGCGGAATCAAGTTTGTTTTATGATTCCACTGCGCTGACATAAGTCCTCTCTTTCTAAGGGTGTCACAGCACTGTGATGGTCGGCTGAGCTGACAGATGAAGAGGGAGGGAGACAAGGAGACGGAGATGGACTGTCATCGCCTCAAACACTAAGCAAATGAACTCTTCCTCACACTGGCTCACTAAACCAATCCGCACTTGAGTTGAACCACACCACTCCTCCATTCGACCAAATGCGTAGCTCGCGTGAGCTATGGCGCACATAACACTGTTGTCACTAGTGAAGAGTTGGCCGTGGTGTAACAAAAGCTATTAAGTCTGACAAGGTTATCGTCGGTGTGTTTGATAAAGAGGCCCGGGAGGGAGACGGACCGAATCGGCGCGAGGAAGACGAGAGCATATCAGACGTCGCTATCTGTATCTAGAGCTATACATCTATAGATATAGATAGATGCATCACCTGGTGGCTGTCATCATTCATTTGACCGTCAAAGACGAGTCTCCATTGATATGTGTGTACCTCATGCTCACGGCCACAAAACTCACGTATTCGAGTCTGTCACCTTCCACAAGCAGCACTGCCGCTGCTATAAAATGTGTCTGGTGGGAAGGGCTTTTATTTTATAAGGCTACGACAAGAAAACCTGGCCTGTTCAGCCTCCTCGTTGATTATCTCGCTCGCTCTGGCAACTTTTGTCCCCTCGGCTCACCTCGTTTCACCTCCTTGTTGATCCGATTTATGAACCTTTTCCCCCTTCTTCCAATCACTCCGTTTAATCCCCAGAGTGTCCAGGTCTCCCAGCGTGGAAAGCTCTTTGTCTGCTGTCCCCATACCTCTGTCTTCCCTCTGGCTCGCGCCATTCAAAGGAATTCTATTCAATTCGTGTTGGCAAGAAGGATGAGCCACAAGCATTACAAACAACCAATTTAGAAACACATCATTGTGATTGTAAAATGAACATTGACAATGAATACATTATGAATACCGTTGTCTGCGTTATCAATCCACCACAGAACCGGGTCTTACTTTTAGCTCACACAAAGTGTCCGAAGATTTGGCATTAAAAAATGTGTGTTCAAGTGTGTGTGTGTGTGTGTGTGTGTGTGTGTGTGTGTGTGTGTGTGTGTGAGGGGATGCACCCATCCGTTGACAGGGTTAAATTGAAAGGGGTGTGGCCGGGCGGAGGAGGTTTTAACTCAACTCGCCCCTCTCTCGCCCCTCTCTCACCCCTCTCTCGCCCCTCTCTCGCCCCTCTCTCTCTCTTCCACACACATCAAAAGAAACCTTTCAAGAGCGCCAATTAGGCTGGCCAAAAGGTTTATTAGAACTGTGGCGATGTTAAGACGGATTCCCATGTTAATCCTTTCCAACAGCTTTTGTGTGTGTTTCATGCCTGTTTCATGCCTGTTCCATGTTTGGGTCTATCAGATTTTCCACTGGTGCGGTGATACACTGGAATTTGAAATGTATTAATATTGCATTCTTGCTGTTGAGTTAAATTGTATCAAACGGTTTGGATAAAACCAGGTCCGAGGCAGGATATCTTTTGTATTTTATACCGTCACCTCAAATGCCTTCCTTTTGAATGCACTGGCCTGTGCTTTCCACTCCGACAGAATGCACCTACTGGGATTAATAAAGTTTGGTGCATCCTAAAAATACTCAAAACATAATGATTTAATACGCGCAAAAAAAATATTATCTTTCATGTTTCCGTATCATATCATTTAGTGTAACACTTATTCTGTCCTTCATCCAAACCCCTCTGCCATCCTTTGATCTGCGGATGTTTTTGATTCAAAATCTCCCTCAAGCATTCACTTAAATCAATAACAAAAGGCACAGCATTTGCATAATGTTTTGTAGCAAAACACTCATTAAAAGATAACCCAGTCTTCAGCAACAGTATCAAAACAACACTTAGTCCTGTGAAAGTCACGTTAGTGTGTGTGCTTATGCGTGCAAGTGTGCGCGGGCTTGTGCGTGTGTGTGTGTGTGTACATGTGTGTGTGTGAAATACTAACACACAAATCTAAATAGTGAACGACCTTCAGACCATTAACCATGACATTATCAATAACATCTTACCCATTACACAGTGAATATGCATCCTCTAGGTGTGTGTGTGTGTTGGGCTCTGTGATTGGCTAGATTAGGGTTATGACGTGACCAAACATGATGAAGGACTTGCATAACAGAAGCACAAAGGTAGCACATGTCACCAACAGCCTTTGTGTGCGTGCAACACATTTTGAGTGATGAATGACTGCTTTCTCTTTTGACTTGTGAAATCCAATTTGGAAACTCCCTATTCCCAGGAATCAGGGAACGTGAGTAATGTTCGGGGCTAGGAGCTTGTTCGTTTTTTCTACAGCGGCGTTCACACCCCCACCCTTACATCCCAAGCATGGAGAGATCTAAAGAAGGAGAGGCAATGAAAGGCTGTGTAGCGGAGAGGGGAGATGAGGGCAGGGTGCTGAGGAGAGACTCAATGCCTTGGCCAGCCTCGTCTAAAACACAAAGCGTTCATTTTGGGAATGCCACTTGGATTTTCTCCACTAGTTACTCCACTGGACATCCTCCAATGGATACTCAGACACCGTTGAGATTCCGTGACGGCTGTCCGTTGGGAGGGTGAGCAGCATCAGACGGTGGTGTCACCGCGGCTCTGAGGGGTAGGATTACACACTCGGGGGGGGGGGGGGGGGCAGGAAACCTGAGCCGGTAAATAATAACGCCGGGTTGTACGGTGTAACGCTATCTCATCCCACTACACATGCATGGGGCTCACCGTACACTGGGTGTGTGTGTGTGTGTGTGTGTGTGTGTGTGTGTGTGTGTGTGTGTGTGTGTGTGTGTGTGTGTGTGTGTGTGTGTGTGTGTGTGTGTTTGTGTAGCCCTGTGTTTAGAGTGTGTGTGTGTGTGTGTGTGTTCGTGTGTGTGTGTTCGTGTGTGTGTGTGTGTGTGTGTGTGTTCGTGTGTGTGTGTGTGTGCGTGTGTGTATGTTTGTGTAGCCCTGTGTTGTGTGTCTGTTGTGTGCCAGTGTTGTGTGATTAATGCATGTTCCCTTTATCCCAGAAGGTCATTGAGTCAGGCTGTGCTGTCGCTCCAGTGGCATCTCAGTTAGCTGAGCAGTTTCTGTACGTTTACGGACCGTAAGACAGACAGGCCAACACATCATGTGAGGCCACTGACTCTGGAACGGCGGCATATAATGGTGTGTGCGTGTGTGTGCCTGCCTGCCTGGCTCTGCACTATATGTGGCTATCGATGTGTGGTCATGGAAGCTACGTCAGAAAGTGAATGTGCGTGTGCACTAGCCATGTCTCTGTGCTGCTCACTCAGACATTATACATTAAGCCAGTGGTCTCACCAATCATACTTTAGATTAGTCTCTGAAGTCTTACAGCAGACGAAGTCAAAACTGGGTCGCCCTCTTTCTTTTGCTTCGTATTTGTCTTGACCAATGGTATCCATCGCTGGGTGCGGGGATCTGTAAGCGCGTGATTGGCCAACACAAACTCGGCCGTCAGTCGTGAAGTAAAAGTCTGTATGTTTCGAGTAAACACCGTGTGGACCGCATCGCTGTAGAGACACAGACCTGAGATATATACAGAGCGGCTTGTACATGGGGATTCAGATTTATGTCACTCAGGAGCGGGCAGACAGGCCGTGGACCCAGGGGATGGATCCTGGGTACTCTGTGTGTCCCCCCCCCCCCATGATGGACTCCATGTTCTCCCCCGGTTGATTGTCCCCGGCGCCTTGAGACACCTGGTTCCGTTCCCATACCGGAGGGGAGAACATCTTTAAAAGAAAACCTATCTGGGGCCAAGCAGAGAGCCCATTTCCTCCTGAGACAGGCGGAAGCAGAAGGTGTGTGTTTGTGTGTGTGTGTGTGTGTGTGTGTGTGTGTGTGTGTGTGTGTGTGTGTGTGTGTGTGTGTGTGTGGTGTGTGTGTGTGTGTGTGTATGCTGTTGGTAAATGGAAACAGATATTGGACATCAAACAACAAGTAAAACAAGATACAAATATAATAATAGTAAAAATGTAAAGTAATACAATAAAGTGACATTTGTTGTCCTCTCGGGTCGCAGGACGTCGTTGCATATATTTGAATTTCTCCCGAGCTTCAGTGTTGTGAAAGCCTTTATGTGTCTGTGTGAAGTGTGGAAATGGTGTTTCTGATGTACTGGTAAAGTGCTCTTGATAGCTCTCTCTCTCTCTCTCTCCCTGGGTAACGCTTGCTACGTATTCCAAAATACTTCTCTCACAATCAGATATTCTCTGTGTGCTGCCTACTCTGATGTCTTACCCGTCCCAAACTCCCTGCTCTGTCTTAATATGCCCCCCAATCCTCTCCGTCTCTCTTTCGACGGCTCATTCTCACTCTCTCACTCGCTCACTCTCTCACGGCATGTCTTTTGCAGACACTTGGTCATCTTCACTTTCTTTTCCCCCCCACCACCCGCTAGTTTGCTCTTTTCCTCGCTCTCTCGCTCTCTCGCTCTCTCGCTCTTGCTCTAACTCTCTCGCTCTCGATCTCTATCCCGCTCTCTATCTCCCTCACCCTTCCTCGTTTCCTCCAATCTCACTGGCTCCCTCTCTCTCTCCTTTCCTAACACTCTTTTTTTTCGCTCTCTCTTCCTCCCCCCCTCTCACTTCCTCCCCCTCCCTCCTACTCCCTCTCTCCCCCTCCCTCGCTCCTCACACCCTCCCTCCTCCCTCCCTCCTTCTGTCTCTCTGCCCCATGCCTCCTGTCTCTCTGACCTAGATGAGGAGAGATCAATAGCGCAGCCTTCTTTAATTATTCTGTTTTTCTGTCATGTGCCGGGGGGGGGGGGGGGGGGGGGGGGGGCGGGGGGGGGGCTGCTGGCGTTCTGGGGGGCGCTGATCGACACACAGAGTGGCCTCCGCTGTGAGCGACAGGAGGAGCTGCGATAGATATGAGTATTGATTTCATTAGAAGGGACCTGGTTTCCTCTCTCTTCCTCCGTGATGGAAATCGCTTCATTTATCTGCGACACGCATTAGCTAACGCCCGGAGCGCTACTGACGTTCTTATGGGATGGCTCATTCTTTTTGTCTTGCTCGGGAGTCGTTCTTTACTTTGGCCTATTTCACTTCGCTAGGTGACCTGGGGAGAGGTGCTGGTGATGGTGGCTCTTTGGGTAGTGGTGGTGGTGGTGGTGGTGGTGGGGGGTCGGACATTTTTCTGTCTGAGAAAAACATTCTGGGAGGATTTCAAAGAGTTCGATTTGGTTTTTAATCGAGATTAAAGGATAAGATTCCTTGTTAAGTTTCCCCCCAACCACTACCTCCCTTTATCTCGCTTGCCTCTTTCATCCTGTTATTCCTACCCCTTGGCAAGAAGCTGAAATTCTCTCTTGCTCTTTCTCTCTCACTCTTGCTCTCGCTCTCTCTATCGCTCTCTGTTCTGCCTTCACTTCCTCGCTCATCTTCTCTATCACCCACTCAAAAACTCACATCGCCCACGCCTCTCTCTCTCTCCTCTCTCTCTCTCTCTCTCTCTCTCTCTCTCTCTCTCTCTCTCTCTCTCTCTCTCTCTCTCTCTCTCCTCGCTCTCTCTCTCTCTCTCTCTCTCTCTCTCTCTCTCGCTCTCTCTCTCTCTCTCTCTCCGCTCTCTCTCTCTCTCGCTCTCTCTCTCCCTCTCTCTCGCTTTCACACTCCCTCTCTCTCTCTCTCTGCATCTAATCTCCCCTCCCTAGGCCTTCTGTGCTCTCTCCATCTCCTCTCCCCCCACCACGTTTCATTCGGTCTTCCACTAGATGTTACTCACTCATTCTTCATCCCCTTCCTTTGGCGTCATGCTGCTCGCTGCCTCCTGCAGGCGGTGGGTTCCCCTCAAAGTTCTTTACTCTGTGTCTCTCCCCTCCCCTCCCCTCCACCTCACCCCTCTGTCCTGTCCACCTTCCAGGGCTCCAGTTAAACAGTCTGCAGCTGTTCCTTCACACGCCTGCAGGGGGGGCGCACACACACACACATGCACACGCACACAGAAACAGAAACACACACAGGAACAGAAACACACACACAAACACAGGAACACAGAAACACACGCAGTAACAGAAACAGAAACGCACGCACAGAAACAGAAACACGAACACAGAAACAAAAACGCACAAAGAAACACACACGCACACACAGAAACAGAAACACACAGACAGACAGACAGACTCAGAAACACACACATCCAGAAACGTGCACACACACAGAAACTCACTGTAGCCATACCGTAAAAATGTTAGAAAAAACATGTCCTCCTTGGAAGGGGAGTACAACAGGGTACTGAGGAGCTGTACAGCACCACAGAGATTTATACTGCCACATAGACAAGACGAATTAGCATTGGCTGAGAGTCCCCCATCTAATCCATAGAGATGGTGTAGCAAGTCCCACGAACAGCTAGAGACAGCCAGATAGAGTTAGTATCTTTGGGTGGAGAGAAGATGGAGATTGAGTACAGGCACCATAAGCAATGTTGACGTATTGAGCATAGATGGATGGAGGACTTTATGCAGTTTGTTTGCTTTCATAACACATTTTCTGGGTTAGGTCATGGTGAACAAAGAGCTGCTGGAAACGGTTCATCTTTGATCCGTCTGTCTGTGTGTGTGTGTGTGTGTGTGTTGTGTGTGTGTGTGTGTGTGTGTGTGTGTGTGTGTGTGTGTGTGTGTGTGTGTGTGTGTGTGTGTGTGTGTGTGTGTGTGCGTGTGCAATCTCATGTTCTCCGGATGAATTAAATCTTTCATAGTTGTGCGAGAAAGCGATTTTGAAACCAGCTGATTGTGGCTTTTCCATTTCTGCTTAATCTTTCCAAATGGCTTCCTCAGACTCATATGGCTCTTTCATGTGGCACCCTAATTGGAGAAAGCAATCACCACAATGTTGCATTATACTATGCAAAATGAATGCTAATTCCAGTCGGGGGATAGAGAAAATACATTTTGCTGTGACTTTCTTTCCGGTCATAGTTTACTTTTAAATTTGTCGCATGTTTCGTTATGTAACCACATTCACTGTTTTGAAACATAAAAACATCCCCGCTGATTGGAAGTTAATAAGAACTACACATTCTGGTTCTGTTATGATTAGCCGCGTCTATGCAAGTGCATCCCAAACTATAACTGAGAACCTATTCCACATCTATTGTGGGCCTCATGAATATATGACAGTGAATTAGGGTGCTTTTACGGCTTGCGGAATTAAGCCCAATACTGTATATAGCGAAGTGATAAGTGAGTTCTCTCTCTCTCTCTCTCTCTCTCTCTCTCTCTCTCTCTCTCTGTCTGGTATCGATGTTGATCATGAATAAAAGATGGCAACTGATTTGCAGGTGTGTGTGCAATAACACTATGAGTGTATGTTCCATGCATACATATTGCTT